>NC_059134.1:104736337-105066113 GCF_020740605.2 Lemur catta | reverse complement strand
TGAAAGCTAGGTATGGACAATAGAGAGCCATTAGAGGTTGTAGCTTGGTGTTTTCTTTCTTTCTTGCTTGCTTGCTTGCTTGCTTTTTTTTTTTTTTTTTTTTAAGAAATGGGCATCTCACTATGTTGACCAGACTGTACTGGAACTCCTGGGCTCAAGTGATCTCCTGCCTCAGTGTCCTGAGTAGCTCAAGTGATCTCCTGCCTCAGTGTCCTGAGTAGCACGTGTTTTTTTTTTTTTTTATTTTTGATAGAACAGTGATTTGGTCAAAGTCATGTTTTAGGAGTAATATTTCTCTCGTTTTAGGTGAGGAGGATATCTAGAAGAGTATTGAAATAGGTTACCTTTTGAGGTGATGGGTACCCAGAACTCAAGGCAGAGGTTCTCAAATTATGGTTCCCTTGGCAGCAGCGTCAGCATTATCTGGGTATCTGGAAACATGTTAGAAATTTTTGGCCCCACCCCAAACTCACTGAATCAGAAACTCTGGGGTTGTGGCCCAGCAATCTTTGTTTTAATGAACCAGGTGATTCTGATGCAGGAGAAAGTTTGAGTACCACAGCTCTGGGGTACAGGTAGTAGAAATGCAGAGGAAGAGATAGAAGGAAGACACATTGGCAGTGAAAAACTGACAGAACTTGGTGGCTGTTGGATAGCAGCATGTTATGATAGAAAAGAGTGCTTTGCGGGGGATCATGAGCCCTGCGTTCTAGTAGTGACTCTATTACCAACTGTAGTTCTTTGTTTTTGTTTTTATTTTTTTGAGACAAGGTCTTGCTCTGTCTCCTGGGCTGGAATGTGGTGGCCTCATCATAGCGCGCTGCAACCTTAAACGCCTAGGCTCAAGTGATCCTCCTGCTTCAGCTTCCCAAGTAGCTGGGACGATAGGTGCATGCCACCACACCCGGCTAATTTTTCTGTTTTTTGTAGAGATGGGGTTTCATTATGCCCAGGCTGGTCTTGAACTCCTGGTCTCAGCTTATCCTCTCACCTTGGCCTCCCACGGTGCTAGGGTTATCGGTGTGAACCACTGTGCATGGCCTACAGATTTTCTTATTACTTCTTTTAACATATTCTAAGATCACTTTATTTTGGTAACCTAAGTAAGCATTCACTATCTTGAGATCAATAATTAAGTTATAGCAAAAGATTTCCTTTTGATGTTCTCTTTGAAGGATAGGGAAATGAGATAAAAGCTGTGGTGTTGATGTGAGCAAATATTGAAATAATCTGAATTGCCCTGTAGCTGAATACTCCATGATCGTTCCTGAGAAATTACTTCATGAGCTGCTCGTGGCTCTCAGCCTTAATCTATCTCTTTATATTCCTGGATCATAGAGGTTAGGAACTTTCTGTGTGTCAGGGCAGTAATCTGGCTAACCAATTCTTGTTTCTGACAGTGACTTCAGGAGAATGTATATTCATAAATGTAGTGATCATTTTATAGTACTTTTAGAGTTTCCAAAGTACTTCTCTGTCTCTTGTGTCTTTTTAGCATCTTAGTCTTTTGATCATCACAGTTCTTAGGATTGCCAGAAATTGTGGATAATGCTGCCATGTTGCACAATCCCAAAAGTATTGCCAGAAATTGTGGATAATGCTACCAAGTTGCACAATCCCAAAAGTACCATTTACGTACCTTAACCTAGTGAAAGATCCCCTTGGAGTTCTGAAGTACACAGCCTGTGTCACTGTACATGGTGGACCTTTTTGGGGGAGATAAGGTAAAAGAAAAGTTACAGTGTACATTTGAAACTTTGGAGGGAAAAGCCCAATCTGATGGATAATAGCACTTTTTTTTTTTTTTTAAAGGAGACAGCGTCTTGCTCTGTTGCTAAGGCTGGTTCTTGAATTCCTGGGTTCACGTGATCCTCCTGCCTGGGCCTCCCAAAGTGCTGGGATTATAGGCATGAGCCACTGTGCCTGGCCATTAGCACACATTAATTAAATGTATACTGTGGGCTTGGTACTGGCACCTTCCATATATTTACTAATTTTAATTCTCAACAACTCTTTGAGATAGGTTCTGTGATTCCTATTTTACAGGTTTGCAAACAGATGCATGTAACTTGTCCCAGGTTGTTATCTGGCAAAGAAGAGACAGAGCCAGTATTCAAAGTAGACATTCTGATTCCAGAATGTACTAGGCTATATTGTTGCCTCTTAGACTTTTTGGGGCACAGTTTGTAAATGTTTTGCTGATGAATTTAGCCTGTTTCCCAAGTTGTCTTTTCTTATTCAGGAGATTCACTTAAACGAATGTTTGTTGAGTGCTTACATTGTGCTAAGCATTTTACTTAGGTCTTATTTTTTTTAGAATTTCCATATACTGTGGTTTTAGATAATGCTGAGGTCTTTGAAGAAATTATGAAGATGATGAGATACTTGTGGGGTAGGGATCACTCCTTGAGATTGGTGATAAGTGAAAGGCTTCTTGAGAATATGGCATTGTGTACTGAGACCTGAGTGATGAACAGTCAGTTCTTGTGACATTCAAAGGCTCAGTGGACCAGATCTGGGTCAGGAGAGTTCTAAGTGGAGGGACCAGTTAAAGCAAAACCCTGAGGTAGGAATGAGACAATATTGCTAAGCATTTAACCATGTGTCAGATACCATGCAAGGCTTTTGGGATATAGTAATGAATAAGATAGGCATAGTCCTGTCATAGAGCTTCTGGTCTGGTGAGAAAGTCAGACTTTAAACAAATACTAGTAATGTTAATTTTAGTTACACAACGGGCTGCAAAGTTAAATACAGAATGCAGTGAGAGTGTATAGTAGGGTGACCTAATCTAGACTTCATTAGTGAGTAGAGACATCAGAAACACTTTTCCTGAGAAGGCCTTTAAAGCTGAGACCTGAAGGGTGAGTAGGAGGTAACTAGGCAAAGAGGAGGAGTGATTAGTATATGTAAAACCCCCAAGGTTGGAAAGAATTTGACATTCTTGAGAAACCTACCAACCAACCAAAATGCCAAAAAGGCCAGTGTAATTGGAGAGACACAAGAGACGTCTCTACATTTATGAATATACATTCTTTTTGCAGTCACTGTCAGAAACAAGAATTGGTTGAGTGAAAGAGTGACACGGTAGTCAGGGCTCAGGTCAAATAGGGTGTTATCCTGAAGACATTGGGAAGGCAGAAGCTCAGCAGAGGAATAGGATGTTTGGATTAATATCAGTGGCTATGGTATAGAGAAAGGGTCAGGGCTGGGTGCGGTGGCTCATGCCTGTAATCCTAGCACTTTGGGAGGCCAAGGTGGGAGTATTGCTTGAGGCCAGGGGTTCATGACCAACCTGGGCAACATAGCGAGACCTTGTCTACAAAAAAATTTTTTTTAAAAAGGCTGAGTGTACCGAGGACTGAAATTTCCATTGGATTTGGCTACATAGAGGTTATTGGTGCCCGAAAATGGGTTTTCCAGTGGCATTTGGGGCAGAAGACAATCTTCAAAATAAATGTGAGATTAAACAGGGACACTGAGTGAAGAGATGTTTAAAGAAATTTGGCTGTGAAGGGAGAAGAGGAGCAAGTTGTAGCTGAAAGTTAAGAGTGTAGGATCCAGAGAAGTCTCTCTTTGTGTTTGTTTTGCTTTAAGATGGGAGGGACCACTTTATTTTTGGTAATGGCATTATCAAGTATATTTCTCTCTGTTATCCCCCATATTCAATCTGTGGCTAAGAGCTGATGGATTTTTTTTTTTTTTCAGTACTTTTTGAGACAGGGTCTCACTCTGTTGCCTGGGCTGGTGCAGTGGCGTCCTCATAGGTCAAACTCCTGGGCTCAGGTGATCCTCTTGCCCCAGCATTCCAAGTAGCTGAGACTACATCATGCCCAGCTAATTTTTAAATTTTTTTGGAGACAGGGTTTCGCTATGTTGCTCAGGCTGGTCTCAAACTCCTGGTTGATGCTCAAGTAATCCTCCCATCTCAGCCTCCCAAAGTGCTAGCATTATAGATGTGAGCCACTGTGCCAGGCTCTGATGAAGTTCTGATATCCTTGTAGTTCCCACAGCCACTCCTACTTCTGAGCCTTAGTCTGGACTTCTGTAGTATTCTGCAAAATCCTAGATTTTTTTTTCAAGTATCTTTTCCATTATTTCTTATTTTGTGCTTCCAAGGTTCTGATTATGTTGTTGCCCTCTTCTGTAACTTTCCCACTCTTTAAAGTCACTGGTGATGTGGGATGGACACTGGACTTCAATTCATGAGATGTGTTTTTGAATTTCAGCATGTAAACTCTAATATTGGGCAAGTTATTTAAACTTGATGAACTTTTTCATCTGTGGAATAGTGAAAATAAAACTCAACTTTTGAAAATAGTTCATAAGTGCTTGGTTAACTTTAAAGGTTTTGCCATTGTGGGCACCAACTGCTTAGCCTGGTATCACACCCCAGTTGACTGCTACAGTCTTATTTTCTACTCTTAGCCTGTGTGTGTTCCAACAAAACCAAGCTATCTGTTTGTTTTTTTCCATACACATGTGATATACTGTCTTCTAGTCCCTACCCTAGTTCCCATCCTCTAAAGCCCATTTGCAATATTGTGTATTGAAGGAAACCTCTTTTCCTGAATCCTCATAATTTTTTCTTCCTACCTCTCATGATATCTAACTGGATACAAGATGGAAAGTTTATGTCTAGAGAGTATGCTACTTAAGGGCAGGGCATGACTCTTCCATAGTACATACATAGCACGGTAGATCATATTACTGATGTGCATATCTAATATTACTGAGACTAATATTACTGATTGGTTAACTTAATGCATGGTTTCATGAAGACAAATTAAAATGTAATTAATTTATTCTATGCTTAAGTGCTGATGGTAACACTATAATTATCAGAAGTGGGGTGGTCAGAACAAAAAGAAGGGGCACCAAGGAACAAGAATTTGTCATACCTAATTGCCCCGCTTGTTCTGATCATTAGAGAAAGGAGGAACAGACTATTTATGTCCCTTCAGACCATCCTGTTCACCTTTGTCTTATACTGTGCTCACCAGGCTACTTTCATAATTAGTGTGGTTCCCCTGGTTCTGTGATTTTGTGAAATGGGTTGCCTGTATAACTGGCATGAATATTCAGTCAATGCAAGGCACTGTGAAGAAGTTGACTGACAGTGCTTTTGTCTTGCTGAGCTGAATACTGGTCTACCACAATCCCTCCTTTGAATTTTAAAGGAGACAGAAATGTCCAATTAACAGTAAACATAGTAATACAAACACTCTTCCTATGTGCGAAGGTTCTCCTGTGAAGGGCATTTGAACATGGTATGTGGAATACTGAGGTGTCATTCTTCATATGTTAGCTCAGACCCTTTTCTCAGGGAAGCATCTTTTTGCCTAGGTCAGATTTTCCTATTATAAGTTCTCATAGGCTGGGTACAGTGGCTCACGCCTGTAATCCTAGCACTCTGGGAGGCCGACGCAGGAGGATTGCTTGAGCTCAGGAGTTCGATACCAGCCTGAGCAAGAGCGAGACCCCCGTCTCTACTAAAAATAGAAAGAAATTATATGGACAGCTAAAAATATATATAGAAAAAATTAGCCGGGCATGGTGGTGCATGCCTGTAGTCCCAGCTACTTGGGAGGCTGAGGCAGGAGGATCACTTGAGCCCAGGAGTTTGAGGTTGCTGTGAGCCAGGCTGATGCCAGGGCACTCTAGCCCAGGCAACAGAGTGAGACTCTAGCTCAAAAAAAAAAAAAAAAAAAAAAAAAAAAATTCTCATAGTATAGAATACCTCTTATGCATAGCACTTACCCAAATTGCCATTTTATATGTCCTTGGATTATTATTTGATTGTTTCCTTGTTAGGATGTAAGCATTATAAAAGACTGCTACTATGTCTTTTGTCACCATTTTATCTCCATACTTGGTATAGTGGCTGATCCATGCTTGGTGCTTAATGAATTTTTTTTTTTTTTTTTGAGATGGAGTCTCACTCTGTCACCTGGGCTAGAGTGCTGTGGCGTCAGCCTGGCTCACAGCAACCTCAAACTCCTGGGCTCAAGTGATTCTCCTGCCTCAGCCTCCCGAGTAACTGGGATTACAAGCACATGCCACCTCTCCCAGCTTATTTTCCTATTTTTAGTAGAGACGGAGTCTCGCTTTTGCTCAGGCTGGTCTTAAACTCCTGAGCTCAAGCAATCCTCCTGCCTTGGCCTCCCAGAGTGCTAGGATTACAGGTATGAGCCATCGCACCTGGCCTTTAATGATTTTTTTTTCCTGTGAATGTGCATATCTAAAATGCTCTTTTTTCATCCCATTCTTTCTTCTTGGTAAGCCCCTAATTACCCTCCAGTGCCCCCAGATGTTGACCTTCTGTTGAATTCTCCTCAGTTATATTCCCAAGGCACTTTATGTGTATTTTTGATGTAGGATGAGTCACTTTGTGTTGTAATTACAGTCATGGGTCGCTTAACAAAAAGGATATATTCTGAGAAATATGTTGTTAGGTGATTTTATCTTTGTGCAAACATCATAGGGTGTACTTACATAAACTAAGTGGTAAGTATTATAGCCTGCTACATAGCTAGGCTATGTGGTGTAGCCTATTGCTCTTATGATACAAACCTGTACATGTAGCATGTTACTGTACTGAGTAATGTAGGCAATTGTGACACAATGGTAAATATTTGTATATCTATACATATCTAAATGTAGAAAAGACAGTAAAAATACAGGTTTGTTTTTTTTTTTTGAGATAAGGTCTTGTTCTGTCACCCTGGGTAGAGTGCAATGATGTCATCATAGCTCACTGCAACCTCAAACTCCTGGACTCAAGTGATCCTCCTGCCTCACTCTTCTAAGTAGCTGGGACTATAGGTGTGTGCTACCATACCTGGCTAATTTTTTTCTATTTTTGGTAGAGACAGGGTCTCGCTCTTGCTCAGGCTGGCCTCAGACTCCTGGACTCAAACAGTCCTCCCGCTTCCACCTCCCAGAGTGCTAGGATTACAGGCTTGAGCCACTGTGCCCTGCCAATATTATAATATTATAGGAACACCGTCATATATGCAGTCGATTGTTGACTGAAACTTTGTTAAGCAGCATGTGACTGCATTTGACCATGAAGTCTCTTTTTATCTAGCTAGAGTAGACTTCTTTAAGGCAAGGACCATGTCTTTTGATGCTCAAAAAGTGTCTCTTGAATTGAACAAAAATGTGATTTGCACTTCCTAAAAATACATAGAATATATATAACATAATTCCTGAATTCTAACAATGGAAAGAAACTTACATTGCTAATCAATAAGCCTGGTTTAGTTGTCTAATTTCATTCACCTACAAGGTCCTCAGTTCTAATCATTTAAACCAATTGTTTACAAAGTGTGGTCCCTAGACCACATTATCTGGAAACTAGTTAGAAATGGAATTCTTGGGTCGTACTTCAAACTTACTGATTCAGAAACTCTGGAGATTGGGCACTCAGCAACTTGTGTTTCAGCTAAGCCCTCCAGGTGATTCTGATAGATGGTAAAGTTTGAGAACCACAGGAATTATTTTAGCAGTTTGTCTGTTTTTCTGTTAAAAAAAAATTAGCTACCTTAATTTCAAACTTCACAGCTTAAAGTTATTTAAAAAACTTTTCTTCATATGTGTTTCCTACCAGTTGAATTTGCTGACATTTTTCTAAACTACTAATGATAGTACATAGGCACGGTGTCTTTGAATCAGAGGCAATAAATTCTTAAGTGTCTGAAGACTGCTTAATGCTGCTTGCGCAAAGCAAAATTGTGTGTGTCTGTTTAGATTTATGTACCTAGCACACATAACATGCTTTTCTCTCTATAAATGGAAACTTCTCCATGATGAGTGCTTAAGGGAAACTCAGGTAAAATACATGCCTTTGTTAGGCAGATTTGAAAGAGTGATATGGAAGAATAAAAAGTAGAGGTTGGTTTTTTTTTCCCCCAGCAGGTATACATACTTATTTACCTCCTATCCTCAGGAGCTTTCTAAGCAATAGATATTTGCCTCCACGTCACTTACAGGTTGTATTTGTGGACTGAAAAGTACTGATTACTACTGGTATTCACTTACTTCCTGTAGAGGGAGTTGCACACTTCACTGATGGAAACCATCATAATAGTCAACATATGTCAAATGTGAATTTTGTGCTTGGCACTATGCTAAGTGCTTTATATATGGCCCACTTCCACCATTGTTGTTTTTGCTTAATACGTTGAGTTTAAATTTACTCTCTGTTGGCAGTGCATTCAGCAGTCCTACATATCTGTCCCTTGCTTCAACAGTGTTTGGATAGAATAAACCGGGGGACTCCCTTTTTCCAGGCTAAAACAAAATATAAAAAAAAGAAAAAAAAATTTACTTTCTGTTAAATAAGGGGAACCTTTTGGAAATAGAGTTCCTAAAAAAGAACTCCTAAGATATAGTGATGCTGCCTGGTTGAATAGTTTTTCAGGATTTGGTAAACAATGTTCTGTTTACTCTATTTGCCTCTTATACCTTTAATTATAAAGTCTCTGCATTTGTAAATTGGAGAAGCCTATTTTCTTTAGTCTTTTCTTACATGGAAGTTGCTTCTGTCTCTCTTTTTTAAAAATCTTTGATTATTACGATTGCCTTTCTCTCCAAACCTTTTCTAGCTATTGACCATTTCTTAATGTGGTTACCAAAACTACAAGAATTGTTACAGGTTCAGAAGCTTTGTTCTTTTGGTATTTTGCTCATTTATTTATTTATTCAACAGACACACTTGGGTGTACCGTTGGTGTTTAATGAATATGCTGGGTATACAAAAGTGAATATCTTATACCCTATCCTCACAGACTGATAAGAAAAGCCATATAATCAAGTAAATCTGCTATACTGTGATAAATGAAATTTAGGAGATGCAAAGTACAGAGGTAAGGAAAAGGAGGGAATAACTGAGGAGTGCAGAAAGTTTTCAGAGAGGAGTTAATTGCTGAATTGGATATTGGAACATTAATGATTATCCAAGCAGACTAGAGGATGATGGTGGAAATTCCAAGCAGAGGAACTAGCATGTTCAAAGGCAAAGAAGTATGAAACAGCACCACAAGTTCAAAACAGTATTGCCAGTAGTTCACTGTTACTGAAATGTAAGAAGAGGAGTTGGATCTGAGATGCGAGGGGTATGAGTCATGTTAAGTTGTTTGTACCTGATATAATAGGTGATGGGGAGACATTACAGGAACTGTAAACATGTGAGAGACTTAATCATATTTCTGCTTTAGAAATACTGCCCTTAGAGGATATTGGGGAGGATAGTCTAGGGAGAATTAAAGCGGTCAAGAAATAAGATAAGAATTTATTATAATAGTTTAGAGAAAGATGGAACTAAAAGTCTTGGTACCAGGAATGGAGATGGAGGAGAGACTGAATCAAAAGGCATTTTGGAACAGAGTTAATGGAACCTGATGACCCTGTAAAATGTTCTTGGATAGGAGCATGACTCCTGGGTTTGTGACTTGAGTTCCTGGTTGATTGGCGGTACCACTAATTGAGAGAGAATACTATGGTTTTATAGAAAGTTAAGAATATAGCCAGGCATGGTGGCAAGAGCCTGTAATCCCAGCTACTTGAGAGGCTGAGGTGGGAGGATTGCTTGAGCCTAGGAGTTTGAATATAGCCTGGGCAACACAGTGAGACCCCATCTCTTAAAAAAAAAAAAGAATATAATTTATACACACACATACACACACACACACACACATATATTTTTTTTTAGACAGAGTCTTGCTTTGTCACCCAGGATGGAGTACAGTGGTGTGATCATAGCTCAGTGCAACCTCAAACTCCTGGGCTCAAGTGATCCTCCTGCCTCAGCCTCTCAAGTAACTGGGACTATAGGTGCATGCCACTGCGCCTGGCTAATTTTTCTGTTTTTTGTAGAGATGGAGTCTTGCTCTTGCCCAGGCTGGTTTCGAACTCCTGGCCTTAGGCAATCCTCTTGCCTCAGCCTCCTGGAGTGCTAGGATTACAGGCGTGAGCCACGGCACCAGACCTCACACCCAGCTAATTTTTTTGTTTTTTACTTTTTGTAGAGTAAAGTAAAAAAATGGCCTCCCAAGGTGCTGGGAATACAGGCGTCAGCCACCAGGCTTGGCCACTGTTGATTTTTTTATATTAACCTTTATGTCTCTAGTAGCATATTTAATTCACCAGTTACATCATCAGTAGCTACATCGTCTTAACTTGGGAAGAGACTTCATTTTAAGACCTATGTTAAAGCAGAGCTATTGGCTAAACTTTCTCAATCTTGTTCTGTTGTGATAATTATTTGAATGGCTTATGTGTGCCTACCCATATTATTGAAGTAAATTGCTTTCTGCTAAAGCTCTAATGGGAATAGAATGGCAAGTTGGTGCGTGTCCATTTGAAGTGAAATCTGTCTGTTCATTTCAGAAGCATCTGATAGGTCTTTGCCATGGGACTTTAAATTAGGAGCACTGAATTAGGTGTGAAATAGTCTCTATTCAATTTCTGAAAACAAGAAGTTCCTTTGGGTATAATCCTTTTTTATATGCTATTAAATTCCAAAAATATTTTATTGGCTAATTGTACTATGGCATTACTTTGATATTAAAAATAGTCTTATTGAAATTGTACTTAAATATAGGGGTAATACAAAGGACTTGAGAAAAATACAAATAGGATATGTCCATGGGCAAAATTTTGTTCACTTTTTTCCATACCCATCAATCTTTTGGAAGGTAATACCAATGACTCTTCCACAATTTTTTAGTGTTTTTGCCTTTTTTCCTCAACTTTCATAGAATGGATATTTTCAGCAAGTAAATGAGGAAGACATTTTTAAGGGATCTCCGCCAACCCCCAATAAAAGTTGTATGTGTTGGTTGTGTAAATACAGGGAAGTTAAAGAAAATATCACTCATAATCCCAGGCTTAACCATCCATTACTATTTTAGCATATATTCATTCCAGTTTTTTTCCATGCATACAAATATTTTTATATAGCTGAGATTGTACTTGATGTAGCTTTATATCTTTCTAAATTTATAGTCATTTTCCATGTCATTAAAAACTCTTATAAAAAGTCTTGTAAAAGTTGTGCTGTGATTTTCTATAGTTTATTTGTCCATTTCTCTCTTACTGAACGTTAGGTTGTATGTACCTTTTATTTTTTTATTTTATTTTATTTTATTTTTGAGACAGAGTCTCACTGTGTTGCCTGGGCTAGAGTGCTGTGCCATCAGCCTAGCTCACAGCAACCTCAAACTCCTGGGCTCAAGCAATCCTCCTGCCTCAGCCTCCCAAGTAGCTGGGACTACAGGCATGCGCCACCATGCCCGGCTAATTTTTTCTCTATATTTTCAGTTGTCCAGCTAATTTCTTTCTTTTTTTTTTTTAGTAGAGACAGGGTCTTGCTCTTGCTCAGACTGGTCTCGAACTCCTGAGCTCAAACAATCTGCCTGCCTCAGTCTCCCAGAATGCTAGGATTGATTACAGGCGTGAGCCACCGCGCCCGGCCCCTCTTTTCTTTTTTTAGGGCATTAAAAATAAAAATGCAGTGAGCTCAGTTATATATTTGTTTTTTTTTTTTGTTTCCTATTATATCATTATTCGTAGAAGTGCAGTAATTAAAATTATGAACATTTAAAAACCTGTGGAAAAATTTAAACATATACAGAGTAAACAGTAGTGTAATGAACTCCCATATATCCATCACCAGCTTCAACAATCAACACATGGAAATCTTCTTTCATCTACATCTTCCATTCCCTCTCATTTGTCTTGAATTAAATCCCAGGTTGCTTTATCTGTAAATACTTCAGTTATGTATATTTGTTCATTTCATGAGCATGTGAGAGGTTCTTGCCACAGGACTTTAAACTAGGAGCACTGGCTTAGGTGTGAAATAGTCTCTATTCAATTTCTGAAAACTTACTTTTTGTGAAGTGTAATGCACATACAGAAAAGAGCATAAAACATAAATTTATATAGTTCAAGGAATAATTACAAAATAAATAGACCTCTGTAACTACCACTTAGTCAAGATTTGGAATTGTCACCACCACAAAAGCTTTCTTCCAATCACTATTCCTTTTTCTTACTCCATGGGGACTTCCAGCACCATAATTTAGTTTTACTTGATTTTGAATTTTTAAAAAATGGAAGAATACAATGTATTCTTTTGTGTTTGGTTTGTTTTTATTCAACATTGTGAAGATTCATCCATGTTGATCTGTAATATAAAAACCTAGAAAGCATAGCTACATTACTATTATCTCAGTAAAACATTGAAAAATTTATTAGTATCTTCATTGCTCAAATTTTCCCAGTTGTCTTTTTTTCTCCAAAAAAAGACAGGAGTCTTTTTTTGGAGAATCAGGAGTCAAACAAGATCTGTCCACACGTTGTGTATGGTTGATACATGTCTAAAGTCTCTCTTTTTTGGGCATGATGGCACACACCAGTAGTCCCGGCTACTTGGGTGGCTGAAACAGGAGGATTCCTTGAGGTCAGGAGTTCCAGGCTGTGGTGGTCAATGATCCTGCCTGGGCAACATAGCGAGACCTTGTCTTTAAAAAAAAAAAAAAAAAAAAGTCTCTCTTAACCTGTAGATTATCGCTCCCTTTTTTCTTTTTCTTGTGGAGAAAAATCTGGTCCCTTGTCCTGTAGAATTTCACAATTTCTGGATTTTACTGACTGTATATCCATGGTGTCATTTTATGTAAAAATTGAGATATATGTAACATACAATAAAATGCACAGACCTTAAATGTTCAATTTGGTGAGTTTGAACAGTGTAATCATTCAAAACAAGATGTAAGTAGAGAATATTTCCATCCCCACAGAAAGTTCCATGGTGCCCCTTTGGAATTAGTGTTCCCGTCCATCTTTGTATGTAACTTATATCACCACAGATGGGTTTGTCTGTTTGGTTTTCAGGTATATGGAATCAAATCATGTGCTCTTCTTTGAGGGGCTGCTTTAACATGCTTTTGAGATTTTTCCAGGTATTTCCATAGTTTGTTCATTTTTATTGCTGAATGTATGCCATTGTGTATATATACTCCACAGTTTAAAATCCTTTTGATGGACATTTAGGTGGTTTTCAGTTTTTTGCTATTATGGATGAGGCTGCAATAAATGTTATAAGTCTTGATATGGACATGTTTTTATTTGTCTTGAGAAAATACAAAGGAGTAGTTGTTAGATTGTACAGTAAATGTATGCATAATATTTTTTAAAATTACCAAAGTATGTAATCATCTTGCAGTCCTGCAGCAGTGTATGAGATCTGCACTTGGTCTGTACCGTTGCCAACATTTGGTCTTTGATATTAGCCATTCTAGTTAGTGTAAAGTGGCATCTCATGATTTTAATTTGTACTCTGATGACTAATAATGTTGAGCCCCTTTTCATGTGCTTACTGGTCATTTGTAGATCTTCTTTGACAAAGTGTGTGTTCAAGTCTTTTGCCTCCCCCCCCTTTTTTTAGTTTATTCATCTGTTCATCTTTTAATTGATTTGTAGTTCTGTTTATATTCTGAATACATGTTCTTTGTTAGACATATGTGCTGCAAATACTTTTTCCAAGTCTGTGACTTGTTTCTTCATTTTCTTAGTAGAAATTCTGGGGGACCAGAATTTCTTTTTTTTTTTTTTTTGAGACATAGTCTCACTTTGTTGCCTGGGCTAGAGTGAGTGCCGTGGCGTCAGCCTAGGTCACAGCAACCTCAAACTCCTGGGCTCAAGCGATCCTACTGCCTCAGCCTCCCGAGTAGCTGGGACTACAGGCATGCGCCACCATGCCCGGCTAATTTTTTCTATATATATTTTTAGTTGTCCAGATAATTTTTATTTCTATTTTTAGTAGAGACGAGGTCTCGCTCAGGCTGGTCTCGAACTCCTGACCTCGAGCGATCCACCCGCCTCGGCCTCCCAGAGTGCTAGGATTACAGGCATGAGCCACCGCGCCCAGCCCAGAATTTCTTAATAATTTTTTTCTTTTATGGTTTACACATGCTTTTTAAAATTTGATCCTTGAGATATCCGTTTGAGGAGGAATATAGTCGTTTCTCCATTTCTCCGTTATGAAATTTGGGCTCACAGAGGTAAATGACGTACCCCAAAGTTAAACAGCTAGTAAGTAGTAGAACAAAGACTGGAAACCAGGTCTTACTTCAAGTTGAATTTCTTTCCATTACACCATATTCGCCCTCTTTTCTTTTTAACTGAAAATGATACCATACTCAGCTTTCTCCTTTCTTCCTGTGCTGTGTTCTGTTACTTTTGGACCTTTGCATTTATAGTTCCTTCTGAGTTGAACTCTATTTATTCCTTTAACTCTATTTATTCTTCAGAGTTCAGCTTAGATGTTATATCCTCTTAGAAATTTTTGACGTTTCCCTCTGTTCCTGCTATATAAGGTATTTCTTGTTCCCATTTCTTTAACATTTGATTTTTCTGCTGTAATAGCAAATAATACCCTGATTGTCTTTTCACTTATTCTCTATAGATTCTGGGGGCAAGAACCATGGCAGTCTTACTTACCAGAGTATCGACAGTGTCTGGTACATTGTAGATGTTAAAAAAGTTAATGAATTCAATTGAATATAAGTCTCTCCCTAGCTACTTGTGACAATTTTTTTGTACTGTCAAACCCCATGGTGTATTTAATTTAGCATTTTTGTGTAGCATCATAATGTTCCATTTATGATTTTTGAATTCCTGAAAGGATTGTAATGTATTTTAAAATGAGAGTTATAAAAATATATTTTATATTCCCTTTATACTTAGTATTAAAAATTATTGAATATTTGACTAGCTTCTAGGAAGTTTTCTTTATAATTGACAATGTTTTAAACTTCAAAGTTAAACTAATTTGTGAGTATAATAATTGTTATCTTTGACTTTGAACAGTAAGCATTGATTTCATCTTCCATTCCTAAAGAGTAGATAGTTTCTTAAAAAGTAACTTAAAACATTTACTGAAATTGGCAACTGTCCTACGGTTAGGTAAAACAATATCCTTATTCTTAGGTAATACACACTTAAGTATTCAGGGGTAAAGGACCATGAAGGACAATTTACTCTCAGATGGTTTAGGGCTAAATGGGAAAATAAATATACATGTGTATCTGCACATGCATATATCTGTATACATACATACAGGCAGTCCTCACTTTGCATGGTGTGGTGGGACTGTAAAAATGACTATGCAAGCTGAAGCCATGCAAAGTGATGTTAATAATCAGTGGGAAAAATTCTGATCTGTAACTTACAACATTTTTTGTCAAAACATTAAAAACTATTTTTATAAATATGTAAGGAAATGAAAAAATAGTAAAACTAATATTTGGTATACTGTAATATAAAACATTAGAAACACTGAGTATTAAAGTGTTGTATTTCTTTGTTACAAACATATCAAACTAGTTTGAACAGTGATTGCCTACTTCTTTTATAACTTATGGAGCAAACATCTCTTAGATGCCTTGGCTTCCAACATTTTACCGTTTGCATTTTTATTTTTTAAAATATTTATTTATTTATTTATTTTGAGACAGGATCTCACTCTGTTGCCCAAGCTAAAGTACAGTGGCATCATCATAGTTTGCTGCAGCCTCAAACTCCTAGGCTCAAGTGATCCTTTCTGCTTAGCCTCCCTAGTACCTGGAACTATAGGCATGCACTACCATATCCAGCTAATTTTTTTATTTTTTTGTAGAAACGAGGTCTTACTATTTCCTAGGCTAATCTCGAACTCCTGGCTGCAAGCTATCCTTCTGCCTCGCCCTCTGAAAGTGCTAGGATTACAGGCCTGAGCCACCACACCGGACCCCTTTGCATTTTTAATGTTGTGAAGTATTTTTGAGATATTCCTTTTTTTGCTTGTGTTCCTCCGGGACATCTTTATGCTTTTCATCATAATTGCTTTTCTCATTTATGCTGATAAGTTAACTTTTCACTAAATTTCTTTGGCTGCATGTAACTCTATTTACTTTCTGTCTGAATTTCACTTCTAGCATTATCACTTTTTATTTTGCGCTTCCATTTTCATCTTTGTTGGCAGTTCCCTCTTTTGATTATCCATTTTTGTAAAATGTCACACGGGCTTATCATTGAGAGCCAAGGAAGCAACACAACCGCAAGCTTTGCTGTTTGTGCATTGACTGAATAACATACCTGGTGACCTATCACCGACAGACTTAGAAAGAAGTGATGTGATTGGTCATTGATTATGATGCACATCTGTTATTTACATAGTGATTTTACAGACTGAAGAGCTATCAGCAAAGTTTATACTTTATGCAACTACTCACAGTTCATATACCATGGTAACTGTGTTGTTGGAACTGATAATATACTGTGATAAATTCATGAGTATTGGGACCATATAAAACAAGCACCGCTGGTTTTTAAGGAGAGTGTGTGAATGAAAGAAGCATTTTAGGTATATTTTAATTTTATAGAACCTTAAGTAATTAGATTCAGGTTAAACATTTTGGCAAAAATATTACATAGGTGGTGATGTGTATTTATAGCATCATACCAGGTGTCTCATTCTTTTAAAATTTTTTTTTAGAGAAAGTCTTGCTCTGTTGCCCAGGCTAAAGTACAGTGGTATGATTATAGCTGACTGCAGCCTCAAACTCCTGGGCTCAAGCAGTCCTCCCACCTCAGCTTCCCAAGTAGCTGGGACTACAGGGACACACTACCATGCCTAGCTAATTTAAAAAAAAATTGTGGGAATGGGGTCTTTCTATATTGCCAAGACCGGTCTTGAACTCCTGGCCTCAAGGGATCCTCCCACCTCAGCCTCCCAAAGTGCTGTGATTACACCATATCTGGCCTGAGTTTTCTTTTTAAATTGGCATCAGTAAGCAGAATGTAGTACTCAACTGTAGAAACGTTTTAGAGAAGACAGAAATTGAGATTTACTTGATTGATCTAGATGTAGTGGCAAAGATAAGAGTATTTCATTATTATAAAATGGAACTAGGTGGATTGTGATGATAGGAATTCAGGAAGCGGGATTAAATAATGGCTTCTCTAGAAATGGGGGATCTTGAACTGATGAGGGAAGAGAGCCAGAGAAGCAATAGTTTTTAAAAGGAAAGTGGAAAGGCATATTAGAGAACTTAGTTGTCTTGAAATCTGAGTGAATCTACTAAGACTCAGTGAGAAAATTCCTTGATGTGAGGAGGAAGAGAGGGGGAAGAACTGGTTCAACATAGTGGAGAAGAATAAGTAAAGTCGTTACGTTTTAAGGTTTTGTTGTTCATTGTAAAGTAAGTCATGAGGCTACCATTTGTAAGGAAAGGTGGTAGAACTGGGAATGGAGTTAGGGAAAGGAACTTGAAACAGCAGGTATGTAACACGAACTGAAAGCCACCCAGTACAAAATGAGCATTATCAAAACTAGATGGAAAATTCCTGTTTTTCTCTCTTCTCCTCTCCTCTCCTCTCCTCTCCTCTCCTCTCCTCTCCTCTCCTCTCCTCTCCTCTCCTCTCTCTTCTCTTCTCTCTTCTCTCTTCTCTTGTCTTCTTTCCTTTCCTTTTCCTTTTTTGTTTTCTTCTTTTCTCTTTTCTTGCTGTAGAATATAAACTATAGGCTGGGCATGCTGGCTAATGCCTGTAAACCTAGCACTCTGGGAGGCTGAGGAGGGGGGATCGCTTGAGCTCAGGAGTTCGAGACCAGCCTGAGCTAGAGCAAGACCCTGACTCTACTAAAAATACAAAAATTAGCTGGGCGCAGTGGCACACACCTATAGTCTCAGCTACTGGGGAGGCTGAGGCAGAAGGATCGCTTGAGCCCAGGAGTTTGAGGTTGCAGTGAGCTGTGATGATGCCACTGGACTCTAGTTGGGGCATGTCAGAGCAAGACTGTCTCCCCCACAAAACAAAAACAAAACCGTACTGCCATGTTTTCTCCCTTCATTTTTAGTGGGTTTTATCTATTTATTCCTTAAATGGAGGATAAAAATGTTTTATAAAAGTTTATCAAAAGTACAAAGCTTTCTGATCTCATTTGGGATCATGTTAATATGTTTGAAACTCCCTCAGAACCCTGCTGAAGACTGATGTTAATTTGTAGTATTAACAGTTAAGATTTCCTGAATCAGATATAAATAGCCAGAAAAGCTATGCAAAATGGAAGTTGAAACAGAGCTAAGATTTATGAGAGTGTCTGCCACATAAGTCCAGAGTATGCAGTCACCTTCAAAACAAACACTGTTATTGACAGTTTGGTGTAAGAAAGTAGAAACAAGCCTTGTTTGCATTTCATCCAGGCTTAACCAGATCTTTTATGCCATCCTGGAAAAGGTCAGGTTAAAAGATAGGCCTTTCACTGGATTTCAAGAGTCAGTGAACCTAGCTAAACCTTATTAAAGTAGGAAGGAATGAGAATTTTAAGGATCAAGGGCTTTCCCCCTGGGACTGTGTAGTTCCCTCACATTAGAGATTCTTGTAGCAAGACTCTAGCTGATCTTCTAATGGTAATGTAAATCAACTCAGTACATACATATCAATTGATTCTTTTTTTCTTTTTCTTGTTTTTGAGGCAGAGTCTTGCTCTGTCACCCTGGCTGGAGTGTAGTGGCGTCATCATAGCACACTGCAACCTCAAACTCCTGGGCTCAAGTGATCCTCCTGCCTCAGCCTCTCTAGTGGCTGGGACTACAGGCGCGGGCCACCACGCCTGGCTAATTTTTTCTACTTTTGGTAGAAACTGGGTCTTGCTCAGGCTGGTCTTGAACTTCTGAGCTCAAACCATCCTCCCAACTTGTCCTTCCAGAGTGCTAGGATTATAGACATGAGCCACTGTGCCTGGCCTCAATTAATTCACTTAAAGTTTTTGCTAGATCACTTACTTTTGATATAAGCATTTGTCACTATTTGCTGTCCTTCAAGAAAATTGTGGGGTTTTTTTGTGGGATAAAACTCAAATCATAGGTAATAATCATGTCTTTTGCTCCTCATTAGAAACAAATAATCCACACCTTAAAGTACAATTCAACTGAAATTGTACACTGTGTTTTGTCTTGAATTAACAAAAAGAGCTGGGGTAGGAGCTGGTGGTGCATGGCTCAACACTGCAAATATGTTTAAATCTCTTAAATTATTTATAGGTTTGGGATGTTATAACCATGTTCAGCATTGTTAATGAGCCAATCAACAAATATCGCAAAATGTTTATTTTTACTTCCTTTACTAAAGCTGGCAGATAAATAAGCAGATATTTTTCCCCTGGAGCTCTTTAACAATGGCAAAAGTTAAAAGGTGTTTTCTCTTAATTCCTAAATTAACTGAATATTCCCTTCCTGAATAAACTGACTATTCCCTAAGTAGAGGTATAACCTGGTTTTGGTGGAGTCCTTTTCAGGACCCCAACATTTGTGTGACCTTGATCAGGCTTCTTAACCTCTCAGATTCTCAAGTTTATTCATTTCTGAATTGGGAGTGGTAATGATACCTCCCTTTTTTGGGTTGAGTATTTATTGGAATAATGAATGTAGACTGCTTTGTAAACAATGAACTTTCAATAAATGGTTATCTATTACAATTCTCAAAGCTTAAATTATTTTATATCATAAGCCAGTTTTACATCTTTCAGATCTGATTGATTTTTAGTTATACAGGCAACATAGATGCATTATTGTACTCCCTTCACCAGAAGTGACCATATTATCAGTTTGTGTATCCTTCCGTGTATTTTTCTTTACATTTATACCCCCCACACACGCATGCACACACACAATACTATGAAGTATTTTCTACTTCATAGATTAAGAATAAAAAAGATAGTAATTTTGTAATTATAAATATTATAATTACTAGGTATTAGAATCAATATTTTATAGACTCGGTAACCAAAAGAGCAAAATTGAACAATTTTTCGTGTTGTGGCAGATCTTGTACCAAATCATAGAATTCTTTACAACCCTAGACAAGTTTAATCAAAGGGAAGAAGCTAGAAGAAGTAAGAAACTGCTTTAACTGTTTAGCTCAAAAATACACATTTGCTTTTCTGGCCAATAAATCAGAACCTGTGAGATTCACTGCCTCTCAGTTTACCCTAAATTCTGCAACTAGGGGTCAAAGATACCATTTCTTAGTTTGACAAGTGAAAAATGATGTTTTCTTTTCTCAGAAACAGGAAAATTTTACCACCACCTTTTTTGGGGCAAGGGAGGGGTAGAGGGAGAATAGTAGAGAAGAATAACTGAAACTGCTCTTCACATATCACTGATCCTCAAGTATATTTAAATTATTCTTGTAGTAAACTATGGC
Organism: Lemur catta; assembly: GCF_020740605.2. Lineage (NCBI taxonomy): Eukaryota > Metazoa > Chordata > Mammalia > Primates > Lemuridae > Lemur > Lemur catta. Next base: position 105,045,860 of record NC_059134.1, on the reverse strand, counting down.
GTTTTTGGTTTTTGTTAGTATGTACATATTGGCAAGTGGATCTCAAGTCACTCAGGAAAGGAGATTGATCTTGAAATGACTTTAGTTCTCCTAAAGCCACTTGTTCAAGTAAGGGAATGTCAGGAGGAAAAGGCCATAGTTATTTTGGGAGCAGGGATCTAAGAATTGGAGAATATGAATTTGCCATGATCTCTCTTAGGGGAATTAGAGGTTAGTTAGAATTATAGGAGGGACAGTCAATGGACAAAGGAAGATGCCAAAGTAAAATGGTGCTAGTTCTAACCGTTTTGGAGGTTGGGGAAGGGTGGAAAGTAGAGCATAAGCTTCTGCACCTCTTCTTTCGTCCTCGTCTTGAAGCTGAACCTAGTGATAAAGGCCGAAGGACAAAATGCCCACACCCAACATGAGTGGAAGGAAATGTGTAGTAAAGCTTCTTTCCTTGCCCAGAATAGGGATGTGATAATCTCCTTTGCTTGGAGAGTATCATGGAGGATACCTGAAGCAGGGGTTGGGTTTAGGGGTTTTTTTTGGGTTTTTTTTTTTTTTTTTTTTTGAGACAGGGTCTTACTCTGTTTCCTGGGTTAGAATGAGTGCAGTGGCATCATCGCAGCTCACTGCAACCTCAAATTCCTGGGCTCAAATGATCCTCCTGCCCCAGCCTCCAAAGTAGTTGGGACTACAGGCTCATGCCACCATGCCCAGCTAATTTTTTTTTTATGTTTTGTGGAGACAGGGTTGCTATGATGCCCAGGCTGGTCTTGAACTCCTGGCTTCAAGTGATCCTCCTACCTTGGCCTCCCAAAGTGCTAGGATTACAAGCATGAACCATTGGTGTCCAGCCTCTGAAGTTAATTTTACCTTTTAAGAAATATGGAAAAAAAAATAAGAAGCAACTTAAAAAAAAACCAATAAAAAAAAAGAAATATGGCTATTAGAAAATCTAAAATTATGTATGTGGCTTACATTATATTTCTATTGGACTCCACTGGCCTGGAACAATGTGCACCGGGTTTAGTACTTCTTTTTTCTTGCGGTAGAATTTCATGTGGGTCATTCCATAGATGTTGAGTGATTTCAGTTCAATAAGAATGTTAAGTTATAATTTAACTTTTATAGAATCAGGATTCCTTTTTTTTTTTGAGACAGAGTCTCACTCTGTTGCCCAGGCTAGAGTGCTGTGGCATCAGCCTTGCTCACAGCAACCTCAAACTCCTGGGCTCAAGCGATCCTCCTGCCTCAGCCTCCCAAGTAGCTGGGACGACAGGCATGCACCACCATGCCCGGCTAATTTTTTCTATATATATTTTTAGTTGTCTATATAATTTCTTTCTATTTTTAGTAGAGACGGGGTCTCATATTGCTCAGGCTGGTCTCGAACTCCTGAGCTCAAATGATCCACCCACCTCAGCCTCCCAGAGTGCTAGGATTACAGGCGTGAGCCACCGCGCCCTGCCTCAGGTTTTCTTTTGCTAGGGAAAGAAAAACATTTTTAATTTTATAAGCCAGTAGGAATATAGCATTACAGTGCCAAACTGTGGTGTGTGTGTTATTTTCTAGGAATTCCTTTTGAGGTGCTCATGGTACCTCTTATACCTGTGTTCACAAGGAACTGGTCCTACCAGTCTTCCTACATTAAACCAGTCCTTGCAAAAGTGATGCTTTTTTGTCCCAGAAAAGGATTGCAGAACCAGGTATATTCTTCTACTCAGTTCTTAGATGCCCTTACTCTCAAAGAATGAGGGAAATTAGGTTTAATATGTCATCCAATTTTGTATTCAGCTGTCTAGCACCAGTTTTCTGCACTTATGCAATATTATTTTCCCGAAACCCTTTTTATTTGGAATAAGTTCAAACACAGAAAAGTTGAAAGAGTAATATAAAGAACATGTGTATATCTTGCATGTAGAGTCCCCAGTTGTTAAAGAAAATTGCCACATTTAAAAATTTCTATCTTTCTGGCTGGATTATTTGCAAGTAATTTGTACACATCATGACACTTTATCCTGAATAGTTCAGCATGCTTCTCCTGAGAATAAGGGCATGATCTTACCACAGATCTGTTGTCATGCTGAAAAAAATAACAATTCCATAATATCTACTGTTCACAATTTTCAAAATATCCTAAATTAAATTTTATAGCTTTTCTGCCTGACTTCAAACCAGGTTTATGTATTATATTTAACTGTTGACTCTTTAGTTACTGTTAATCTAGAATAGAGGTAAACTACAACCCACTTACCAAATCTGGCTAGTCATTTGTTTTTATACAGCCCAACAGATAAGAATGGTTTTTAGGTTTTGTTCCTATATTGTTTTTAAAAATTGAGGTAAAATTTGCATAACATAAAGCCAGCTATTAACCATTTCAAAGTGTCCAATTCAGTAGTATTTAGTACTTTCAAAATGTTTTGCAACTATTACCTCTGTCTAGTTCCAAGACATTTTAAGCACCCCAAAAGGAAACTCTGTACCTATTAAGCAATCACTTCTATTCCCCACTTCCTCCAGCCCCTAGTAACCACTAATTGGCTTTTCATTTCTATGAATATACCTATTCTGGATGTTTCATATAAATGAAATTATTCGATACTGTCTGACTCTTTTGTGTCTGGCTTTTTTCACTTAGCATGTTTTCAAGGTTCACCCATATTGGTTCATACCAGTATTTCGTTCCTTTTTATGGCCGAATAATATTCCGATGTATGGGATTATTTCTACCTTTTGGCTATTTTGAATAGTGCTCCTGTCAACATTTCTGTACAAGTATTTGTTGAATACTTGTTTTCAGTTCTTTGGTTTTTACATTTTTATATGGCTAAAAAAATGAGAAGAATAATATTTTATGACATGAAAACTATATCAAATTTGAAATTTCAATGTCCATAAATAAAGTCATGCTCATTCATTTACATGTTGTGATAGAGATTGTATGGCCCACAAAGCTTAAAATATTGACCCTGTGGCTCTTTTTTTTTTTTTTTTGAGACGGAGTCTCACTCTGTTGCCCAGGCTAAAGTGCCGTGGCATCAGCCTAGCTCACAGCAACCTCAAACTCTTGGGCTCAAGCGATCCTCCTGCCTCAGCCTCCCGAGTAGCTGGGACTACAGGCATGTACCACCATGCCTGGCTGATTTTTTCTATATATATATATATATATATATATATATATGTATATGTTTTTAGCTGTCCATATAATTTCTTTTCTATTTTTAGTAGAGACGGGGTCTCGCTCTTGCTCAGGCTGGTCTCAAACTCCTGAGCTCAAACAATCCGCCGGCCTCGGCCTCCCAGAGTGCTAGGATTACAGGCGTGAGCCACCACGCCTGGCTACCCTGTGGCTCTTTCCAGTAAAAGTTTGCTGCCTCTGAACAGTCCCTCTTTTGTATGTGTAACATTGTTTGTGCCCATTGTGTGTGTGTAACAATGACTTTTTTTTTTAATAAGTGGTAAACTTTATTTTTTAAAAAACAGTTTTAGGTTTGTAGAAAAATTAAGCAGAAAGCACAGAGTTCCCACTCCCCTACCCCCCAGTTTCTCCTATTAACATCTTGCATTAGTGTGGTACCTTGGTTACAGCAGATGAACCGATACAGTATTATGAACAGTATTGAAAGCTGCACAGGCACCTGTAATCCCAGCTACTTGGAAGGCAGAGGTGAGAGGATTGATCACTTGAGCTCAGGAGTTTGAGTCCAGCCTCGGAAACATAGTGAAACCCAATCTCTTAAAAAAATAAATCATTAATTACAAGCCATATATGACAAACCCACAGCCAACATCATACTGAATGGGGAAAAATTGAAAGCCTTCCCACTTAGAACTGGAACCAGACAAGGTTGCCTACTGTCCCCACTGCTATTCAACATAGTGCTGGAAGTGCTTGCTAGAGCAGTCAGGGAAGAGAGCAGAATTAAGGGTGTCCAAATGGGGACAGAAGAGATCAAACTCTCACTCTTTGCGGATGATATGATATTATATCTAGAAAACCCTAAGGATTCAACCAAGAGACTCCTGGAACTGATAAATGAATTCAGTAGAGTCTCAGGATACAAAATGAATACACACAAATCAGAGGCATTCATATATGCCAATAACAGTCAAACTGAGAACCAAATCAAAGACTCAATACCCTTCACAATAGCAACAAAGAAAGTAAAGTACCTAGGAATACATTTAACCAAAGAGGTAAGAAACACTGAGGAAGAAAATCGCAGAATATGTAAACAGGTGGAAAACCATACCATGCTCATGGATCGGAAGAATAAACATTGTTAAAATGTCTGTACTACCCAAAGTGATCTATAGATTCAGTGCAATCCCTATTAAATTACCAACATCATTTTTCACAGATACAGAAAAAATAATTTTACGCTTTGTATGGAACCAGAGAAGACCCCGTTTAGCAAAAGCAATTTTAAGCAATAATAACAAAATGGGAGGTATTAATTTACCAGACTTCAAACTATACTACAATGCTGTGGTTATTAGAACAGTTTGGTATTGGCACAAGAAAAGGGACACAGACCAGTGGAAGAGAATCGAGAGTCCAGATATAAAACCATCCTCATATAGCTATCTAATCTTTGACAAAGCAGACAAAAACATACTCTGGGGGAAAAAAATCCTTATTCAATAAATGGTGCTGGGAAAATTGGATAGCCACATGTAGAAGACTGAAACAGGACCCACACCTTTCACCTCTCACAAAAATCAAATCACAATGGATAACAGACTTAAACCTTAGGAGTGAAACTATTAGAATTCTAGAAGAAAATGCGGGAAAGACTGTTATAGACCTTGGCCTAGGAAAGAATTTATGAAGAAGACCCCAAAGGCAATCACAGCAACAACAAAAATAAATAAATGGGACCTGATTAAATTAAAAAGCTTCCGCACAGCCAAAGAAACTGTCTCGAGAGTAAATAGACAACTTACAGAAAATATTTTCGCATGCTACACATCTGATAAAGGACTGATAACTAGAATCTATTTAGAACTCAGGAAAATCAGCATGAAAAAAATCAAACAATCCTATCAAAAAGTGGATAAAGGACATGAACAGAAATTTTTCAAAAGAAGACAGAAGAATGGCCAAGAAACATATGAAAAAATGCTCAACATCTCTAATCATCAGGGAAATGCAAATCAAAACCACAATGAGATATCACTTAACTCCAGTGAGAATGGCCTTTATCAAAAAGTCCCATAACAACAAATGTTGGCGTGGATGTGGAGAGACAGGAACACTCATACACTGCTGGTGGGACTGCAAACTAGTGCAACCTCTGTGGAAAGCAATATGGAGATACCTTAAACAGATACAAGTAGACCTACCATTTGATCCAGCAATCTCATTATTGGGCATCTACCCAAAAGAACAAAAGACATTCTATAACAAAGATATCTGCACCCGAATGTTTATAGCAGCACAATTCACAATTGTGAAGATGTGGAAACAACCCAAGTGCCCGTAAATACATGAGTGGATTAATAAAATGTGGTATATGTATACCATGGCGTACTACTCAGCTATAAGAAACAATGGTGATACAGCACCTCTTGTATTTTCCTGGAAAGAGTTGGAACCCATTCTACTAAGTGAAGTATCCCAAGAATGGAAAAATAAGCACCACATGTACTCACCATCAAATTGGTTTCACTGATCATCACCTAAGAGCACATTTAGGAATAACATTGATCGGGTGTCGGGCAGATGTGGATGGGGGAGGGGATGGGTGTATACCTACATAATGAGTGCGATGTGCACTGTCTAGGGGATGGACACGTTTGAAGCTCTGACTCGGGGTGGGGGTGGGGGTGGGGGGAAGGGCAATATACGTAACCTAAACTTTTGTACCCCCACGATATGCTGAAGTAAGAATAAAAATAAATAAATAAGTAAATAAATCATTATTAGCTAAAGTCCATAGTTTACATTAGGGTTCACTGTTTGTAGAGTTCTATGGATTTTGACTAATGTAGCTACCATTACAGTATCATATAGCATAGTTTCTTTCACTGCCATAAAAATCTATTGTGCTGTACCTTTTCATCTCCCTTCTCCCTCCCACACCAATAACTACTCATCTTTTTACTGTCTTTAGTTTTACCTTTTTTTTTTCCTTTTTTTCTTTTTAATCTTTATTTTTTTGAGACAGCGTCTCACTTTGTTGCCCAGGCTAGAGTGAGTGCCGTGGTGTCAGCCTAGCTCACAGGAACCTCAAACTCCTGGGCTCAAGTGATCCTCCTGCCTCAGCCTCCCGAGTAGCTGGGACTACAGGCATGCGCCACCATGCCCGGCTAATTTTTTCTATATATATTTTTAGTTGGCCAGATAATTTCTTTCTATTTTTTAGTAGAGACAGGGGTCTCACTCTTGCTCAGGCTGGTCTTGAACTCCTGACCTCGAGCCATCCACCCGCCTCGGCCTCCCAGAGTGCTAGGATTACAGGCGTGAGCCACCGCGCCCGGCCTGTAGTTTTACCTTTTCTAAAATGTCATATAGTTGGAATCATACAGTAAGTAGCCCTTTTAGACTGACTTCTTCCACTTAGCAATAGGCATTTATGGTTGCTCTATGTCTCTTTGTGGCTAAATAGCTGATTTCTTATTATTGGTGAATAATATTCCATTGTGTGGATGAACCACAGTTCATTTATTCATTTACCTACTGAAGTTTGGTAATCTTGGTTGCTTCCAAGTTTTGGCAATTATGAAGGAAGCCACTGTGAACATTTGTGTGCAGGTTTTTTTGTGGATATAAGTTTTTAACTCAGTAAATACCAGGGAGTACAATTACTGGATTTTATGGTGAAAGTGTGTGTTTGGTTTTATAAGAAACTGTCTTCCAAAGTGGCTATATCTATTTATTTTTTAATTTTTAAATTATTTTATAAATTTTTGAGACAGGCTCTCACTCTGTCACTTGGGCTAGAGTGCAGTGGTGTCATCATACCTCACTGCAACCTCAAACTCCTGGGCTCAAGTGATCCTCCTGCCTCAGCCTCCATAGTAGCTGGAACTACAGGCGTGCGCCACCATGCTCAGCTAATTTTTCTCATTTTTTTTTTTGTAGAAATGAGGTCTTGCTCTTGCTCAGGCTGGTTTCAAACTCCTGGTCTCAAGCAGTCTTCCCACCTTGGTCTCCCGAAGTGCTAGGATTACAGGCATGAGCCACCTTGAGCCACTGTGCTCACCCTGTACTAGTTTTTATTCTCACCAGCAAAGAATGAGAGTTCCTGTTGCTGCACCTCCTTGTCAACATTTGGTGTTGTCAGTATTTTGGATTTTGACTATTCTAATAGATGTGTAATGGTATCTCAGTGTTTTAATTTGCAGTTCCCTAATGATATGCTTATTTGTCATCTGTGTAGCTTCTCTGGTGAAGTGTCTTACTTACTTTTTAATTTTTTTTATTGTTGCATTTTAAAAGTTCTTTGAATATTTTGAATACTAGTCCTTTATAAAATAATGTATTTTGCAAATATTTTCTCTTAGTGGCATATCTTTTCATTCTCGTTACAGTGTCTTTTACAGAGCAGAAGTTTTTAATTTTGATGAAGTCCAGCTTAACAGTTTTTTTCATGGATTGTTTTCTCCTGTTATCTTTTAGAAGTTTTGTAGTTTTGTGATTTATATTTAGGCCTATTATCTATTTTGAGTTAATTTTTCTGAAAGGCATAAGGTCAATGTTTAGAATTAGTTAATTAGTTATTTTGCATGTAGATATTCAGTTGTTCCAGCACCATTTGTTGAAAAGACTATCTTTTCTACATTGAATTATCTTTGGTCCTTTGTCAGAGATCAGTTGACTATATTTGTGAGTAATACTGCTTTTTAAAATGTCCTATATTCTGGATTTGTCTGTTTCCCCTTTGTATAGTTTAATTTGTTTTCCTAAACTATATTATGTATAAACTGGAAATTGGGTCTAGATGATCAGGCTCAGGTTAAACATTTTGGCAAGAATGCTTCCTAGGTGATTGAACACTTCAAATTGTATCAGGTCAGGAGATATACAAGTTTAGGTTGTCCCACTAGTAGAGATGATTAAGATTCATTAAAGTGGTAATCTGTAGATTTTTCCACTGTAAAGGTACATTTTGCCATATGCAGTCACTAACATAATCTGTGGAATGGTATTTCGGCCACATACACAAATATTTGAATATTTGTCAGGCATGTGCTAGGTGTTGGGGAGACAGTAGTGAAAAGAAAGATTTCTGTTGTCATGGAACTTGCCTTTTTCCCTCCAAAGTTTGAAGACAATAGTGGGAATGGGTCTGTTCCTTCCACAGTGGGGAGCATTTGCAGTTTAGGGAATATTGATAATCAGAAAAATAGGATCTATGAAAAAGTATATGCCAATGAATACAGAGTTTGTGTATGAGATGCTAAAAAAATTTTGGAGATGGATAGTGATATTGATTGTATAACAATATGAATGTACTTACCATACATTTGAGAATGGTTAAAATGGTAAATCTTATGTGTATGTTACCACACACACATGTATATGCCACTGTGATGCATCACCGAATTTAACCCTGCGTCACTGCCTTCTCTAATAATTTTCATTAGGCTTCCTGTTGATCTATTTGGACTAATTGGGAGAGAAGCTGTTTCTGAAATCAAATTCCACAGTTTGGTTCTGATAGAGAGGAAGAGACAGTGATGTTATATTTCAGCCATTACCATTAGTAGAGCTTGTCATTGTAAGCATCTCAAGGAGACCATTGTTGAGATCTCTGAGTGTCTTGGATTATGCTCAGGCCGTGGGTCAAGCTTAAACTGCTAGTGAAGACAGGCTTTGGTGTTTCCATTTGTTGAAGTTTGCCAGATGCAGGTCGGCCTTTGCTAGGATAGGGAGAGATCTACAGCTTGAACCATTATCTGAATGCTGCTTTGACCCAAGAAATCCTATAGGTTTGGGATGAGAGCAGTAACCTTAATGCCAATAGCAAAATGATTGTTGACCAGTTTGTTAGAGAGGAAGCCCTTCGTTTGGAAAGTTGACCTTATGATTAATAGCGAGAGCCAGGTGTGGTGGCATGTGCCTGTAATTCTTAGTTACTTGAGAGGCTGAGGCAGGAGGATCACTTGAGCCCAGGAGATCAAGTCCTGCCTGGGCAACATAGGGAGACCCCACCTCTATATAAATAAATAGATAGATAGATAACAAGAGTTCTGTTTAGAGGGAAGGAAAGAGCACCATCACTTATAGCCGATGGAGCTTGGATAACTGACTTTGCTTGCCTTCCCTTTTTGACTGTAGAGCAGGTGGTGGTAGAAAAGACTTTAGTGATGGCTGTGATGACAGCATGGTAGCATAGTAAGGTGAACTGTGACTTTCTTTAACCTACAGAAGTCGTACCCAACTGAAACCTTTAATTGACTTCGTGTTGAGAGAGTATCCAGTGTATCAAAAATGCTGTTTTCTCTCTACATATTATAGGTTGTGTGTGCATAGCCTTTGCTTAGGCAGTAGATTAGGAAAGTTAGTATGTTGTGATACAGTGTTTTTCAGTTTTTGACTGACCTGCAGTAGGAAATACATTTTATATTGCTATCTAGTACTCGTATACATATGGATATTCGTAACTTTAACAAAAGTTTCAGGAAATGGTACTTATCCATATTATGTTTTCTGATCTATTCTATTCTAATTTTATTTAAAAAATGCATACTATTATGACCTAGTTGACTTTTATGACCCATGGGTTAAATAAGATTGGTCTGGAACAGTGGTTCTCAACATGTGGTCCAAGGATATACCCAAAGATTCTTTTATAGTTTTGTCTGTGAAGTCAAAACTATTTTCATAGTAATACTATTATTTGCCTTTTTCTCTCTCTTTCTCTAGTAAGTGGAGACTTTCCAGAAGTATAGTGGAGCTTTCTAGGACTATATGATGTGTGATGATAATGCTGTCAACCTAATGGAATGTGTATTTGTGTATTTTTGTGTTTTCTAGAATTTCCTAAGGTAGTAGGTTTATTATATAAATATGTACTTTTTCAGAGATTAACTCAGTTTTCAGTACTCATGTGATTTTAGTAGCTATCTTTGGTCATACTTTCTTCTGTAACCTCACTATATAGTCTAGTATTCATTATTTTGAAATCCTGAAATTTTCCTTGAGCCTCTTTGAAAATACAAGAAGTACAGTTTATTGTCTTGTTTTGCAATTATATATTTAATTTCCTAGTTTTAGTTTGTGATCAGCAAATACTGATACATATAACCCACATAAATAAAAGCTGTTTGAGATTCTCAGTAATTTTGAAGAGTTTAAGGGGTCCTGAGGCCAAAAAGTTTGAGAGCTTCTGGTGTTGAGGTTAGGAACATAGACTTTTTATAACAGCTAGACTTGAGTTTGAGTCCCACTTTGGCTACTTGTTAAGTAATTCTGGCTCAAGTTACTCAACGTTTTTGATTCTTACTTTCTTCATAACTAAAATTGATGTTTTCCAGTCTTACGTCGAAAGGTTGTTGTGAGGATTAAATGGGCTTGAAAATGCTTGGTGCATAGGAAGCATTCATGTTAGCTGTTATTATAATAGAAGATTTAGTAACATCTTAGCCACATGGATATTTAGCCATAGCATTTCTTAGCAGCAACTCACCTGTGTAAAAGTAGATTATCTAAACCTTTTCTTAGTTCTTGTTTTCATTTTGCTCTTGGCTATGCCTCTAGACTTTTCTTAGTTAAGTGTGTTTTATTTTCCAAACAAATCAGAAGCTTCTTGAAAATAGTAGCTCTCTTCTGTTTCTTTCTGTTGTGTTTTGGACGGTAGTCAACCTGTTGTAAGCACTCAAGACTTGTGCGTCGTAGTACAAAGGCCATGGGATATATGGCTTAGAATCCCCATGAAGATGTTAGGAAAAGAGCTGTCTTGCCTATATGAAATTCTAACATAGTTGGCATACTTTTTACCAGAGTTTCTCTCATTACATCCCAACAATCAAGAGAATCGTAGCAATAGATGCTACATAATTCAGATTAGGTTGATTCTTATTGTCTGTAAATATATATAATGGTCACTTCTCATGAAGCACCATCTTCTGAGATTTACAGCAACACAGGCAAGCAAGTATGGATTTTTTTTAAGTCAGGAACTGTGTTTTAAACTTCATATTTTTTTAGTCACTTATCTTCTCCTGAAGTTCATCTTCAGCCTTCTGCTCAAGTCTGACTGCTTGATGTTCAGAAACTTGTTCTAATATAAGTCCATTGCTACTCTGCTTTCTACCTCTGCACTTTGCCTATTCATGTTTGACCTTCCCTTCAGTCTTTCTCAACTCCAGAGATCAACACGAGCATAACCAACTCTACCACTTAGAGCAGGGGCTTCTTCGCAAGCAACACTTTACAGAGATGACCACTTCATATTAAATTGCTGGCAGTGTGGGAATGGAGAGGATATAGTTGTTAGTTTTCAAAAAATTTCATCCCTGTGGGGAGATTTAGAGATGATAGAATCGTGAAAGAGTTTCTCTGAGAAGATGTGGACTTAGAAAACTTACTAGAAGCCTACCACTTAGGAGATGAAGAAGGAGAAACTCTTACCTGATAGTTTAATGCCATTTGAGCAGAAGCATATGAAGTATGACTTATTTCTAGCCACATATGCCAGCCACTGTTTTGGGGAAAGATAGTTGATTTCCCAGTACAATGTTGATTCATGTTCAAAACCATAATTGCTACAAAACCATAATTGCTAATACTTTTGGAACATGTGCTGGCTACTTTATATTTTTTATTTCATTTAATCCTCATACAACCCTGTGCAGTGCTTCTATTGTCATTATTAGTTAAGTAGCTCATATACAATGAGAGACTGAACAGGATTTGAACCCTGGAAACCTGGTCCAGACCCTGCCAGTACTCTAGACAGCCTTCCCTTTTCCGTATAAGGCCAAGTTTGCAAAGTACTTATACATATGTTCTCATTTAAACCTTACAACCATCCTGTGCATTAGGTGAAAATCTTGACATTTTCACATGAGAAAATGGAAGGTTGGGGAATTTGAAGCTCAAAGTGGCGGTACCAAGACCCAGACCTACTCCTTTTTTTTTTTTTGAGACAGAATCTCACTCTGTTGCCCAGGCTAGAGTACAATGGTGTCATCTTAGCTCACTGCAACCTCAGACTCTTGGACTCAAGCAATCCTCCTGCCTCAGCCTCCTGAGTAGCTTGGACTATAGCCGCACACCACCTCACTTGGCTAATTTTTCTATTTTTTGTAGAGATGGGGTCTCACTGTTGCTCAGATTGCTCTTGAGCTCCTGACCTCAAGCAATCCTCCCGCCTCAGCCTCCTTAAGTGCTAGGATTACAGGTGTGAGCTACTGTGCCTGCCCCAGACCCACTTTTGACTCTAATCCCTTTATCTTCTCATTATGTAGTTTTGCTAAACATAATAAACAGGTTGTAACTGAAAGTGAATTTTTGATTTCAGATATAAGAATTTTAGCTTGATGGAAGGTGATTTGGTAATGTTTTAGATGTGATACTTAAGTCTGGAGAAATTTAGCAAAGATATGATCATTAACTTTAATTTTTAGTTTCTCTGGTGGCTTGTGATAACTTTTATTAAGTATTGCTTTTGTGGTGGACTTTTTAATGATGTGACTCAGCTTACCACTCTTAGAGTAACATTCTTAGAAACAAAGATGTAGTTTTTTGAGCTTTAACTTTAGTTGGCACAGATGAGGTGACTGCACACTTAGAAGGAAAGAGGTTTTGCCAGGACTATAATGTAGTGGTGACAGTGGGAGGAAGAGTATATGTGTTTGTGGGGAGTCATTTAGAATACCAGCTCTTGATCTTAAGCCAGTGCCTTCTAAAGCTTCTACTCCTAGATGTGAAATTTCATAAATCTCTAGTTTGGCAGTTTGAAAAAGAGGTCATACGTTAAGACGTTGATCTTTGTCTATGAATCAGAACATTAATTATAGCTCCAGAGAGAAGGATCATGGAGGAAAGCATCCTGTTGAGAGGAATGTAGTAAACCTGGAAATGGGTGCATTTATATAATATCTTCTAGTTTCAAGTGACTGCTTGCTATCTCCCTAAACTCATTTAAAGACTTGGAAGAAGCAGCATGTGTGACACATTTCATGGTTTATATCATTTACCTAGCAAATGTCTGCAGTTAGTGTTTTTCAGACAAGCCCTCCTTTCAGGTTCATAATACCTTTCTTGGCTGGCAAAAAGAAAGGTCACTCTTATTTCCCCTTTAGATTCAAAATAAACCTCTGGGGCTTTCTCTTTTTCCGTAAATTGTCCTTGTGTAACAAATACATTAGTCCTTACCTTGTAGGAACTAAATTGGCATGTCCTGTACCATGTATCATACTAATGACTTACAGTTGCATCAGTTACAGAAGATGGTGAAAAAACTAGGCATTATCTTTGTTTCTGTGTTCTGGGTGTCTGTTACTATAGAAACAAATAAGGCAGTAAACAGAAGTGTTCAGGGAGTATTTGATTGTCAGTGAATGTTTCATTGACTAATGAAAGTAAAGTTAAGAAATTGGTTGACTTGAGGGAGACACTGAATATTTTTGAGTTATCATTATGGTTTTCATTTTTGGTGGGTGGTATTGTGTGTGCATGTGTGTGTGTTGCTTTAAAGATTATTTCATAGAGACTAGGCCGCCTAAAATCCCCTTTTCTGCTTTAAGTGTTACATGATTAGAAAAAGGAAACATTTTATTTTCATTTTGAGTTGTGATTTCGTGTAGTTTAGGCTAATTTTTAAATGTCAAATATTAAGAGTGTTAAGTCTTAATATTGTTCTGGGACTACGTAAAGTAAGTGAAGATTTGGAAGAGTGAGACAGAAGGTATAGTGAGGAATTAACATTTTTGCTTCACAGAAAATATTCAGAAAATATAACCCCAAGGTTTGATCTGGACATTGACAAATGCTTTTACTTGCTTAATTCCAGTTTCTCTGGTGGTTTGATTGATAGACCATTGCATGTTGGTAGAAAGTTTATTATGAATTACTGTTTTTGCTAGTACCCAAGGAGAAGAGTATATGCATAGTCTAGTAAAAATCTTTGGGGAAACACAATGTCCTGTAGGTATAGCATCTATACTCAGATTATGTCATTTCAAGATGATGTTGAGATGCCTTATCTTCATCTTGAATTTGAGGGGGTAATTTTTTCCTGTGCAGAATTGTGGTGATACCATGGTTAAATATGCAGCAAGCACACTGAACAGTTGATCATATCAAATGATATGTAGAAAATCAGGCATTGGTGGTAGAAGAGGTCTAGCACTTTAACTCATTTCTTGGCCAATTGGTTTTGTGAAGGGTATATTTGTGGTAAGGGTAAGTATATCCTGGCCTTTTGGAGAATTTTAGGATCATTTTTTATATAGTAGCTATTTGACACTAGCGCTGAGGGGAACTCTTGGGGGAAAGTTCACTTTGTTTCGTATATTCCTCGTTTTTTTTTTTGTTTTTTTTTTTGAGACAGAGTCTCACTCTGTTGCCCGGGCTAGAGTGAGTGCCGTGGCGTCAGCCTAGCTCACAGCAACCTCAAACTCCTGGGCTCGAGCAATCCTCCTGCCTCAGCCTCCCGAGTAACTGGGACTACAGGCGTGCGCCACCATACCCGGCTAATTTTTTCTATATATATGTTTTTAGCTGTCCGTATAATTTCTTTTCTATTTTTCAGTAGAGACGGGGTCTCGCTCTTGCTCAGGCCGGTCTCGAACTCCTGAGCTCAAACAATCCGCCGGCCTCGGCCTCCCAGAGTGCTAGGGTTACAGGCGTGAGCCACCGTGCCCGGCCCATATATTCCTCTTTTCTTGAGCATTCTACCCTCACACCTATCTTTTAGAATTTTTATTTGTTTAATTTATTTTTAGAGACAGAGTCTTGCTCTGTCACCCAGGCTAAAAGTACAGTGGCATGATCATAGCTCACTGTAACCCTGAACTCCTGGGTTCAAGAGATCCTCCTGCCTCAGCCCCTGAGCAGCTGGGACTACAGGCATGCACCACTATGCCCAGATAATTTTTAAAAACATTTTTTGTAGAGATCAGGTCTTGCCATATTGCTCAGGTTAGTCTCAAACTCCTGGGCTCAAGCAATCCTCCTGCTTTGGCCTCCCAAAGTGCTGGGATTATAGGCATGTGCCACTGCACCTGGCCCTTGTCTTTTTAAAAAAATTATTTAATTTTTTTCAGGAGTTGCCATGTGTTTATTTTTAAATCAAAAGAAACTTAGGTGTGCATAAACTTCTTGCCAAATTCTCTAGGTAATGTGTTCCATTTATGGATTATACTATCTTATTGGAATTACCATGATCTGCTAATGTTTTTCATATAGGGAAACTGTTTGCTGGGCACAGTAGCTCATGCCTGTAATCCCAGTACTTTGGGAGGCCAAGGTGGGAGGATCACTTGAGTTTGGGAGTTCTAGACCAGCCTGGGTAACATGATGAGACCCCCATCTCTACAAAGAAAATTAATACAAAAACTGTTCTACATGTACTGTGGATCTCTGCAGAACTTGATCTAACTTGTTACAGAAGATATTTGAAGGCTGACCTGGGATTACCATGCTCGGTTAAAGCAGTTATGTTAAAACTAAATGTGTTCTTCCTTTATCTCTGTGCTCAGGGCTCTTATTTAGGGGCGAAAAGTTTTACATTGATCAAAAGGTAAAATTTGGCCCCAAGGTTCAGTCACTGTAGGGCAGTGATTTCCTGCTGTTTTTGTGCTACCATTAAAATCCCTCATGAGGTGTAATGAAATTATTAAACGTTCTAAACAAAGTTTAATAAGCTTTATTTCAGAAAAGTGGTTTTTATCTATATCTTATTAATATGGAGATAATTGAGAAATCCAGTAGGTATGGGGAAACCCAAAAACAGTTTGAAGAGGTCACTGCTATAGAGGAGCAACACAAGTCTGTGTCCATAGTCTTTGGGATTTGGTATATGTTCAGCAAAATTATACTGAATGAATAAACATTTTCTGTTACATTGCTTTTTATGTGGAGCCTTCCCAGATCCCTCTAAGTTAGTTGTTCTTCCTCCTGGGCTTCAGTAACAAATATCTCCCTATCTTAATACATATACCACATTGAATTGTAATATATAATTTATTTACATGTCTGTCGCCCTCTACTGGCCAGTGATCTCCTTGAGTGCTGGGACTGTGCCTTTTTATCTTTGTGTACACAGAGCAGGGGTGGGGAAAGAGAGACAGTGATCCCTGTGTATTTGCCCCAAAGTGTGACCTTGCAGTAATGTTGGATTTTCAAACCCTTGCATAGAAAGAAAATGAGAACAACAACATTTTAAAATTCAGTTGATTTTAGGGATATGTATGCATTCATATGTTGCGTAGGCAGCGGAGTGAGTGCCTGAGTTTGCTTCTTTCTTTAAGTGTGCTTGAGTGCACATTAAGACTATGAAGTAGGGATTTGGCATATGTGGCAAAGATGCAGATTTAATCCATATAGCTTTATATGATTTTACAAAAAGATGTCTGCAATTTTTTTTTTTTTTTTTTTTGAGACAGAGTCTCACTTTGTTGCCCGGGCTAGAGTGAGTGCCGTGGCGTCAGCCTAGCTCACAGCAACCTCAAACTCCTGGGATTAAGCGATCCTACTGCCTCAGCCTCCCGAGTAGCTGGGACTACAGGCATGCGCCACCATGCCCGGCTAATTTTTTCTATATATATTTTTAGTTGTCCAGATAATTTTTATTTCTATTTTTAGTAGAGACGGGGTCTCGCTCAGGCTGGTCTTGAACTCCTGACCTGGAGCAATCCACCCGCCTCGGCCTCCCAAAGGGCTAGGATTACAGGTGTGAGCCACCGCGCCCGGCCTGCAATTTTTTTAAGTAGTATCTCAATGTAAGACATGGAAATCTAGTTGTTACTTGACTTCTCATACCATCAGTAGCAAGAGGCTCTGTAATTACAGCTTTGCTCTCAAGCAATGGAGTAAGATAGATGACAATTTTTAATTCCTTAAAGAAAATAGGAGATGAAGAAATTAATCTTAATAAAAATATTGACAATTTCATCTTTGTAGAAGTTGTATAATAAATGTAACTCTGACTACAAATATACAGAATGAATACAAATTCTCATAGCATACACATAATAAATGCACTGAGTCCAGAACACTTTGTGATATAATATGGTTCTGGTTAGAAATACCAATATTTTTATTTCAGCCAGAATAGCTGAATAACCAGTAAAATAATTTGTCAAGTAAAGCTAGGATTAAGGCTGGGCGTGGTGGCTCGTGTCTGTAATCCTAGGGCTTAGGAAGGCTGAGGCAGGAGGATTGCTTGAGGCCAGGAGTTTGAGAGTATCCTGAGCAAGAGCAAGACCCCGTCTCTACAAAAAATAGAAAAATTGGCTGGGCCTGGTGGTGTGCGCTTGTAGTCCCAGCTACATGGGAGGCTGAGGCAGGAGAATCATTTGAGCCCAGGAGTTTGAGGTTACAGTGAGCTGTGGATGATGCCACTGCACTCTGGCCCAGGCGACAGAGCAAGACCCTGTCTCAAAAAAAAAAAAAAGCTAGAATTAGACATTAGGAATGGTGGGGCGTTAAATAAACAGTGGCATAGCTAAAAATATACTGTCCCTTAGCAAATATCAGAAACTTCCCACCCTGGGGAAGATCCTTTGCTAATCCTCTTATCTACCAAGCGTGGTTTTCTGACTTACAGAAATTCTCCTTTGTTGCTAGCAGGTCCCACCACTTCACCTTCTCTCTCTGTCACCTTTGACAGTTTCTTCCAGCTGCCTCAAGATACTGGCTCAAGATACACGGTCTGGCTCAAGTTTCATTCCAAACAGATTTCAATAGTATAGAGCAATGTTTAGGGCTATTGGCTCTAGAACCAAAGTGCTTGGGTTCAAATCCTAGCCACACTAATTACTAGCTTTGTAACTTGGGCAAGTAGCACTTCTATCCTTCATTTTCCTTGTTTGTAGAGAGTATAATAATATCTCATAGGGATGCTGGATTTAAATGTTATTTCATGCATAGGGCTTATTAGAGTACCTGGCACATGGTGACCACTTAAAAGCATAGTTGCTGTTACTATTATTATTTTGTGCTGGCATTCTAGTTCACCTTCAGAGTAGTAGCCTTTTGGGGTGGGGGAGGGTCATTAATAAAAAGCAATAGCCTTTTTCATACTTAAAACGTTTTCCTTCTCTGACTCCTTTGTGCCTCTTGGGAGTGGGAATTGCCTAAACTTTCTATAAATAACTGCCTTTAACATCTAGTTGATTGAGATTTGAGATACATGGAGGTTTGTGTAACTTTTTTGGTGGTGGAGGTTGGGGGTGGTTTGTGGAAGGCCCTAGCAGGGTTACCTGCCAACCCTACCACCAGGTCTCCCTCAGAGTTCCTAGTCAGGACAGAGTAGGCTGAGTCTGAAATAGATATTCTGTGAATACAAGATAAACAGACTTGAGGGATAATGTAAATAAGAACAAGGCTGAAAAGATCTGAGTTGGAATGAGATTGTAGAGGACTTTATTTTATAAACACAAAGGGACCTTAAGTTGTTTACTTCTAGGGGAAAGGTAGGATCTAGAGAAGTTAAATGATTTACTGAACAGCAAAGTAGTAATAGTAGAATTGACAGGAGGTAAGCTATCCCTTTAGACACTTTTGCTTTTTTATTGTTTTCTGCTATTATCTAAAAAGGTTAACTTAGGTCAGTTTTACCTTTTCGTTTCTTCATTTTTAAAATAAATCTGTCATTTGTGCTAACTCCCACAGTATGATTATCTTAGGCAAGAAAAACTATTTGATATAAAGTGATATAATGGTACAGTGGTTCTCAAAGGGTGGTTTTTGGTATATTACATTATTAATTTTTTAAAATTGTAGTAAAAAATATATAACATAAAATTTGCCATTTTAACCACTTTTTTTTTTTTTTTTAAAGAGATGGGGTCTCACTGTGTTGCCAAGGGCTGGAGTACAGTGGCTGTTCCCAGGCACACTACAGCCTCGAACTCCTGGGCTCAAGCAATCCTCCTGCCTCAGCCTCCTGAGCAGCTGGGACTACAGGCACACATTGTCATGCCCAGCTCCCATTTTAAACACTTTTTAAAGTGTACCGTTCAGTGTCATTCATTATATTCACAGTGTTGTGCGACCGTCACCACTATGTATTTCTGAAACTTTCATTACCCTGAATACAAACTATAACCAAAAAGCAGTAACTCCCCGTTCCTCCTCCTGCCAGCACATGGTAATCTTTATTCTACTTTCTGTCTCTCTGAATTTGCCTATTCTAGGTACCTCATATAAGTGAAATCATACGATATTTGTCCTTTTGTGTCTGGCTTATTTCATTTAGCAAATAGCTACAGGGTTCATCCATGTTGTGCCATGTGTCAGAATTTCATTTCTTTTTTATGCTGAATAATATTCCATTGTATGTATATACTGTATTTGTTAATCCATTCATCTGTTGATAGACATTTGGGTTGTTTCTGCCTTTGGGTTATTGTGAATGATGTAGTTAAGATCATTGGTGGAAAGTTACGTGTTTTAGAACCTGCTTTCAGTTCTTTTGGGTATATACCTAGAAATGGAATTGCTGGATCATCATATGGTAATTCTATGTTTAGTTTTTTGAGGAACCACCATGCTGATTTCTATATAGGCTGCACCGAGGGTTCCAGTTTCTTCACTTTCTTGCTAATTCTCATTATTTTTGATTTTTTGATAATAGCCATTCTCTTAATGGATGTGAAGTGATATCTCATTGTTTTGATTTCCCTAATGATTAGTGATATTGAGTATCCTTTCATGCGCTTATTGGCCATTTGTATATCTTTTTTGGAGAAACATCTATTCACCTTCTTTCCCCAGTTTTGAATTGGGTTGTTTGTTTTGTTGTTGAGTTTTAACAGTTCTTTATATATTCTGGATATTAATCCTTGTCACATACAAATATTTCCTCCTATTCTGTGGGTTGGGTTTTCACTCTCTTGATAGGGTCTTTTGCACAGAAATTTTTAATTTTGAGGAAGTGCAGTTTATCTGGGCTTTTCTTTTGTTGCCTGTGCTTTTGGTGTCATGTTCAAGAAATTTTCACGAATGTCATGAAGATTTTCCCTGTTTTCTAAGAAACAGTTTAGCTCTTATGTTTTATTGTTTTCACTCTTACGTCTTTGATCCATTTGAGTTGTTTTTTAAAATAATATATGGTATAAGTTAAGGATTTAACTTCATTGTTTTGCATGTGGTTATCTAGTTTTTCCAGCATTTTTTGTTTAAATGTGAATTACTTCAATAGATGGAGTGGGAATTCTCGTAACTAACAAACTGCTTTTGCATTCCTGGCACATCGTACTAGTAAATTAAATATTAGTACCTGCCTTTTTTTTTTTTTTTTTTTACATTACTTGGCCATATTCCCTTTCATGTCAACTAAAATGGCTATGGAAATTGCTTAGAAAAGCATTATGCTTTCTCAAAAAATATTCTTAAACCATGTTCCTGGCTGGGCACAGTGGCTCACATCTGTAATCCTAGTACTCTGGGAGGCTGAGGCATTTTATTGAGACAGAATTTATGTGCTGTATAATTTACGCTTTTAAAATGTATAATTCAGTGGTTTTCCATGTATTCATAAAGTTGTGCAAACATAAGTCACCACTATCTAATTCCAGAACACTTCATTACCCCCAAAGAAACCCAGTACAGTTATGACCCATCTCCCTCCCAGCCCCTGGCAACCACTAATCTACTTTCTGTCTCTATGGATTTACTTATTCTGGACATTTCATATAAATGGAATCATATATGTGGTCTTTTGTGACTGGCTTTTTTCACTTAGCATCATGTTTTCAGTTAACAATATTATATGGGTATACTACATTTTATTTATCCATTCATCAGATGGATCTTTGGGTGGTTTTTACCTTTTGGCTATTATGAGTAATTTTGCTATGAATGTTTCTGTACAAGGTTTTGTGTGGATGTATGTTTTCATTCTCTTGGGGAGATACCTAGGAGTGGAATTGCTGGGTCGTATGGCAACTTTATGTTTAGCCATTTGAAAAACTGCCGGACTCTTTTTCAGAGGGGCTGCTGTGCTGTTTTACATTCTCACCAGCAGTATATGAATATTCCACTTTCTCCACATTCTCACCAGCATTTATTATCTGACTAGTAAGTATGAAATGGTAGCTCATTGTGTTGTTTTTTTTTCTTCCCTTTCAGCCATTTATTTATTTTTACCTACAGTTTGTGTTCAATGCAGATCAATTCTGTAACATGAGAAGTTACTATGAATCAAAGCATAAATACACAAACACAATATACAATCCAAAATAGATGTATGGCATTCAGGTATGAAGCAAAAGGGAGTGTTCATTCACACACACAGTAGCTTCAGATCTGTCTGTTCTGGTTGTTCCCATATAGGTTTTTAAAGATGAGAAAAAAAATGACTTTGGTCACCAAGACTACTGTGGCCACATCAGATACTGGAACATCTAAGCATTAGTGTGTGACCATGTGAATGAAAGAATTCATGGAGTGTCTATTTCTAAAAAGGTTTCTGTGTGTTGAGGCAGTGCCAAAAGATTTATTGCAGAATCAAGCCCACTTTTTAGGCTTAGGGGACCAGATTCTAACTATCTAAAAATATTGACTGATAACAAAAATGTTCCAAATGTGGCTATTCTGACTCATAGTTGTTGTTGATTTTTTTCTGAAGTATTTACAGAAAGAGTATAAAAGTTTTTGTGAATTTAATGAAAAGTTAGCTTCCAGTCTTCACTTCCCAAACACTTGATTTACCGTTTTGACTCTTTTGTATTTTTGCCTTTTTAATTGCAAGATTTGTGATTTTGCCTTCAAAACAGATCATTTCTTAAATTGTAAAAAGTATTCAACATAATGCAGAAATAAAAAGCACTTTGAAATTAGTCAAAGTCAATGCAATTCTATCTACTCTTTGGAATCAGGTTACCTAAATGAATCTGGTGCTCTTGTTGAATGGAAATAGGTTCTAGGAAATGCCTACCACTTGTGGCTATATAAGGATATGCAAGAGTTGCTCATGATGCTTGGACTTGGGGGATATTCTGATCCTTTATTGCCCTGGCACATGTCAATTGCTACATAAAAGGTCAAATGCAATGTCTAATCCAAAGCCTTAGGGGAAAAAGAGTTCAGTTTCCAAGAGAACAGTGATAGCTTAACACTGTAGAACTTCATCTAGAGTGCATCTGCATTAAATTAGTACTGCTGAAACAATACATTGAGGATTTACAGTAACAGCTGGAAGTTCCTTCTAGTGTACACATAACTAGAATCATGGAAGCTTTTTATATTAACTTTTTATGGCCTTATAGAACTAATGTACCAAATGAAAACTGAATCTCTATTCCATATCATATCTTTTATTTCGAGACAAGATACAATCTATTCTTATCTTCAAGGTAGTTTTTAAGTGTCCATATTTCGTAAGCCACATTCAAGGAAATCATGTCTTCACTAATTTTGGATGCTGCCTCTCTTTTTCTTGTACATGAAACTCCAGCAGACTTAAAACTGGCATCCATCGTCTAGTCAGACCCTTCACATGTTCTTTAAACCAGTCAATTTGAGATTCTCAACATTTTCTGTGTTAAAAGGAGGTATGGAATTAGTAGATTTGATGAAGACCTATTTTTTCCTTGCCACACTGGACTTCTAGATGCCATTGGGGGAAGTATGGATATTTCTTGGCCTGAGTCTCTTAGCAGTGGAGATGTAGAAGAGAGAACGTGACCATGAGAAGACTGGCTGTTGACTGTAGGGCACTGCCAACTGCCTTGATGGTGGCAGTAGCTGGGTTTGGGGCAGCACAGGTACTCTGGGAGGAGTTACTTGAAAGTGTTACAACAGTTGTTTGATTTGAATAAATCTTCCTGGGTAGGAACAGTGCCAGAAGCAGCAGCCCCAGCCCAAGCCTGGCCACCATTGCTCTGCCCATGTCCCTTCTACGGGTGCACATGGTGTGTCTCTTGGGATGCTGGCTGCGTGGAGGACTGCTGGCTCCCAGCAGGCGCAGGCAAGGTTCATTGTGGTTTTGATTTGCATTTCCTTAATAATTAATGATATTGAGCTAATGAATAATGTTTTGTGTACTTACCAGCCAGTTGTATATCTTTGAGAAATAGCTATTCAAATCCTTTGCCCATTTTTTTTCCTTTTTTTACCTTCATTGTGTAGTATGCCTATTTTTTTATTTTTTCTTTTGTCTTTTTTATTGAGTGTTAAGAGTTCTTTAAATATTCTGGATACTAGATCCTTATTAGATATATGATTTGCAAATTGGAGAAAATCCTATTTTGTAGGTTATCTTTTCACTTTCTTAATAGTGCTTTTTGAACCACAAGAGATTTTAATTTTGAGGAAGTCCAGGGTTAATCTATTATGTTGTTATTACTTGTGCTGTAATCATTGCCTAATCCAAAGTCATGAATATTTACAGTGTGTTTCTTCTTAGAATTTTATAGTTTTAGATCCTACATGTAAACCTTTGAGCCATTTTAATTTTTTTTCTTTTTTTCTTCTTTTTTCTTTAATTTCTTTTCTTTTTTGAGTGTGCGTATCCTCATTCTCAAATAGTAGCATTTTACTTTTTTTTGTATGTGGTGTGAGGTAGAGGTCTAACTTTATTCTTTTGGGTGTTGATATCCTGTTGTTCTTGTACCATTTCTTGAAAAGACTTTTCCCATTGAATTGTCTTGGCATGCTTGTTGACCATAAATGTAAGGGTTTATTTCTGGAATCTCAGTTCTGTTCCATTGATCTATATGTCTGTCCTTATGCCAGTACCACACAGTCTTGATTACTATAGCTTTTATAGTAAGTTTTGAAATCAGGAATTGTGAGTTCAACTTTTTTGTTATTTTTAAAGATTGTTTTGGCTACTCTGGTTCTCGTATTTCCATGTGAATTTTAGGATCATCTTGCTAATTTCTGCCAAAAAGAAAGAAAGAAAGAAAGAAAGAAAGAAAGCTGTGCATTTAATAGAGATTGCATTGAATTTGTAAATCACTTTGGGGGAGTATTGCCATTTTAATAATATTGTCTTTCAGTTCATGAATGTGGTATGTCTTTCCATTTAATTTCTTTCGACAAAGTTTTATAGTTTTCCAGTATACAAGTTCTGTACTTTTGTTAAATTTATTCCTTAGTACTTTATTCTTTTTGATGCTATTATAAATAGAATTGTTTTCTTGATTTCATTTTTGGATTTTTCATTGTTGGTGCATAGGAATACAACTGTATTAGCTCTAACAGTTTGTGGGGGGGATTGGGGAGGGAAATTCCTTACAGTTTTCTTTGTATAAGATCTTGTCATTTTTGAGTAGAGGTAGTTTTATTTCTTTCTTTCTAAACTTTTATTTCTTTTTCTTACCTAATTGCCCTGGCTAGAAGTGTCAGTACAGTGTTGAATAGAAGTCGAGAATGCAGACATCTTTATCTTGGTCCTTATCTTAAGGGGAGAACTTCAGTCAGTCTCTCACCATTAAGTATGATGTTAGCTGTGGGTTTTGGGTAGATGTCCTTTATCAATTGGAAGAAGTTCCTTTCTGTTCCTAATTTGTTGAGTATCTTTAACCATGAAAGAGTGCTGAATTTTTGTTAAATGCATTTTCTGCATCTGTTGAGATGATCATTTGATTTTAGTTCTTCATTATATTATGTTTATAATAAAAATACTAAAGAGCTAGGAATTGAAAGAAAGATTGTGCAGGGAAACCTGAAATCCCTCTATCTAATACTAAAAGTTAACAGTTGTAGTCTGTTGTCTTCCAGTGTTTCTTTTTGATGCATTCTTTTTAAAAACAATGTTGTGATATTACAGACATAATGTCATATGCTGGTTTCTAAACTTATATTTCATAAGTACTTCTCAGTGTTACTTGGTTGTAATAAGCATGCTAATGGTCACATTATAGTCATTGGAGCCATTTTCCTATAGGACAAGTCTGGTTTTAGAAACCTAAAAATGGTTTTCTCTCAGCTTGTTCCACTCCCCCAAATATCTAAGAAAGGCAGATGGTTGTTGATATCAGTGAATATTTCCTTCTCAAAAGTCCTGATTTCCTGACTCTTATCTGCTTTTACTTTTTAGATGTATTACATAAAGACATTTTGAGAAAATACCCTTCCCACCATTCTGTTTTACCACAGCTTTAGAAAAGAGAATATCAGAAATTGCTTTGAAATGATTAATATCTATTTGTATCTAGTGTTGCTTCATCTTTTCTTCTAACCATATAAGAGAGTGATATAAGTAATATCCCTTCAGGTATCCATCAGTACTTAAATTACTCTAAGTTCTTCATTTATGTAGCCATTCTAACCATTTAATACAGTTAATTACCACTTAACTCGGGGTGGTGAATTTTTTTAAGGCAGTTTCAAAATTCTTTTTATTTGGATTCTGAAAAACATGAGTTTGCTATTAATATATAATTTGGTAATCTAAATAGAATAAAGTGATTGCTTATTGGTTATTCAGGAATAAAATTCCCTGTTAAATGCAAATTGCTTTTAAGAGAAAATGTGGTTGAAATAGATTTTAGTGTTCAGTTTGTGGCTGCTTCTTACTGTGACACTGGGTCTAGTGAGGCCTGGTGTCTACAAGAGGCAAATAACTTCCTCTAGGCTCCCTAAAATCCCCTGTGTGAGAAGCACTTTTATTCTAATAAAAGCAATAGTACACTAGCAAACCAGTTTGAATTGTTTGGTAATGTTGGAGATTGGTGGCTGATTTTGTTAGTGTCAAAGTGGCCTTGCTTTTTGGGTTTCACCTGTAGTAGATATTGTATTATTGCCTACTGATTATCATGAGGATTCAATATGTTTTTAAAGTGCTTATGAGATATGTTATATAGAACTTTACTTTGACTAGGTGTTTACATTAAGATGAGAGACAGAAGAAAAAAAACATCCTTGGCAGTGGTAAAATGTCAGTAATTTTCACGTTAATGCCAACTTCCCAGTTGCAATAATCTAAAAGAGATAAAGAATTCAAATTCAGTTTTCTGTTATTTTTAAGAAATGGGAATAGTTTGGATGCAGGAGGCTTCTCAGTATCCTTACACCCTCTATATTGAAAATGCAAGTGGAGGAAGGATTCTTCTTGAATTTAGGGAGAAGGGAAGCATTCAAAAAGATAGGAAAATCAGGGGAACTTCTAACTTCTTGTTCATTTTTCTTCTTTCTAACTTCTTGTTAGAATCAGTAATGGTAGACCTAGGCTGAGGTTTGAAAACATGAGGGATTTTTAAAAAAACAAGCATATTAGAACTTAAAATGCAAATGAGTGCTTTCTAAAAGTGATTACTTTAGGAAACTACACTCATTCTAGTGGTATTGCCCTTGTTCAGTGATGTACTTAGAACTTGTCTTTTGGAGTTCTTCAGAGACACATGTATGAAATAAGGTAAGGGAGAGAACTGGATGATATCTTTAAAAAAAAAAAACAGCAAAACTCGTGTAAGAAATTGTGTAAGAAGTGAACACCCTCCCTAAAGATACCTAAAAAATATTTTGAGTGATGATGGCATTATTGTAGTAATGAAAGTACACCAAATTTGAGTCTTATTTTGGCCTTTGAACTGGGATTTATGGGAGCCAAGGTACTAGGTAAAAGAGTATAGTAAGGCTTTTTACCAAACATGGAAAAGGATATCAGATATCTTCTCACTGTTTCTGCCTAAAACTGAGAAGTTGAATCTTGCTCTCCTCTGGTATATAACAGTGAAATTTATTTCCTTTAATTTTTATATTTGATTTTATTTTTATTTATTTATTTTTTTTGGAGACAGGGTATCTGTCTCTCTCTCTCTCTCTCTCTCTCTCTCTCTCTCTCTCTCTCTCTCTCTCTCTCTCTGTCGCCCAGACTAGAGTGCAGTGTCATAATCATAGCTCACTGCAACCTCCGACTCCTGGGCTCAAGTGATCCTTCTGCCTCAACCTACCGAGTAGCTGGGACTACAGAGGCATGCCACCACACCTGGCTAATTTTTAAATTTTCTATAGAGATGGAGTCTTGCTGTATTGCCCAGGTTAGTCTCCAACTCCTGGCCTCAAGTAATCCGCCAGCCTCGGCCTCCGAAAGTGCCAGGATTATAGGCTTGAGCCACCATGCCCGTACTAATTTTTATTTTTTATGATTTATTTCTGCCTTTTTACAGACCCCTACTCTCTGAGACCTTTCTCCAATGTTTCATTTTCTTACATATTTATGTAAATTTAGGTGCTATGTAATCAATTCTGGATCATCAATACCTAGCTTTAAATTCCAGTTTTGGTGGTTCTTAGCACATATAAGTTTAGGGCTACTTTATCCTTGCCTCCACCACTGCCATACCGATTGTCCCTTGGGGGTATGTATTTAAGAAATTCCAACAAATTCTAACACTGGCTAAAGTAAAATACAGTTATGCATCGCTTAACAATGGGGGTATGTTCTAAGAAGTGCATTGTTTAGGCAATTTCATCATTGTGTGAACATCATAGAGTGTACTTATACAAACCTGGATGGTATATAGCCTACTACATGCCTAGACTATATGGTATTGCGTATTGCTCCTACCCTACAAATCTGTACAGCATGTTATTGCACTGAATACTGTTGGCAGCTGTAGCACAATGGTAAGTATTTGTGTATCTAAACATATTATAACATAGAAAAGGCACAGTGAAAGTACCAAATAAAAGATAAAAACTGATGTGCCTGTGTAGGGCACGTACCATGAATAGAGCTTGGAGGACTGGAAATTGCTCTGGGTGAGTCAGTGAGTGAGTGGTGACTGTGAAGGCCTAGGACATTACTGTACACTTCTGTAGATTTTTATAAACACTTAGACTCTACTAAATTTATAAAAAAAGTTTCCTTCAATAGTAAATTAACCTTAGCTTTACTGTAATTTTTTTACTTTATATGTGATGATACTTAGCTTAAAACACAAACACATTGTACATCTGTACAAAAAAATTTTCTTTCTTTTTATATGAGCTTTTTTCTATTATTTTTTTTTTTACTTTTTAAACATTTTTTTTTGTTAAAAGTTAAGATACAAGGGCAGAGTGTGATGGCTCATGCCTATAACCCTAGCACTTTGGGAGGCTGTGGCAGGAGGATTGCTTGAGGCCAGGAGTTCAAAACCAGCCTGGGCAATAGTGAGAACTCATCTCTACAAAAAAATAAAAAAATTAGCTGGGCGTGTTGGTGTGTGCCTGTAGTCCCAGCTATTGGGGAGGCTGAGCCAGAAGGATCACTTGAGCCCAGGAATACAAGGCTGCAGTGAGCTATGAGGATGCCACTGCATTCCAGCTTGGGCAACACAGCCAGACTTTGTCTCAAACAAAACAAAACAAAAAACTAAGACACAAACACACATATTAGCCTAGGCCTGCAGAAGGTCAGGATCATCAATATCACTGCCTTCCGCCTCAATATCTTATCCCACTGTAAAGCCTTCGGTGGCAATAACACTTAATGGAGCTGTCATCTCCTGTGATAACAATGCCTTCTTCTGGAATATTTCCTGAAAGACCTGCTTGAGGCTGTTTCACAGTTTAACCTTTTTTGTTTTTGTTTTTTAAATAAATAGAGGGAGTACACTGTAAAATAATGACAGCCAGGGTGGCACACGCCTGTAGTCCCAGTTACTTGGAAGGACAAAGTGGGAATGTTGTTTGAGTGCTTGAGACCAGGAGTTGTTTTTTTGGAGACAGGGTCTCTCCCACTCTGTTGCCCAGGCTGGATTGCAGTCCTGTCATCATAGCCCATTGCAGCCTTGAACTCCTGGGCTCATGCAGTCCTCTTGCCTCAGCATCCCAGATAGCTGGGTCTCCAGGCACATGCCACTAAGCCTGGCTAATTTAAAAAAAAAAAATATATATATATATATATATATTTTAAGAGATGGAGTCTTGCTTGATTGCCCAGTCTGGTCTCAGACTCTTGGCCTCAAGCAGTCTTCCCGCCTTGGCCTCCCAAAGTGTTTTACAGATATGAGCAGCCAAGACCAGGAGTTTGAATCAAGCCTGGGCAACATATCAAGACCCTGTCTCTTAAAGTGAAAAAGTATAGTATAATAAATATGTAAACCAGTAACATAGGCATTTATTATCACTATCAAGTATTATGTGGTATATGACTGGCAGCGTAGTAGGTTTACACCAGTGCCACCACAAACTCGTGAGTACAGTCAGTCCCCGGGTTACAGACAACCCAACTTAAGCATTCTGTACTTAAGAGCAGGCTCCCAAGACTCCCCATATGGATAATTTATAATTAAATAATTGAATTAATATTTTAGGAACTAGTTTCTTTTGTACATGTAAACAAACCCACATGGAATAGGCCTGTGGTCCCCAACCCCTGGGCAATGACTGGTACTGGTCTGTGGCTTGTTAGGACCTGGGCGGCACAGCAGGAAGTTAGCAGCAGGCGAGCCAGCGAAGCTTCATCTGTGAAGCCAGACCCCCATTGCTCACATCACCACATAAGCCCCGCCTCCTGTTAGATCAGTAATGGCATTAGACTCTCATAGGAGCCCAAAGCCTACTGTAAACTGCACATGTGAGGGATCTAGGTTGTGCGCTCCTTATGGGAATGTAATGCCTGATGATCTGAGGTGGAGGCTAGGGTAGTGATGCTAGGGCTGGAGAGCAGCTGCAAATACAGATTATCATTAGCAGAGAGGTTTGACTGCACAATAAATGTAATGTGCTTGAAATCATCCCCCACGCCCCAGTCTGTGGAAAAATTGTCTTCCATGAAACTCGCCCTGGTGCCAGAAAGGTTGGGGACCGCTGGCATAGGCAATTTATTGGCGCAGCATCTTTACTGTAGCAGTTAGTCTCATTGTTTATATGGTCACTTATGCACAAGATCACTTTCATTTTAACCTTTTTATTTGATTTTGTGGGTTTGTGTTTATCCCTATGACCCTGCCTCCAAAGGAAAAAGTCCACTGCTGGTCTAGGTGAGCCTGCAGCGAAGAGAAAAGTGATGACAATGGAAACCAAAGTAGAAATAATTAAACATTTAGAGAAAGGCCAGATGCCATCATTCATTGGGAAAGCATTAGGCTTCAGTCGCTGGACTATCAGAACAATTATAAAGGATAAAGTGAGAATAATGGAACACATGAAAGGCTGTGCTCCAATGAAAGCATCAGTTATTACTAAGCAGCAGCATGATGTAATTATTGAAATGGAAAGTTTATTGTTGATTTGGTTGGAAGATCAGAATAACTGAAACATTCCTATTAGCCTAGCACTGATGCAACATTAGGTGTTAACCTTTAATGTTCTTTGAAATTTCTCCTGTCTCTTATCTAAACTTTGCATAAGTTTGTTTTATGTTCTGTTTGTTTGAATTAAAAGAAAGAATCACAATGGTTTCTATAAGTTATTACAGTATAGGGATATTACTATTACAGTATTACAGTGTGTTATTACCACATATAGTATTGTTTTTATTATTATTACCATATATGTGCTGTTCATCAGGTATCTGAGTTACATAAAAATCCAATGTAAAGATGTTCTCAGGAATGTATCTCAGCTGTAACCCAAGGACCACCTGTAGGATGTTGCATTATGATGTTTGGATGGGCTATGGTGTCTCATTGGTGACAGGAATTTTTAATTCCATTATAATCTCACAGGAATACCATTGTATTTACAGTTCATCGTTGATTGAAATGTCATTATGCAGTACATAATTATGTATTAAAAGGTAAATTTGAAGCATAAGCAACATTTTTAAGTTAACAGCTTAAGAGATAGAATTCGCATACCATTCCGTTCACTCGTTTAAAGTATACAAGTCGGTGGTTTTTAGTATATTCACAGAGTTGTACAAATACCATCACTATCTAATTCCAGAACATTTTCATTGCTCTTGGAAGAGACTATACCTTAGCAGTTACTTCCCCTTCTTCCCTTTTCCTATCTCCTGGCAGCTGCTAATCTACTTTCTGTTTCTAAAGATTTGCCTATTCCAGACATTTCATATAAATGAAATCATACAATATATGGTCTTTTGTGTCTGGATTTTTTTTTTTAATTTGGCATAATGTTTTCAGGATTTATCCACATTGTAGCTCACATCAGTATTTCATTCCTTTTGTGGCCAGGTATTCCACTGTGTAGGTATACCACACTTTGTTAATCCATTTGTCAACTTATTGACATTTGGGTTGTTTCTACTCTTTGATTATTGTAAATAATGCTGGTGTGAACATCTGTCTACAAGTTTTTATTTTGAAAACAAGATCATATGTTTTCATTCTTTTGGATATATACCTATGAGGAGAATTGCTGGATCATATGACAAATATGTTTGACTTTTTGGGGAACTTTCAAACTGTTTGCCCAAGTGGCTGTACCATTTTACGTTCCCACCAGCAATGTATGAAGTTTCCAATTTCTCCACATTCACACCAACACTTGTTATTGTTCATCTTTCTGATGATAGCCATCCTTGTGGATGTGAAGTGCTATCTCATTGTGGTTTTGATTTGTGTTTCCCTAACAACTAATGATATTAAGCATCTTTTAATTTGCTTTTTGGCCATTTGCATATCTTTGGAGAGACATGTTATCTTTAAAGCTAAATATTGATGATACACTGTTTGAAATGCTGTTGTTTAGCTTTCTTCCTTCATCTGAGATAAAAGTTTTTGATGCATTAATTCAAATGTTTTTATCTGGAGATTTTACAGTGCTAATATATATATATTTTTTAATAGCAATGGGATCTCACTCTTGCCCAGGCTTGAGTGCAGTGGTGTAATAATAGCTCACCTCAGCCTTGAACTTTTGGGCTCAGACAATCCTCCTGCTTCAGCCTCCCAGTAGCTGGGACTATAGGCATGCACCACCACACATGGCTAAAAAACTAATCTTAAGTGCAGCTCTCTCCTATGAAAATATTATATTTTGTATCCTGGCTTGAAATGTCTATAAAGATAGTTTGTCCCCACTATGATAAATAATGATGGACAAATAAAATATTTAGTAGACCCTATTTAAAAGTCATGTTTTTGTGATTTATATCTCTAGGCTCAAAGAACTACCAAAGGAAAAATTTTGCAGGTAGGGAACCCAGTGGCTCATTAAAACTTTTTTATAATCTTTTTTTTTTTTTTTTTTTTGAGACAAGGCCTCACTATATTGCCCAAGCTGGTCTTGAGCTCCTGGTCTCAAGCGGTCCTCCCACCTCAGCCTCCTGAGTAGCTGGAACTACAGGCGTGCACCACTAAGAGTGGAATTGGAATGTTCCTGACACACAGAAATGTTAAAGGCCTGAGGTGATGGATATTCCAATTACCCAGATTTGATTAATTCACATTGTATGCCTGTATCAAAACATCACATGTACCCTATAAAGATGTACAACTATTATGTACCTATAATAAATAAAAATAAAAAAAATAAAGCCACAGTAAAGTTTTGCTTACAGGTTTCTGTGGGGAAAAAACCCCAACTTTGTTGTATGCTGTGCATTCTGAGAACATCAGCTAATCTTGAGTTGAAAGAGAGAAAAGATCTATAAGGCAAGGAAAATTGACACTTGACCATTAGCAGCTGAGGTTGAAACTAGCACTTTGCACATTAGGAAAATCTGTGACCACTTGTAGATTAAGATAGGCATGAAAAAGTGCATGATTTCATCTCTGTGTCTCTCCTCTCCCAGCGTGGGACCATGCGACGACGCTATGAAGATGATGGCATTTCCGATGATGAAATTGAAGGGAAAAGAACATTTGACTTGGAAGAGAAACTCCACACTAACAAATATAATGCGAATTTTGTTACTTTTATGGAAGGAAAAGGTCAGTATCATTTTGGTTCAGACCTGCAGACCCTTGATGTGTAGGAAGTCATACACTCAGAACTATGGATTTAGCATTTATGCAGATAAAATATTGCCTGTTGATGTTATTTAACTATTTTCTCTTGCCACACAGTACAACTTGAATGCACTCCTGCCCCCCATCGTCCTGCCCTATGAATCATTCTCTGCTGTATTAGAAGTAATCTTTTATTAGGGCAGGAGTGTTGATGGAGTTTTTTCCTGTAGGCCTCTTCCCTTTTCTCCCATGTCTTGGTTTGAGTTTAATTAAAAGTAGTACAATAAAAACCCTTTTATGTATATACCTACCCCACCAAAACTGAAGGTGGAATTCCATGCATGCAGCTTTTGATCCTTGCAAACTGATATGGATGTTATTTGTGTATTGTAGTGGTCAGAATTAACTTTTTTGGCTAATAAGAGACAGAGTGATGATAATTTCTACTTAGAATTTATGAGATGACTCATTAATAGTACTACCCCTCTGTTTAAGTTCTGAATTTCCTGTGGAAATATAGACTTGGCAAACCCCTCAAGCCTTGCTTTTCAATGTGCTCTCCCTATTTCCTAAGAGATGCTTCTTAATAACAAGCATATATTTTACTGTCTAACAGAGTATAACTGTATACACAAAACAACAAACACCATCTATACCTTATTACTTAAGGTCTGTTTTATGGTCCTTTTATTTTTTTCCAACTATACCTCTTGTCTTTCTAATAATTGTTTTCCTATGGTGACAGATTTTAATGTAGAGTATATCCAGCGGGGTGGCTTGAGAGACCCTCTGATTTTCAAGAATTCCGATGGACTTGGAATAAAGTAAGTGTTTTCAGCCTGGCTGGATATGGTTGCAAAATGGCCATGTAACACCCAGGACTATAGACAATGGCAATATTGATAACGCAAACCAGTAGGTAATTGAAAATAATTTCCCATTTAATTTAAAAAGTGGTGTATTTTTCTTTTGTTACACAAATGATTCCTATTACAGGTAAATGAGAAAATATGGGTGAGCTAAAGAGAAAACAAATTTAAATCTCCTAAAACCTACCACTCTTAGGTAAACCATTAACAGTTTGTTATATGTTCTTTTTTCCTATGTATATATACAAATACATAATCATTTATGTTTAAAAATAATTGTAAACCTAAATGTGAAGATTGATGTGTCTTACTGGGGAGTTCTCAGTACTTTAAGAAAAAACTCACACTTAAAAGTTCTTTCTATTTATACTTACTGGTATTTGTTTCATAGGATGCCAGATCCAGACTTCACTGTGAATGATGTCAAAATGTGTGTAGGCAAGTATCAAGCTTTTGTTCTTTTTCTTTGAGGCAAAGATATAAGACTTAGGACTGAGTCCTAAATCTCTGGCTGAGACTTAAGGCTCGGGAACATTGAAATATATATTTGATTAGAAACTATTTCATTAGCAACTGAGAATTTTCTCAAAGGGAGTTACGAAAGTTGCCTTATTTAATACTAATTAAACATAGAACATTTGCATCTCTGCCTTTTTCCTACCTGCCATTTTTATCATTGTGCATTACTTCCCTCCAAGGCATGCCTGTGTTGCTGGACAGCCTACCCAGGAAACTGAAAACTTTTATCTCTGAGTCAAGAATGAAGCTTCAGTGATATCTATGATTCTCTCCCTTTTCCTAAGAGCAGTAGAGAAATTTCCAGGAAATTCTCACCAATGATACATTTGATAACTTGTCTAAGACTTGAAACATTGTAAGCTGAGAATTAGATACATTAAAATTTCTCTTCGTCAGTGACTACTTAAATTGAGTCTTGTAAAATAATATATATTTTATTATGTTCAAAATAGAGAAAAAAGAAAGCAAATTACAGCAATCTAATTAAAGAAGAAAACTTCCTGGGGTCAGTAAAGGTTCAATTTAGTTTTCTATAGACAGTTGGTGTTTTTTATGGCCCTAAGACACCCCTGGATCCTTAGGAATCCAGGGATGGTTGCTCTGCTGTACACAATAGGCAGTAAAGTGGAATAAAGTCTTTTTGAAATGTTTCCAACAAGACATGAAACAAAAATAATTTTTTGACCCTTTCCTCCTAATACAAGAACTTCTCTCTCATATGTTCTGTCCTCTATACTGAAGCTCCAGTGCCATTCCTTTGCTTTGGAAATTAAGTATTGCAGTACTGTCTCTTATTAACTCTTCTGTTTATCCAAAAGGTGAAAGCCACAGATAGCACAGATTGAGGAAAGTTCTCTAATGCCTGTATTATTCATCCCCTCACTGTTTCTATGTTAAATTCTGGCCATCTGCCTATCACCATGTATTTCCTAGTACCTAGCACAGTCTCTGAAGTATAGTAGGTGCTCAGTAAATCTGTTGAATAATTAAAATGCTCTCCTACTCTTCATAAGGCAGAACTTTCTCAGGGGGCCTCAGAAAACCTACTTGAATACTTATCAGTCCATCATTTGATTTCCTTTCTTAATGGACCTCCAGCACAGTAATTCCCTGGATCCATAAGGTAATAGACTATCATAGTTTCTCTGTTGTTACACATTCTTATGGTTTGTGGTCTACAAATGACCTGCACCAAAACAATATGTAATACTTGTGAAGAATGTAGACTCCTAGGCTGGGCGCAGTGGCTCACGCCTGTAATCCTAGCACTCTGGGAGGCCAAGACGGGCAGATTGTTTGAGCTCTGGAGTTCGAGACCAGCCTGAGCAAGAGCGAGACCCCGTCTCTACTAAAAATAGAAAGAAATTATATGGACAGCTAAAAATATATATAGAAAAATTAGCCAGGCATGGTGGCGCATGCCTGTAGTCCCAGCTACTCGGGAGGCTGAGGCAGGAGGATTGCATGAGCCCAGGAGTTTGAGGTTGCTGTGAGCTAGGCTGATGCCACGGCACTCCAGCCCGGGCAACAGAGCAAGACTCTGTCTCAAAAAAAAAAAAAAAAGAATGTAGACTCCTAGAGTATTCTGGGAAGATGGCACCAGGAACCTATCTCCCTACCTAGACAGTAATTGCACTGGCTAGACAATAATTGCACTGGCAGAATCTGTCTGACATAACTATTTTGGAACTGTGGAGTCTATTGAAGGCTTGCAACTTCCAGGGAAAGGCTTGGACAGTAAAGTGCAGTTAATTTCAATCAATTTCAGGTCTTAGCACCATAGCAGCTACCCATTTCCCGCTGCCAGTCAGGCTCCATGGTAAGCAGCTATGCATGTATTTCCCCAGAACAAGCTGCACAAAGCCTGTTGGTTGGAGTCAGGGAGTCAGAAAAGGACCCTGTTCTCCAAATATTGGGAATCTGTACTGGGGTCATTGATTGCTGCTTCTGATCACAGAGGTGCAAAGAGGCAGGCAATCATTGTTGCATCGTCGCCCAATTGTTGTAATCCCCTTCTCTCCAGCTGAAATTATTTCCAGGAGATTTAAAGAGCTATTGCACTTATATTACCTTCCCCCTTTCATTTTTCTCTTTTTCCTTTTGGGTGGCAGACGTTAAAGACCAGGGCATTCAAAAACAACAACACATATGGGGAAATTAGGAAGTAACTGTGCATGCCCAGGGACAGGTGGAAGCTCAGAAAAGACCTGAGAAAATTTTTTTAAGTTTACACCTCAGGTTGATCCTTGGCACAGCAACAGCCTACAACAATCAAAAAAACAAAAGCAATGAAATACAGCAAACCCTGGAGAAGAGAGAGAATCTGATTCAAGAGTTACTACATTATTAAATTCAAATGTCCAGTTTTCAACAACAACAACAAAAAATCACAAGGAATATCAAGAAACAGGAAATTATGGCCTATTCAAAGGAAAAAATATATCAACAGAAACTATCTTTGAAAAACCTGATTGTGGATCTACTAGACAAAGATTTCAAAACAGCTGTTCTTACAGATGCTCAAGGAACTAAAGGAATATATGGAGAAAGTCAAGAAAACAGTTTGTGAACAAAAGGGAAATGTCAGTAAAGAAACAGAAAACCTTAAAAGAAACCAAAAAGAAATTCTGGAGGTGAAAAGCACAATAACTGAAATGAAAAATTGACCAGAGGGATTCTAAGGCAGATTTGAGCAAGCAGAAGAAAGAATCAGTGAACTTAAAGATAGGACGCTGGAAATTATCAAGTCTGAGGAACAGAATGACAAAAAGATTAAAGAAAAGTGAACAGAGCCTGCTATGATTTGAATGTTGTCCCCTCCAAAATTCATGTTGAAATTTAAGTGCCATTGTAACAGTATTGAGGTGGGACTTTTAAGAGGTGATCAGGCTATGAGGGCTCCACCATTATGGGTGGGATCAGTGCTATTATAAAAGGGTGAGTTTGGCACCCTCTTGTTCTTTCTCATTCTCTCACCTTCTGCTATGTGACAATGCAGCAGAAAGGCCCTTCTCAGATACTAGCACCCTGGTATAAGACTTCTCAGCTTCCAGACTGTGAAGCAATAAATATCTGTTCATTATAAATTACCCACTCTCAGGTATTCTGTTATGGCAACATGAAATGGATTAAGACAGAGCCTAACGGGACATGTGGGATACCATCAAGCAGACCAACATAAACATTATGGAAGTACCAGAAGGAGAATAGAAAGGATATTTGATCAAATAATGGCTGAAATTTTCCCAAATTTGATGAAAGACATGAATATAAACATCCAAATAGCTTAATGAACTCAGTAAGTAAACTCAAAAAGTAAGATGAACTCATAGAGACCTTCACCAAGACACATTATAATCAAACTTTCCACAGCCAAACTCTTTTTTTTTTTTTTTTTTTTTTTGAGACAGAGTCTGTGTTGCCCGGGCTAGAGTGCCATGGGGTCAGCCTAGCTCACAGCAACCTCAAACTCCTGGATTCAAGCAATCTTCCTGCCTCAGCCTCCTGAGTAGCTGGGACTACAAGCATGTGCCACCATGCCCGACTGATTTTTTATATATATATTATATATATATATATTTTTTATATATATATATTTCTATGTGGCTTTTAGCTTTTTTGTCTCTCGTTTCCTGAATTACCATCTTCTTTTGCATTTAGATAATTTTTTATAGTGAAACATATAAATACCTTTGTCATACCCCTCTGTATATGTTCTATATCTATTTTCTTTTTGGTTATCATGGGGATTACATCTGATATCCTAAAGTTAAATACTCTGTTTTGAATTAATACCAGTTTGACATCGATAACACACCAAAAATGTGCTCCTTTACAACTGTTTCTACCCCTTTTGGCTGTTGATATCACAAAATCACATCCTCATATACTATGTGCCCCTAAACATAAACTAATAATTCACTTAAATATATTAGCCTGTTAAATTATGTAGAAAATAGACTGTGGAGTCACACCCAAAGTTCTCATAATACTAGTGTTTTATATATATACATATATATATATATATATATATATATATATATATATATATATATATAGTTGTCCAGCTAATTTCTTTCTATTTTTTTAGTAGAGATGGGGTCTCACTCTTGCTCAGGCTGGTCTCAAACTCTTGAACTCAAACGATCCACCTGCCTTGGCCTCCCAGAGTGCTAGGATTATAGGTGTGGGCCACCATGCAGAGACGGGGTCTCACTCTTGCTCAGGCTGGTCTCAAACTCTTGAGCTCAAACGATCCACCTGTCTTGGCCTCCCAGAGTGCTAGGATTATAGGTGTGGGCCACCATGCCTGGCCTAGAAAGCCAAACTCTTGAAAACATCAAGAAAGAAATGACTCATCACATAAAGCGATCCTCAATAAGATTATGAGTTTCTCGTCAGAAACTTTGGAGGCCAGGAGGCAGTGGGCCAATATATTCAAAATACTAAAATAAAAAAAAACCTGTCAGTCAAGAATCTTATGTCTGAGAAAACTGTCATTCAAAAGAGAGCAATAAATTAAGACAGTCTCAGATAAACAGATGCTAAGGGAGCTTATTACTACTATAAGAAATGCCCAAGGGAGTCCTGCAAATTGAAATGAAAAGATACTAGACAGTAACTTAAAGCCATATAGATCTCAATAAAGGTAAATACATGGACAGTTATAAAAGCTAATATCATTATAACAATGGTTTGTAGTTCTTTTTTTTCTACATGATTTAAGAGATATAACATTTTTTAAAAGATAATGATTAGCCTAAAAACACTAGTATTATGGGAACTTTGGGTGTGACTCCACAGTCTATTTTCTACATAATTTAACAGGCTAATATATTTAAGTGAATTATTAGTTTATGTTTAGGGGCACATAGTATATGAGGATGTGATTTTGTGATATCAATAGCCAAAAGGGGTAGAAACAGTTGTAAAGGAGCACATTTTTGGTGTGTTATTGATGTCAAACTGGTATTAATTCAAAATAGAGTATATAACTTTAGGATATTAGATGTAATCCCCATGATAACCAAAAAGAAAATAGATATAGAACATATACAGAGGGGTATGACAAAAGTATTTATATGTTTCACTATAAAAAATTATCTAAATGCAAAAGAAGATGGTAATTCAGGAAACGAGAGACAAAAAAGCTAAAAGCCACATAGAAATCAAATAGCAAAATGGCAGAAATATGTCCCTCCTTTGCTGGGTGCGGTGGCTCATGCCTGTAATCCTAGCACTCTGGGAGCCCGAGGCGGGCAGATTGTTTGAGCTCAGGAGTTCAAGACCAGCCTGAGCAAGAGCGAGACCCCGTCTCTACTAAAAAAAATAGAAAGAAATGAGATGGACAACTAAAACTATATAGAAAAAAATAGCCGGGCATGGTGGTGCATGCCTGTAGTCCCAGCTACTCGGGAGGCTGAGGCAGTAGGATTGCTTGAGCCCAGGAGTTTGAGGTTGCTGTGAGCTAGGCTGACGCCACGGCATACTAGTCCGGGCAACAGAGTGAGACTCTGTCTCAAAAAAAAAAAATGTCCCTCCTTACTCATAATTACTTTAAACATAAATGGTTTAAACTCCAATCAAAAGACAAATTGGCAGAATGGATAAGAACAATATGATCCAACTATATGCTGTGTATAAGAGACTCACTAAAGATCCAAAGATACAAATAGATTGAAAATGAAAGGATGGAAAAAGATAATCCATGCAAATAATAACCAAAAGAGGAAGGGTGGCTACACTAATACCACACAACATAGACTTTAAATCAAAAATGATTACAAGAGACAAAGATATTAATAAAAGGCTCAATACTGCAAGAAGATGTAATGGTTGTAAACATTTATGCACCTAATGACAGACCATCAAAAATACTTGAAACAAAAACTGACAGAAGTGAAGAGAGAAGTGAACAGTTCTATGCAATAACAGTTGGAGACTTCAGTTACCTCCCTCTCAGTAATGAATAGAACGTTAGGCAGGAGGTGCCCCAAGGGAGCTTAAAAAAAATAAAGAATAGAACAACCTGACAGAAGACACAGAAGCAGAGGACTTAACACAATAAACCAACTAGATCTCACAGACATATACAGAATGCTGTACCCAACAAGAACATGCACATTCTTCTCAAGTATACATGAGACATTTTGCAAGATAGATCATATGTTAGGCCACAAATTAAATCTCAGGTTAAAAAAAAAAGACATCAAAGTATTTTTTCCAACCACGATGGGATGAAATTAGAAATCAATAACAGAAGTAAAACTAAAAAGTTCACAAAATTGTAGAAATTAAATAACACACTTTAATGAACCAAAGAAGAAATCAGGTGGCAAATGAGAAAATACTTAGGGATGAATGAACCACAACACAGTATACCAAAACTAATCAGAAATGAAGAAAGCAGTACTGAGTGGAAAATTTTTAGCTATAAATGGTTACATCATAAAACAAGAAATTTCCAGACACAGTGGCACATGCCTTTAGACCCAGCTGCCCAGGAGGCTGAGGGGTAGGTGGTTCACTTGAGCTTAGTAGTTCAAGGCCAGCCTAGGTAACATAGTGAGACCCCACCTCTAAAATAATAAAAACAGTAAAGAAAAAAATCTCAAATCAACAACCGATTTTCCTCAAGAACTTTACAACTTAAGGAAATAGAGAAAGAGCAGACAACCTAAAGCTAGCAGAAGGAAGGAAATAATAAAGCTTAGAGCAGAGATAAATGAAATAGAGAATAGAAAAACAATAGAGAAAATCAAAGAAACCAAAAGTTGGTTCTTTGAGAAGATCAACAAAATTGACAAAACCTTTAGTAAAGGTGGACTAACGAAAAAAGTTAAAATTACTAAAATCAGAAATGAAAGTAAGGATATTACTACTGATTCTACAGATATAAGAAGGATTATGAGAATACTATGAACAATTGTTCTCCAACAAATCAACCTAGATGAAATGGACAAATTTCTAGAAACACAAAGCTTATCAAGATTAAATCACTAAGAAATAGAAAATTTGAATAGGACTATGCTGTAACTAGTAAGAAGATTGAATCAGTGTTCAAAAATATCCCCAAAAAGAAAACCTTGGGCCTGATGACTTGTGAATTTTACCAAACATTTAAAGAAAAATTAACACCAGTCCTTCTCCAACTTCTCCGAAGAATTAGAGAGGGAACTCTTCTAAACTCATTCTATGAGGCCAGCATTACCCTAATGCCAAAGCCACACAAAGACAGTACAAAAAAAGAAACCTACAGACCAATATCCATTATGAACATTGATGTAAAAATCCTCAACAAAATACTAGCAAACCAAATGCAGCAGCTTATTAAAAGGATTATACAGCATGACCAAGTGGGATTTATTCCTGGAATGCAAAGATGGTTCAACATATGAAAATCTATCAATATAATACACATTAACAGAATGAAGGGGGGCAATCACATGGTCATCTCAGTTGATGCAGAAAAAACATTTGACCTTTTCATGATAAAAACACTCAAACAGGAAATAGGAGGAAGCTACCTCAACATAATAAAAGTTAAGAGAAATCCACAGCAAATATCATACTTAATCATGAAAGACTAAAAGCTTTTCCTCTAAGATCAGAAATAAGGGGAAGATGCCTGCTCTTACTAATTTTTTAAAAAATCTAATTGCTCAGGCTGGCCTCAAGCTCCTGGGCTCAATCAGTCCTATTGCTTCAGCCTCTGGAGTAGCTGGGACTACAACGCATGTACTACCATGCTGGGCTTGATAATATGATCTGATGTATAGAAGCCCTAAGGAGTCCATCAAAAACCTGTTAGAAATAATAAATGGATTGAGCAAAGTAGCGAGATACAAAGTTAGCAAGCAGAAATCAGTTGCATTTAGGCCAGGCGCGGCGGCTCATGCCTGTAATCCTAGCACTCTGAGAGGCCGAGGCGGGCGGATTGTTTGAGCTCAGGAATTCGAGACCAGCCTGAGCAAGAGCAAGACCCCATCTTTACTAAAAGAAAAACAGAAAGAAATTAGCTGGAAAACAAAAAATATAAAGAAAAAAATTAGCTGGGCATGGTGGCACATGCCTGTAGTCCCAGTTACTCGGGAGGCTGAGGCAGGAGGATCGCTTGAGCCCAGGAGTTGGAGGCTGCAGTGAGCTAGGCTTGCCGTGGCACTCTAGTCTGGGCAACAGAGTGAGACTCTGTCTCAAAAAAAAAAAAAAGAAATCAGTTGCATTTGTATACACTAAATGAGCCACTGAGAAGGAAATTATAAAAACAGTTTCACCTATCAAGAAAGAATATTTAGGAATTAAACAAAGGAAGTAAAAGACTTGTGTAATGAAAACTATAAAACATTGCTGAAAGAAATTAAGACATTAATAAATAGAAACACATCCTATGTTCATGTATTGGAAGATAGTCATTATTAAGATGTCGGTACTACCAAAAGCGATCTTCAGATTCAGTCAATCCCTGTCAAAACCCCAATGATGTTTTTTTCAGATATAGAAAAACCTATCCTAAAATTCATATGGAATCTCAAAGGACCCTGAACAACCAAAATATTCTTGAAAAAGCAGAACAAAACTGGAGGACTCACACTTCCTAATTTCAAAACTTATTATAAAGCTACAGTAAT
This sequence comes from Lemur catta, assembly GCF_020740605.2. Classification (NCBI taxonomy): domain Eukaryota; kingdom Metazoa; phylum Chordata; class Mammalia; order Primates; family Lemuridae; genus Lemur; species Lemur catta. The sequence goes on along the minus strand of NC_059134.1, from coordinate 105,002,938 downwards.
CAAAATAATGTGGTAATGGCATAAAGATAGACATGTAGACTGATAAAATATGATAGAGCTCAGAAATAAACCTTTGCATGTGTAGTTAAATGATTTTGGACACAAATACCAAGACCATTGATTGGGGGAAAGACAGTCTTTTCAGCAAATGTTACTGGGAAAACTAGATACATCTAATTTTGCATATATCCACATGCAAAAGAATGAATAAAGTTGGACCCTCACCTAACTGATATACAAAATTTAACTCAAAATGGATCTACAACCTAAAACTATAAATTCCTATGAGAAAACATAGGGCAAAGGCTTCATGACATTGACTTTTGCAGTGATTTCTTGTATATTATGCCCAAGGCACAGGCAACAAAACCAAAATAGATTAGGCCTCTTGAAAATTAAAAAAATTTGTGCATCAAAAGATACTAACAGAATAAAAAGTCAACTCAGAATGGGAGAAAATATTTGTAAATCATATATTTAATAGGGTATTAATATCTAGAATATATAGAGAACTAAAAACAACAACAAATAACAACCAGCCTGTTTAAAAAATGGGCAAAGGGCTGGGTGTGGTGCCTCTTGGCTGTAATCCCAGCTACTCGGGAGGCTGAGGTGGGAGGATTGTTTGAGCCCAGGAGTTTGGGATGAGTCTGGGCAATATAGCAAGACTGTCTAAAAACAAATGGGCACAGGACTTCAATAGACATTTCTTCAAAGAAGATATACAGGTGGCCAATAAGCACATGAAAAGGTGTACATCATAACTAATCATTAGGGAAATGCACATCAAAACTATAATACAATGAGACGCTACCTCACACCTATTAGGATGGCTACTATCAAAAAAATAAAAAATTAGGCCAGACACAGTGACTCACACCTGTAATCTCAACACTGTGGAAGGATGAGGCAGGAGGATCACTTGAGCCCAGGAATTTGAGACCGTAGCGAGATGTTGTCTCTACCAAAAAAAAAAAAAAAAGGAAAATTAACAGGCTTGGTGGTACATGCCCAGGAGTTCAAGGGTGCAAGGAGCTGTGATTGTGCCACTGCATCCCACCCCATCTTGGGCGACAGAGTGAGACCCTGTCTCTCTTAAAAAAGAGAAAAGAAAATTAATAAGTGTCAGGATGTGGAGAAATGGAAACCCTTATGCCTTATTCACTATTGTGAATGCATTTAATAACACTAAACTGTACACCTAAAAATGGTTAAGATAGTAAATTTTATGTTTTGTGTATTTTACCACAATTTTAAATATTTGGGAAAAAGAAAGTAGACTCGTGGATATAATATCCAGATTTTTGAAGTATGCAAATATATAAGGTCTTATTCAGTCACCAGTCTTCCTTTGGATTTCTTCCCACTTCCTGACCACTTTTTCATTTCTTTAGTAATCTGTTTACTGCTAATAGTCTTCTTTGGAAGCCCTTTGTAACTGTATATTTCCTAAGTAGATCCAAGGATGCTCACAAGATATCTTTGCTATAATTTAAAATAAAGCAGTGATTATATCTAACCTAATAGATCTATCAGATATTTCAACTAGTAACTGACTTTCTGTCCAGGTTTTTTTGGAGTTAGATGTTTTTTTGTTTCTCGGATAGCTGGTGATTGTCAAATTGCAATGAACAAAATATTAATTATAATAATCCATTATCAGTACATGTACTTTTGCTAATCCAATTCTTCTTTCAACCTAAAGTAGTTTGTTACTTCTTCAATGTCAGTTTATGTTCCAGAAAGAAGGAAACCATTTTATCATGTAAACTTCATGTAATAGGATATGTTAGTTAAGAGTATGGACCTGAGCAAAACTATCTGGGTTCAAATCCTGGCTCCACTAATTACTAGCTGTGTTACCTTGGAAAAGTTACTTAAATATGAAGTGCTTAGAACAATGTCTGGCATGTACAATTGAACCTTGAACAACGCAGACACAGGGGTTAGGGGCGCTGATTCCCTGTTCAGTCAAAAATCCACATGTAACTTTTGACTCCTCCTCCAAAACTTAACTACTACTAATATACTGTTGACCAAAAGCCTTACCAATAACAGAAACAGTCTGCTTAACACATATTTTGTGTGCTGTATGTATTATATAATGTTTTCTTACAATTAAGTAAGCTGTAGAGAAGAAAACATTATTAAGAAAGTCATAAGAAAGAGAAAATGTTTACTAAGTGGAAGTGTATCATCATAAAAGTCTTCATCCTTGTCATCTTCACGTTGGGTGAGTTAAGGTGGAAGGGGTGGGATTAGTCTTGCTCTCTTAGGGGTGGCAGAGGTGGAAGAAAATCCCACATATAAGTGAACTCATGTAGTTCAAACCTGTGTTGTTCGGGGGTACTGAGTGCTCAGTAAGTACAATGACCATGATTACTTTAAGTGCTCTGGTACAGACACAGAGTACAGGCATACTTCATTTTATTGTGCTTTGCGGATATGTATTCTTTTACAAATTGAAAGTTTTTTACAACCCTGTGTTGAGCAAATCTGTTGGCACCGTTTTGCTAACAGCATGTGCTCACTTAATGTCTTTGTCACATTTTGGTAATTCTTGCAACATTTCAGACTGTTTCATTATTATTGTATCTGTTATAGTGATTAGTGATCTTCGATGTTACTATTGTAATTATTTTGGGATGCCATGAACTACATCTGTATAAGAGTGAACATAATTGATAAATGTTCTGTGTGTTCTGACTGCTCCACCAAATGGCCATTCCCATCTCTGTCCCTCTCCTCGGGCCTCCCTATAGCCTCAGACACAATAATATTGAAATTAGGCCAATTAATAACCCTAAAATGCTCTTTTAAGTGCTCAGGTGAAAGAAAGAGTCACACATCTCTCGCTTTAAATCAAAAGCTAGAAATGATTAAATTTAATGAGGAAGGCATGTCAAAAGCTGAGACAGACTAAAAGCTAGGCCTCTTGTGGTGGTTAGCCAAGTTGTGAATGTAAAGGAAAAGTTCTTGAAGGAAATTAAAGGTGCTACTCCAGTGAACACAGGGATGATACGAAAGTGAAATAGCCTTAGTTGATTCCAACCTTCATGGATGACTTTGAGGGTGTCTGAGACTTCAGTGGAGGAAGTAACTGTAAGTGTGGTAAAAATAGCAAGAGAACTAGAATTAGATAGTGGAGTGTGAAGATGTGACTGAATTGCTGCAATTTCATGTTAAAACAGAGAACAAGTTGGTTCTTATGGATGAGCAAAGAAAGTGGTCTCTTGAGGTGGAATCTACTCCTGGCAAAGATGTTGTGAACATTGTTAAAATGACAACAAAGCATTTGGACCATTACATAAACTGAATTGATAAAGTAGCAGCAGGGTTTGAGGAGATTGACTCCAATTTTGAAAGAAGTTCTACTATGGGTCAAATAGCTGTCAAACATGCTACAGAGAAATCTTTCATGAAAGGAAGAGTCAATGGGGTGGGCCTTATTGTCTTATTTTAAGAAATTGTCACAGCCACTCCAACCTTCAGCAGCCACCACTCTGATCATTTAGCAGCCATCAACATCGAGGCAAGACTCTTTCTAGTAGCAAAAAGATTATAACTTACTGAAGGGTCAGATGATCATTAGCATTTTTTAACAATTATGATATATCCATTTTTAGATATAATACTATTGTATACATAATAGACTACAGTATAGTGCAAACGTAATTTTTATATGCACTAGGAAACCAAAAAATTAGTGTAATTTTATTGCAGTGTTTGCTTTGTTGCTATGTTGTGGAACTAAACCCACAATATTTCTGAAGCATGCCTATACTTAGCGTTCTGGTAGCATTAGAAGAATGGTGCTTTGAGGTTGGACATGGTGGCTCATGCCTGTGACCCCAGCACTTTGGGAGGCTGAGGTGGGAGAATTGCTTGAGCCCAGGAGTTCAAGACCAGCCTGAGCAACCTAGCAAGACCCCATGTCTACAAAAAATTTGAAAATTAGCCATTCGTGATGGTGTCTGCCTCTAGTCCCAGCTACTTGAGAAGCTGAGGCAGGAGGATCGCTTGAGCCCAGGAGTTTGAGGTTGCAGTGAGCTATGATCCATGCCACTGCCCTCCAGCCTGGGCGACAGAGCAATAGCAAGACCTTGTCTCTTTAAAAAAACAGAAGAAGAGTAGAATTTTGCTTTGTTCTACATTCTTGAAGGAAACCATTCATTTTTATTTTTAGTTTTTAAAATTGTGGTTAAATACAGATACTATATAACTTACCGTATTAAAAGTATATAATTCAGCAGCATTATGTGTACTTACAGTAACCAACCATCACCAACAATTCTAGAACTATCTGGTTCTAGAATTTTTTCATCACCCCAACAGAAACTCCATACCCGTTAAGCAGTTATTCCCATTCCCTCCTTCCCTTATCCCCGGCAACAACTCCTCTACTTTCTGTCTAATGTGTATATTTCATATAAATGGAATTGTATAATATGTAGCCTTTTGTGTATGGTTTCTTTCATATAGCATGTTTTCAAGGTTAACCCTTATAGCGTGTATTACTATAGAACTTCATTCCTTTTTATGGCTGAATAATATTTCATTGTATGGCTAGACCACATTTTATTTTTCTGTTCATCTAGTGATATACTTTGAGCTATTTCTGCCTTTGGCTGTTTTGAATAGTGCTACTTTGAATGTTCATGTACAAGCTTTTGTTTGAACACCTGTTTAAGATATATACCTAGGAGTGGAATTGCTGAGTCATGTTATTCTGTTTAATTTATTGAGGAACTGCCAACCTGATTTTCATAGCATCTGCACCATTTTACATTTCCACCAGTAATGTATGAGGGTCCCAATTTCTCTGCATCCTTGCCAGCACTTGTTATTTTCCAATTTTTAAGTAATGGTCATCCCAGTGAGTATGAAGTGGTATCTTATGGCAGTTTTGAGTTGGCATTCACTTTTTCTTCCAAAATATGAAAGATATGTTCAGTCCATTGCTCTGCATCATCAGTTATTTATTTATTTATTTATTTATTTATTTATTTATTTATTTATTTATTTAGAGACGGGGGTCTTGCTCTTGCTCAGGCTGGTCACGAACTCCTGAGCTCAAATGATCCGCCCGCCTTGGCCTCCCAGGTGCTAGGATTATAGGCGTGAGCCACCGTGCCCGATCATCAGTTATATTTTTATGTATATTCTGCCCTGTGCACTTCACTGTGGCAGTATTCTCCTCTTGATGATTATCTCATCTCTTTACTAGACTGTAAACTCCTTGAAGGCAAGGGATCACGTTCTGATAATACCTGTTATATCCACAAGGCCAGGTGTATAGTAGGTGTTCATTAGTCGTACAAGTCAGACAATATTGGCAGCTTTTTTATTCTCTCTCTCCCACCCTTGATCTTCATTTTCTGAATCTTGTAGCTTATGCTGTTGCCTCTTCTTGGAATTGTCCCTGTTGATTCTTTTTGGAATTCTATTTATTCTTCCCCCTGTTTTCCTAAAGCCTTTTCTGATTGGCGTAATGAAAATATAATATTCTCCTTTTGTTTCCGCTGTTTAATTGAGCACTAGCTTTGTGCTGAACATTTTACTTCATTGACTTTAAATCTTCCCAGTGGCCCACAAGGTAATATTAACCCTCAAGAAGATATTAAGATTCAGAGAAGTTACATAACCTGCCCAAGTAGTATTGGAACTAAGATTTAAACTTAGGTCTCTTTGGCTCCAAAGCTATTGTCCTGTCCTACTACTATTTTATGCTAACTCTTGTGGCATTCTGCATTTTGTTGTAGTTAATATAGTTAGTTGAGACTCTTATAAATATTTATGTCCATCATGGTGTCTTTATCATTCTGTAAATATTTGTGGAATGAATGAAAGGAGGCTTTTATATTAGAAATAATTATGAACACGTCTGGGAAATAACCCTATGGATCAAGGAATGATTTACTTGATAATAACTAGCTAAATAACCTAGGTAAATAACCCTGTGGATCAAGAATGGATCAATTCACATTCGATCTACTACCCACTAACTAGTAGATCTATTATTTAAATTGTGGGATAGATTAGGTCAATCTTCAAACCTGCATCAAAGCAGTATAGCGCAGTGGATTAGAGCATTGACTCTAGAATTAGGCTTCCTGGGTTCTTGTCCTGCTTTGTCTTGCAAGTTACCTAACACGTATTTTCTCATGTATGAAATGGAGATTAGTACTTAGCATTTAGAATGGTTAAGATTAAGTGAGATATCAAATAAAAGATTCAACAACTGACATTGTAGTAAACCAGCTGTAGGCTGGCCAATGGAAAGCTGTGAGAAACAAAAAGGAAAAAGAAAAAGAAAACAAAAATAGGCCATAAGGAGTGATTTTATTTTTCACATTTCCTGTTGTCTTTCCCATTTTCTGTGATTTGATTACCCATGTTGAGTGAGAACTTTCTCCTTGTCTATTACTAAAAATAAGAAAGGGGAGTTTGTTTCTTTCCCTTGTGTTTTATATTCCTAATATATTTAAGGATTTAGTGGCTTGCCAGAGATGATCAATGCATCTTTCATGGCAGGGAGTCGTCGCATGGTGGATGTCATGGATGTGAACACACAGAAAGGCATTGAAATGACCATGGCTCAGTGGACACGCTACTATGAGACCCCAGAGGAGGAGCGAGAGAAACTCTATAATGTCATCAGCCTAGAATTTAGCCATACCAGGCTGGAGAACATGGTGCAGAGGCCCTCCACGGTTAGTCTAATCATTTTCTCCATGTTGTCATTGTCACCAAAAGAGTTATTTTTATACTAGGAGAATTTATAAATTTCTACACATACCAAGATTAAGCTGAAGGTGAACAAGACTATTTGATAAGAATAATTTGTATTTCTAGAAGACTGTGCATTTTCTTTGAGATGGTGCAGCAAGTTAACTTTAATAGTTGCTCCTCATGTTGCTCATTTCTTCCATGTCATTGATGATCCTTTCTAAATACTCTCCCACAGTTAACATCTGGGTGTCCACGGGACAACTGCCGTATATAATGCACAGATTGTATGTATTTGTCTAGCTACACACTATAATAGAAATAAATGATCAAGTATATAGATGTTATAAAGCATACCAGATACATGTTTTTTACAACTGTAAGTTAGTTAGTTATGACATCAACACTGTGCTGAGTTCATGTTGTTTTGCTCTCACACTTTATCTACCTGGAGCTGTTTCTTTACCTACCTGGAGTTCAGTGGTTGGGTACAGACACTTGAAGGTACAGGACATGCTATGGTTTAGCGTAAAATGTTAAAATAGTTTCATACTACATTCACTTATTTTTTTCAGCAAGTATTACTTAAAACAGATTCCTAAACTTTGATAACATTTCGGAAATTTTAACATGTATTTACATTTAATCTGTACAACTTACCTTTGAGGTAATTATCTTAGTTTTATAGATGAGTTCCAGGGCCTTGCATAATCTTTCAAAAACGTGACAGACATGGAGTTTCTGATTCCTAACCTAGTAGTTTCTATAATACATAGCCTATGTGAGACTACAAGTCCATATTGGATTTATTTCTTTTTTGGTTTTTGTTTGTTTAACTTTTGGCATCTTAGCTGCTCTCACAGTGGTATTTCTTTTGGTGAGTTTACAGCTACCTTTCAGACAGCACCTTTTATTAGGCCAAAAAATACAGTAAATTATGCCGGTTGACATAGAAGAGAGTGTTTGGACACTACTATATCATTTAATGACCCCCTTTTTTATTAATACTAATTATAATTATGGTGATGGAACCATTAGTCTTTATTCTTATTTAATAATTATTTCTAGAATGTTTGCCTAGTGACCCTAAGATTCACCAACAGATTGTTTTAATTTGATTATAATTAAATTATAGTCTTTTAGCGTATATTTCACAAAATTCTATTTTTCTTAACTTTAAAATTCTCTTTAACCCCAAACCTTCCTTTGGAGCCTAAATGTTTCCTCCATTTTAAAGGTGGATTTCATTGACTGGGTAGACAACATGTGGCCAAGGCACTTGAAGGAAAGTCAGACTGAATCAACAAATGCCATCTTGGAGATGCAGTACCCTAAAGTTCAGAAGTAAGTGACGTACCCTGCATTTTCCTCAATGTGCTATAGAAGACCAAAGTGATAGTAAGGAATAGTTCCTCTCTCACAAGCTTTTTTCTGTGTGCTGAATGATCAAAAAGATGAATTATTTAAAGAGTAGACTTTGCAATTCCAAAAGGAAGAGTGTGTGTGAACATAGCATATAATCACATGATTAAAGGGGGAAAAAAACCTATAACCTCTGATAATGTGATGACTTGAAATTGCATTCCTTTCACCTATCAGGAGTTGATTAGGTGGAAGGTTGAGGGAGTACACAAGGGGAGAGTGTAGCATTTTGGTGGGACAGGTCCTCTTTTTTTCATCAGTACACTAATGCTGCTGCTTTTTTTGGGTCAGGTACTGTCTAATGAGTGTTCGAGGCTGCTATACTGACTTCCATGTGGACTTTGGTGGTACCTCTGTTTGGTATCACATCCATCAAGGGGGAAAGGTACGGTCATAGTTGTGAATAGGGGTTGGAATCTGAAGTTGGTTATATGACTTTGCTTTGGTTCATGTATGCTTAATATACACTGGAAATGAATCTGTTAGGAAATTGTCCCTATTCGTATCTGGAAAGAAATGTAGATTAACTTGACCTGCTTGGCTAGTATTCAGTAGAAATTAGTATTCATCTAGTCCACTGTCATTACACCAATATTGGCATAGTACTTAGTAAGTCTCAACAGTCCTATTTCTAGATTCCCAAAACAGAGTTCCCCAAATGAAGCCAAGAAAGTGATTTTAGGAGGACAAGATAATTCCTATACTTGGAAATGTAGTAACATGTTGGAAAGGAACATAAAATTTAGATAGATTCACAATGAAATCAGCAAATTAAAATCCAAACGAACTTCTCCTGTTATGGAGGCATTGGTCTGAAATGTGACCAAAGGAAACCTTGGGTCCTTTTTGAGGATGTAAATATAAATATGTTCTGGAGGACTGTCCTCATTCATAAAGAATTACATTCCAGCTTGTCAGAATATTTCTGAATGCTACGTAAGAATGGAAATCTAGAAATAATACCAGAGGTGTATAGTATTATACTCTATTGTTACCCTTTTTTCCTTTACTAGAGTGTATTCATTTGTGAGTGAAAAGTAGAACTAGAATGAAAACAGATAATACTTTGTAAAATGTGAAGTCTTACTCTAGAACGACCATTCCTCCAAATCCAAAAAATCATGTTGTTTACTTTAGATATGTTTAAGTCCTATTGGTCTTAATTACTACCTTGGGAACAAAGCAACCAGGACCAGTCTTTTGAAGATACCGTACCCAACTGACTGTGCTTTTTAGGACCCTAGAGGTCAGTCAGGGGTATATAAAGGACTACCTAAGTAATGAACCAAATGCCCCTCTTCTCTCTGAGTCCTGGATGGGTTCTGGGTTCTGCAGTCAAACCCCAGGGAAGCCCTAATGCTGTTTGATCAAGTAGAGGACAAGAAAGTTCTACTTCCTTGGGACTTCTAGAGTTTCCCAAATAGTCAAGTTCTATAGGCTGGGAGAATTGCTAGTCTGTCTTCTACCTGGTGGTCTTAACTTTGTACCTGTTGATCAGTTGAGGGAGATGACTGGGTCATGTCAATGGCTGTTAACAGACTGAAGTTTTTTAACTCACAGGTCTTCTGGCTCATCCCCCCTACAGCCCACAACCTGGAGCTGTACGAGAATTGGCTGCTGTCAGGGAAACAGGGAGACATCTTTCTGGGTGACCGGGTGTCAGATTGCCAGCGCATTGAGCTCAAGCAGGGCTATACCTTCGTCATTCCCTCAGGTAAGCGAAATGGGGAAAAGTGGGTTGTTTAGCCACTTCCTTTTCTTAAAAAGAAATTAATGAATTACTACCAAGAGTGGTTATGATGCTGGGTGGAGAAAAAACAATGGTGTCTTTTCCTGTCATTATGGAGTATTTTTAAAAGCAGTGATTTTTCCAATAAAGAAGTATCTGAATTGCCAGTAAAGGCTTTTCAGTTCTACACATTTGGGCCCCACATTAGCTTTAGTAATGCAGAATGTCTATGGATAGGACCTGTTCTGCATGTGATATTTGACCTACAGAGATGAAGAGCTACCTTCTAGGGAATGGCTGTGAAGGCTAGAGCGCTGAATCAGGAATATTTCTGATAAAGTCACTAGTTCCAAAATAAGTGCTTATGGAAGAGCACATGGCTGGGCACAGTGGCTCACGCCTGTCATCCCAGCATTTTGGGAAGCCAAGATGGGAGGATCGCTTGAGTCCAGGAGTTCCATACCAGCCTGAGCAATATAATGAGACTCTGGCTCTACAAAAAATAGAAAAGAAAATTAGCTGGGCGTGGTGGCACATGCCTGTAATCCCAGCTACTCAGGAGGCTGAGGCAGGAGGATCACTTGAGCCCAGGAGTTAGTGAGTTGTGACAACACCACTGTGCTCTAGATGGGACAACAGACCCTGTTTCCAAAAAAAAAAAAAAAAACTCATAGATTTTGGAGTCACAGACCTGTATTAGAATTCTGATGATACATTTACCTGCTAGATACCACTTTGGTCAAACATTTAAATCAGTGTCTCATTTTGTTGTGAGGAGTAAATGAGGATATATGTAAACTGTTCTTGTACAGAGCCTGGCTCATAGTTGGTGCTCCAGTAAATGGTAGCATTTATTAAAAGTTTATTATGTGCTAAACACTTTACATATATCTCTCATTTAATGCTCACCAATGACGATATGAGATATGATTTATCTTGGTTTTATAAAGGAAATTGAGGCTGTGAGAGATTAAGTAATTTGACTAACCACTATGTAGCAGAATCAGAGTAAAGAGCGTGATCTAGGGTCTTATACTGAGAGAGCCTTATTGTAATGTGTGCTTTCAGCCACTGCCCTCCATTCCCTTTCTTCTAGGCTGGATTCATGCTGTGTATACTCCTACAGACACATTAGTGTTTGGAGGTAATTTTTTGCATAGCTTCAACATCCCCATGCAATTAAAAATATACAACATTGAAGATAGGACACGGGTGAGTAATTTTATGTAACAATTGAATGTGAAGAGGTTTACTGCATTTAAGACAGATGTTGCAAGTAATTCATTGATAGTTTGTCAAAACTTCAGTTTTTCTTTAGGTTAACATACAGTGTTGACATTTTTGGAAACAGAAATATAAAATTTTTTATTTTTATTAAAAGGATTTACATGCTTGGTTTTGGAGACTCTAATTCTTTAAGGTTCTTAGTATCTTGGGTTTTTATAGGGCCAAAAATGGACATCTGGTAATTTTTTGAGCCACGTTTTTCATTTTTGTTCTCATAGAATAATGTGGTATAATGGAGTTTATCAACTCAGGTTTAATAACTTTAAATTCGTGTGTCTTTTTTTACTCTGATTACTGTGATTATGGTCAGTGAACCATTATGGTGCCTATTTTGAAAATTTATTTTGGTTTAGGAGCTACATATAACCTGAAACACAAAATTGATATTGTTGGAGTTACAGGAATTGCCCTATGAATAGAATTAAGAGAAGAAACACTGCTTTTCCAATATATTTATAACAGTGAATTTCTGCTTTTCTGTTAAGAGTAATGAAACTACAAAAGATAATAGTTTAGTAAGTTTGAAGTTATAATAAAAGTATATCTGCAAAAATAGGTAAAATGCTTCACACAAGAAAAATACATATAATTTCATAGTAAAATATTCTTGTTTGATTTATCTTAGGAGGTAACCCTATCCACCTGTTATAAAATTCAGTCTGAAAATTAGTTTTTTGAATACATTCCTCTTTTGTGGCTAAAGATACCTAGGGCTTAATTGGTTCAGTTTCACAGAAGGAAGAAGAAATATATATTCAGTAACATAAGTAAAATAAGCACCTTATCTCCAAAAAGTTTTCTGCAAACGCTTAAACTAATAATAAGTGATCCTGATATACCTAATTCCTAGACTTTATTTATTAGAAAGTGTCAAATTTCAGGCCAGGTGCAGTGGCTGACGCCTGTAATCCTAACACTCCGGAAGGCCGAGGCAGGAGGATTGCTTGAGGTCAAGAGTTTGAGACCAGCCTGAACAAGAGCGAGACCCCATCTCTACTAAAAATAGAAAAAATTAGCCGGGCATGGTGATGCACACCCTTAGTCCCAGCTACTTGGGAGGCTGAGGCAGGAGGATCACTTGAGACCAGGAATTTGAGGTTGCTGTGAGCTAGGCTGACATCATGGCACTCTAGCCCTGGCAACAAAGAGAGACTGTCTCCAAAAAAAGAGAGAGAGACAAGAAAATATCAAATTTCGGTATCTAATCATATTTTTCTTTTTTTGTGTGTATGGCTTAATTATTTCTTTCCAAATAAGGAATCCTTCTGTTTTGCTATAAAATTTCATTGAGTCCCCTACATATGTACATGTAGCAATTTTTTTATTGCTTTCCATAACCAGCCTTTTATGTGCCAATACCAACCTGCCATCCATTTAATATATTACTAATCTCTGTAAACTTATAAAGTTTAATTTAAAAGAGAATGTGTATACAGAATGCTTTGCAAAAAGAAATATAAAGCATGTTATAAACAAGGCAGTGTTTTGATTACTTTTGCCATACCAGTATAGAAATTTACTATTTGAACTTAAGTGTTGGTAATTATTCTGATAGTGCTTAAAGGCTCAGTAATTTTGTAATGAGGATTTATTAAAAATCTTTCAAAAAAAATTCTAACCAAGTCTTAGAAATTGATATGCTCTGTGCTTTTTGGCAGCACAGGTAAAATGTAATGAGGGCAGGTTAGGTGTGTAATATCTTGGCTGTTATTAATACAGTCTCATGAGTTACAAGTAAAAACTCAAAATTTTAATGCCATCATTTTATATTTTCATCCCTTTTTTATTTCCTTCTTTTCTACCTTCTTATTTATTTATTTGCTTGTATTTTTTTTTTAGAAATGAGGGCTTGCTCTGTCACTCACACTGGAGTGAGTGCAGTGGCCTGATCATAGCTCACTGTAACTTTGAACTACTGAGCCCAAGCAATCCTCCTGCTTCAGACTCCAGAGTAGCTAGGACTATAGACGTGGGCCACCATAACCAGCTAATTTTTTAAATTTTTTTTTTTTTTGGTACAGATCCCGCCTTGGGTCCCCCAAAATGCTGGGCTTGCAGGTGTGAGCCACTGCACCGGCCTTACTTGACTTTTAATTAAGGGAGTAACCCTTCTAGTTCTTAAAGCTGTAGCCACATAAGAGACCCATATTCAGGGTCTGGCTACTCTACATTGGAAAACTAATTAGGGCTGACTATGAAAAATATGCCTCTCTAGCCTCGCAGTGAGGAAATGATCTCCTCATTCCTTAATGATGCCCTATGACCTTGCGAAGGCTTTTGAAAGGGGACCCTTACGCGGTTCTCCTTGATTCAGGAAAACTACCTGATACGGTGCTTTTAAAAAGGGGTAGATGAGGTCATCTCTTCAGGCTGGGAACAGTCTTAGGAGTTGCATGTTCAAAATGATCTTGAAAGTATTGTTTGGCTTATTCTTTTGAAAGATGGCCTCTCTAAAAGAAAGGGGCAAAATATATTTAGGATAGTCTCCATTATTGATTTTTGTAACTGATTAATCCATGCTGATTTTCCTTGAGTATGGCAGATCTAACGGATATGTCTTTTTAGTATTATCCAGCTGAAAAAATAATAAAAGTGCTATTTGTGGGAGAATAGAAAGAAAACTCATACTACTTTTGGAAGAGAATGGAAAGAAAACTAAAGACAGTGGTTGATTAGGCCATATGGAACATTAATCTGATTTTTAGACATACCATCTTGGCAAAGTACAAAGTATGAGGGAGGCAAGCTGAGAGCTGATGGTGGGGAAAGTACCCAGTCTTGTGTCCTAAACTAGACACAGCTTGAGAATGAGTCTCTAATCAATCATACTTTAATATATGTAATGACCTAATATGAACATGCAACTTCATCTCATGTCCTGTTTTTCCATTAGATTCTTTGTTCCATGGCCTTCTGATTCAGAGTAAAGCTATAGTATGTAGCAAGAGTGCTTGGCATGCCTTTGTATTCAAGAACCCTAAAATAACGTCCTCAAGTAATTTGTGTCTTTCTGTAACATTTTACTTTTTATCCCAAAACCCAAAATTTCTTTTTGATGCTTTCGCACTCATTGGTGGTTCTAAATGGTCTTTTCAAGTACCTATTGTCTTTAGCGATTGTTTCCTAAGACCAACATTTTCTGAATTAACAGATCAACTTAAGTTCTTGCTTCATATGCCAATCTGGGTTTGCAGGTTGATGGGTGAGAGTTCTTCCTGGGTTAATGACTGTAATAATTTAGTTTTTTGTACTCTTTTTCCTTGAAAATTGTCATCACTTTGCTTTTCTTATTATTGTATTTCTGTGTAGGTTCCAAATAAGTTTCGATATCCATTCTACTATGAGATGTGTTGGTATGTGTTGGAGCGCTATGTGTACTGTATAACCAACCGCTCCCACTTAACTAAGGAATTTCAAAAAGAATCCCTCAGCATGGGTAAGTTTTCTGCCTGTATGAACTTTTTTGTGTTTTGGTTTTTTTTTTTCTTTTTTGAGACAGTCTCTCGCTGTCACCCAGGGCTAGAGTCACCCTCAGTCCTAAGGGGTGCTTAGGGTGCTTTCACATATTGGGTGAGCATTTATTTTCAAATGAGAATATAAACTATGGGTAAAGTTATGCAGTAAAAGGCAAATCCTAAAGCACAAAGTTATCTTGCTTGAAGATTCAATAGACGCATGTGATTTGAGGATATTACAGTGTTGGCTCCTTGCCAGTTTAAAACATCGAACAGTCTAGGCAGGGCAAGGTGGCTCACACCTGTAATCCTAGCAGTCTGGGAGGCCAAGGCGGGAGGATTGCTTGAGCTCAGGAGTTAGAGATCAGCCTGAGCAAGAGTGAGACCCCGCCTCTACTATAAATAGAAAGAAATTAGCCAAACAACTAAAAATAGAAAAAATTAGCCGGGCATGGTGGTGTGTGCCTGTAGTCCCAGCTACCTGGGAGGCTGAGGCAGGAGGATCCCTTGAGCCCAGGAGTTTGAGGTTGCTGTGAGCTAGGCTGATGCCACAGCACTCTAGCCCGGGCAACAGAGTGAGACTGTGTCTCAAAAAATAAAATAAAATAAAAAATAAAAAAATAATAAAACATGGAACAGTCTAAAAAGTACTAGTGTGATCATAATAGTAGTGGGATCATAGCAGTAGGGAGATCATAGCTCGCTGCAACCTCAAACTAACTCCTGGGCTCAAGCGATCTTCCCGCCTCAGCTTTCTGAGTACCTGGGACTACAAGCACATGCCACCGTGCCTGGCTAATTTTTCTATTTTTTGTAGAGACGGGGTCTTGCTATTTTGCCTAGGCTGGTCTCAAACTCCTGGGCTCAAGCGATCCTCCTGCCCAAAGTGCTAGGATTACAAGCATGAGACACCACACCTGGCCTCTATGAACTTTCAGGACACCCCTTAGGACTGAGGGTGAGGACAGGAATATTCAATATGCTGGGTTTGTTTTTTGTTGTTGTTGTTGTTAACTTTTTTTTTTTAAGGTGTTCACTGATATATGCTTTTGCTCACTAGTTATTAATATATTTTTGGGTTTTTTTACTTATCTACTTATAAGTACCAAATTCATTCATTGAAATTGAACACTAATTACTTACCTAGATGTGAATTACTGGCTAAATAAAATACTCTGGGTCTGATCTCTGTCTGAGTTGCTAGTACTTAGCTTCTCATGAAAGATGATCAGTTGTCTAATATGTTTTGTTGTATATAAAGAATGGTCGGTCTTCAGCACAATAAAAACTGAGAATATATCATCAAAATAACCTATTATATTCCGAGCACTATACCAAGCAGTTTATATACATTGAATTCTGATCATTACCTTTGTGGCAGGTATTATTATCCTCATTTTACAAATGGGGACATTAAGGTTCAAGGATATTAAAAAACGTGTCCATAATCTTACAGTTAATAAGTGGCAAAGCCACATCTTGAACAGGGTTGGTCAGACTCTAAAGTCTATGCTCTTAACCTCTGTGCTTTAATGTTTGCCCAACATCTATCAAGAGAAATGTTTCATTAGATAACAGAGTAGTTTCAGTACACATTTTTAGACTGTTCCGTGTTTTAAACTGGAGAGGAGCCAACACTATAATATCCTGGTATCACACATATCTATCGAATCTTCAAGCAAGATACTTTGTGCTTTAGCATTTTCCTTTTACTGCATAAATTTACCCATAGTTTATATTCTCATTTGAAAATAAATGCTCACCCAATATGTGAAAGCAAGATACAGAATTGTATATACAGCATGATCCCAATCTTATTTAAAAATACATCTAATCAAGTCACACATGGTGGCGCACACCTGTAGTCCCAGTCACTTGGGAGGCTGAGGTGGGAGGACCTCATGAGCCGAGGGGTTCGAGACCAGCCTAGGCAACATAGCGATATCCTGTCACAAAAAAACCCATAAGGCCAGGTGTGGTGGCTGACGCCTGTAATCCTAACATTCTGGGAGCCCGAGGCAGGAGGATTGCTTGAGGTCAGGAGTTCAAGACTAGCCTGCGCAAGAGTGAGACCCCTGTCTCTACTAAAAAAAGAAAAAAGAAAGAAATTAGTTGGACAACTAAAAAATATAGAAAAAAATTAGCCAGGCATGGTGGCGCATGCCTGTAGTCCCAGCTACTCGGGAGGCTGAGGCAGAAGGATTGCTTAAGCCCAGGAGTTTGAGATTGCTGTGAGCGAGGCTGACGCCATGGCACTCTAACCAAGGCAGCAGAGCAAGACTCTGTTTCCAAAAAAACCCCCACAAATATCTATTCAAAGTCATACACGTATGCATAGAAAAAGATGGAAAGAAAATACATTGCACTGTTTAGTGTTTATCCCAAGGTAGAGGGATAGGGATGACTTATTTACTTCTTTGCACCTTCTTTCATTTTCTAAATTATTGATAGCAAACATGTATTACTTTCATAATAATAAAAAAGACCAGAGGCCAGGTGGGGTGACTCACACCTGTAATCCTAGCACTCTGGGAGGTGAAGCAGGAGGCTCGCTTGAGATCAGGAGTTTGAGACCAGCCTGAGCAAGAGTGAGACCCCCATCTCTACAAAAAATAGAAAAGTTAGTTGGGTACGGTGGCATGCGCCTGTAGTCCCAGCTACTCAGGAGGCTAAGGTAGGAGGATCACTTGAGCCAAGGAATGTGAGGTTGCAGTGAACTATGATCATGCCACTGCACTCTATCCTAGGCAATAGAGCGAGACCCTGTCTCAAAAAAATAAAAAAGACCAGTGAATATTATCTCTGTGTTAGGACTGTCAAAATCTTCCTTTTTGGTCACTCACGCCTGTAATCCTAACACTCTGGGAGGCCAAGGCAGGAGGATTACTTGAGGTCTGGAGTTTGAGGCCAGCTTCAGCAAGAGTGAGATCCCATCTCTACTAAAAAAAATAGAAAGAAATTAGCCAGGCAACTAAAAATAGAAAAAATTAGCTGGGCATAGTGGTGCATGCCTGTAGTACCAGCTACTTGGGAGACTGAGGCAGGAGGGTCCCTTGAGCCTAGGAGTTTGAGGTTGCTGCGAGTTAGGCTGACGCCACAGCGCTCTAGCCCCAGCAGCAGAGTGAGACTCTGTCTCACCAAAAAAAAAAAAAAAAAATCTTCCTTTTCAAAAACAGTCACTTCGTTTTGTTTTTTATGTTGCTAGGATTTCAACTCCAAAGCTTAATTTTATGATCAAAACTTAGGACAAAACTACTTTTAAATATATGTGCTTCATACTGTCTATTCTTTTAAAAGCTAATGAGATCATAATCCCAAAATCAAGCTTAAATTTGAAACTGATTTACAGCCACTTTCATAAGTAACTGGTTTCTAGTTAAAAGACTTGAGTCCTTTCCTCAATTGTCATACTAAGTCAGGATCCTATTTCTGCCTTTCACTGTGATTTTCAACACTGGACAAATGGGTTGGAATAAGGAGAGAACATTTTTTAAATGTGATAACTTTGTCATTTATAACCTCAAGGCCTCTACCATAGTGCCAATTTCTCTTGTTGATTACATGGGCCAAGTGGCATGTTCTTACTGCAATTTTTCTTCCTATTGGTAGATTTGGAGTTAAATGGGTTGGAGTCTGGAAATGGGGAAGAGGAAGTAGTGGATCGAGAACCTCGACGCTTGAGCAGCAGGCGTTCTGTCCTCACTAGCCCTGTAGCAAATGGGGTCAACCTGGATTATGATGGACTGGGCAAAACCTGCCGAAGTCTTCCAAGTCTGAAGAAAAGTTTGTCTGGGGACTCATCCTCTGACTCTAGTCGGAGCTCCCATAATGGCCAGGTGTGGGATCCCCAGTGTAGCCCTCGAAAGGACAGGCAAGTGCATCTGACCCATTTTGAGCTTGAAGGCCTTCGCTGCCTTGTAGATAAGTTGGAGTCTCTGCCACTGCACAAGAAATGTGTCCCCACAGGGATAGAAGATGAAGACGCTCTCATTGCTGACGTAAAGGTAAGGTTTTGTTATGTTGCATGACAGCTATTAATCTGACTAGGGCAGTTGGTTCATGGATTCAGAAGGAGGAAAGTACAGGATTTGAGTAATCTCTGGTTTGACCAGAAAGAAGTTAATATATGCATGTGTTTGTTAGTGCTGCTCAATGTTTCAATTCCTAGAATGAGGTTAAGTCCCTGTTTAGAAAATACTAACATTTTGTGTGTTCATTGAGGACTTAAATTTTGCCCTAAAAGCCTGGATTTCTGACTGACCCCAAAAGTAAAAAAGGACCTAAAAAAGTGTTTGTTACTGTAAACTTAGGTTGCTTTCAGATAAAGAGCCTATTGCGGGACAAAAGTGACTGAAAGCAGTCTCTCCCAAGCAGACTGAGAGAAAAGAAATTGTTCTTGGCTGGTTTATGTTGAGTAGCTTTAGCATCTGTAGTTTCACATTCATGTAGTGTTAAGACTTAAATACATTGGGACAGCTTCTGAGGAAAGTGTTAATGGCTTTATCAAGTTTCTGCAAATTGTATATGTTTTCTTTTTCAAGAGGTCTCCAACATTAGTATTCTTCAAAGCCTACCCCACCTCTCGTGTATTAGCCTCAAAGAAATTAGCTTATTTTTAAGGAATCCAGATTTGAACCATCTAAACTAGAGGGAATTCTTTTAAGTCTTTCCTCATAAATAGCCATTAATGTGAATACCAAAAAGTGTAAAGCTGGGAATAACAATTTTGTTTTTAAATCAGTGTTTGGAACTATGTCTTGGGTGCAGGGCATGGTTGGTGTATTAGAAAGTTAGTCCACAATTTCTAGTAAGTGTTTTTTTAAAAATTCTGTCACATAGATTATTTTAAGAACTTTTAGGGAGTAATTTTGGGGCCTCAATGATGATAGACTAATGTTTCGAAATAGGTCTTTCCTATCCTTGATTCAGGTTTTCCGTGGCCACCTTATAGCCAGCTGAGGTGCTCCCCAGCTTCTGCCAGCCATCTCAGGAAGAATTCTAGAGACTGAGATGGGACCTCATCTTTTTTTTCTTTTTACAATTGACATTTTAAGTATATCTTACATTGTTTATGCATCAGTGAAAAGACAAAAAATAACAAAGGCTAACAGGGTGATAACCTAGAAGACTGGTCTTCTTCAGTAGTGATAGAAGCTGGACAGTTGGTGTTATAGGTTGGTTTTATAAGATTTGCTCTAGAAGAGACAGGTGGTATGAATTGTGGCTTGTATTTAGGGGAGGAAATGACAAAGTTTCAGGTGGGTGAGGTCCTATTTCTGTAATGATTAATGCGAAACAAAACAAATTCAGCCATATTTTTCCACACTTACAAACTAGATCCCAGACTCATTTCATAACCTTGAACGAGCAAAGGACATTTAAATTTTTCTTTTCCATTGTGGTAGTACTTACATAATTTTATAATCCTATCGGTTTGATTGAGTGTAACATCTTCTTTTTACAGAATTCTCCTTTTATCTAGTTATTCCATCATGGATGCATGTGGGAAACTTTAAATTGTGACTTTGGAGACTTGTTAACTTGTATAACTGTTGTTAACACTAAGAAGATAGATTTCCAAGATTATGTCTCATAATAATTCTCTTGGCCTGGGTATTTATATTTGTGATTCATGAAAAAGAAATATGTCCTTATAGCCCTAGGATATGTCTATAGTTAGATTTGACTCCACTGAACCCTTGTAGAAAGCCATATTATAATCTAGTAATCAATCGTACAAGGTCAAGTGTGGTAGAAATATACAAACTCCCTTAAGTAAAACCACTGGAGTAGTTTAAAGCTAAATGAGGAGGTTTGAGGAGACAGAGTGGTACAATGGTGTACCAAGGAAAAATGTATTAATGGAAAGATTTAGGTCAGTTATTAAGAAAGCATGCAGAAAGCATGAAGAGGAATGAGTTAAGAAACAACCAAAGAGACCTTCTAGCATTATGAAAGTGTCCAGAGAGAGCTTCCTTATGTTTATCAGGGATTGCCGGAAAATATGGCTGCCATCACTGGCTAAAATACAGTGGGAGAGGCCAGAGCATGAAGAATGAGTGGCCAGAGGGGTGGCTGCATAGGCTGACAGTGTTTGAATTCTTCCTCTGGAGACTTGTCCACCACATCTTCTCGTTCACCTAAAACCATAGTCAAAATGCAGCCAGCATCAGAAGACAACGGATTTAGCTCCCAGCTCTGCAGGTCGTTTCGCTTAAGAGCAAATTAGATTAATTATTCCTATATTTGACCAGTTATATTTAATCCAGCATTCAGATATAACAAGCTTAGAGCTTAATACCTTGAGAATCTGAGCATTATTCAAAAGAAAAAAGCATTAGATTGGGTAGATGCTGAATCACTGCATAGCTAAGGGCTCTGCAGTGCTAGAGAACTTGGTGCTTATAGCGCTGATGGCTACACTGCAGTAGGGGACAAAGCACAAAAAGTTTACCCTTCCTGCAGAGAGAAGAGTTATTTCCTATTGTAACCTATCTGGATCTCAGACATAACTTGTAGAAGAGGTGAGAGGAAAAGTAGTGAGATGAGATATTCATAATTACATATTCCCTGGGGAAAAAGCTCGTTTAGTGCAGTGTTAAAAGGGTTTTGAAGATCTAAAAGGTTAAATTCTACAGTGTTGAAGAAAGAATCATAAATATAGAGTTGGAAGGGGATTAAATGAAAAATGAGGCATTAAAAAGTGTTGACTTATTGGTAAAGTTAGTCAGTGTGTATAAAGCTCTGGGAAGGATGTAGGTAACCTTGACTCTTGAGAATGTACTATAGAATGGGGTTTGTTCCTGCTGTGAAATATTCTTGCATTTCTCAAATTGAAAAGTTGTATCCTTGATATATGTTGAATAAAAAGGCAGGACGTGGAGCAGAATGTGTAGTACAGTCCCATTAATGTAAGAAGACAGTCTGTGTGTTTGTGCATTGCAGGGTGCCTGGAAGGGGTACCCCAGGCTGCTCATGGTAGGGCACAGCAGGGTAATGGAAGGCAGCTGGAAGAATTTGAATTTTTAACCAGACTCCATTGTTTTGTTTATGTTTATTTTGGTGAGAAAGGAGTTCTTAATGTATATTATATAAGCTTTTAATATAGCAATGTATCTGGCTGCACAGCTCACTTAATGAAACAAATTCAATGTTGTTGGATATTTTTCTACTTTCCTATTTTCTCTGAAACATTTTGATAAGCCTGCCAATCATACTCTATGACTTTTGGGCAAGTTACTAAATTTATGAAAGCCTGTTTTCTCCTGTATAAAATACCTTTGTGATTTGGGAATGGTGGTGAAAGGTGGGAAAAAAAGAAGAAAAAAATAAATAAGAAAGAGAGAATGCTTTTTTCTATAAATAAAAAAATATATATCTCCATGGGATTGTAAAAATTAATACTAGTAAAGTACTTAATAAGCAAGACAAAAATTAGACATTACAAATCTGTGAAATTCCTTTATCCCACTGCTATGAATAATGCCTGCCTATTCTTCCAAGAACCAGACGGTGTTGAGGAAACCATGCAGACATGCTGTGATCAAGGCCCTCAAGGACCTTATATTCCAGGGGTGGAGCAGACATAAGTAGGCTAAGAAATAAGTACAGTCAAGGTTTACAGGTGCCTGTCATGACACAGGGCACAGAACAAACACTGAGGGAGGGAGGTACCAGTCTTCTTAATTTATCAGCTAATAAACTTTCTTGGTATAGGATACAAATGTATTACTACAACATTAACAACTTTCAGTTTATAAATTGGAAAATTGTTCTTTGTGGTACAATAGGTTATTGCTACTCTTATCTAAGATTTTAACGTTTTATTTTGTAACTGTGATTTAAAAATTTACATTAGGCTCCATCCTAGGAGTATGATGGGAATGAAGCAGAAGGAGTTGCAAATAACTCCAGAAATACTAATCAGGGATTTTCTTCATCTGACATTTTGGGGGTGATTCTGACATGGGGAGAACTGGTAGAAGACCTGGTAATAATTACTTCTTATTCCATTAAATCAGTTTTTTGTTTTTTTTTTAAAACCAACCTATACAAATAGAGAACCTCATTTACAATTTTTACTGACAAGATATTTGTAATAATTCATACATTCATAATGAATAAAAAGTTTTAAATCTAATTCAGTTGTGAAGAATATATGGTTAAGTTAAAATATATATAATTCTTTAAAATATTTTCATTATGTTCCTGTACTATGTAATGTCATGGTCTTATTAATTCCTATCTTTGTTACCTGTCTTTTATTCTGCATTAATAGGAGGGGGAAAATTAGGGCTTCTTTAGTTTGTGATTTGTAAACTTACTAGGAGTGATTTTCTTAGCACCCTATCTGGCGTTTGTCCTTTCCTGGGGGCCTCTAGAATTTGTACTGTCTACAACTTGAACTTGTATTTGTTTTGGAGTAACATGTTTCTCTTAAGTGTTTGTTCTTTATTATCCTTCTAGGTTAGATAGCACTGAAGACAAAAATAAGCATTTTCCAAAGAAGACCTCTCATTAGCTAGATCACTGTTAAGGAAAGCTTTTCAAACAAAATAAGCTGATTGCACTGGGTCTTTGAGTCTTAAAGTGCAAGGGAGAGGTTTAGGATTAGGATAAACATATAAGCATTTCCAGGAAGAGCTCAACCAAGAGCAGTGAAATCTCTCCTTCCCTTGGTCAACTACTATAAAAATAAACATACGCAGCGCTTGGCAGTAAAGTCCCAGACCCCAGAAAGCTTGTTAGGCCACAAAGCTGTACAAGAAACTCACTGAAACAACTATCCTGGAAATGCATCCAGTGGTAAAGAGCTAGGTGTTTATGTCAAAGCAGCATCTGCAGAAAGACAAGATATATTTGTGAGGATCTAAAAACTGCATAAATTCAGACCCAAACTGCTACTTAGGCTTCTGTTCCTACCGAGCTTCTCCTGTGCTGACATTTGGTACCCTGTAGTTTGGTACACTGTAGATCACTGGAAACCCGGCCAGTACTGCACCTTCCCTTTCTCCTGTAGCCATAGCCGGAAGAGAGTGTGTGTTCAGTCAGAGCTTTACCCTGGCCAGGATTGGTGCATGGAGGTGTGAGCAACATGTGTCAGTCGAATGGCTGTAAAAAAAAGTGGCAATGAGGTGTCTGACAGGATGCAGAACTGGCTGCCCCATCTAGGGAATGTCAAGAATGAGGCAGGCAAAACAGACTTGAGTGGGAATGGAAGTCTGGGAGTACTGGTACCCTGAGGTTGGCGTCATCTGACAGCCCTGGTTTCCTACACCTTGTTTAGAGGCAGGAAGACAAAGTGTGTGGACCTGAGGTGTTGTACCTCAGCTGTTTGAGTTGGTCAACCTCGAACTGCTCAGGGATTGCTGCATAGACATTTCTAGTACTGTACTGTGGTGGAGTTCCTTGTTGGAACCAGAGGCAGGCAACTGTTTTAGACGTAGCTAATATGAGACGACCGTATTTTGTTGAATATCTCAGTATTGGCTGAAATTTGCCATTTCTGAAGGTTATTCTGGAACACTCAGGCTGTTTCTGGATGGCGGGCTGGGAGCATCCATGAGGGAGGTGAAGCAGGCAGTGTGCTGGGCGAGAGACGGTAACTCAGGAGGAGCTCAGCTCCAGAGCCTGCTTCATCCAAAGAGGCTGGACATTGGGCCATGCCCTGTGTTTGCCAAGAGGAGAGAGAGAAATACGTGTGTGCAGTCAGCGAGAGAGCTCTGGCTGTAACAATAAGAGGTCACCCTGAGGGGAAGGGTGTGGACTGAGACAAGGACAAATGTGGGCCAAGGTGCCTAAGTGTAGCCTGCAGAATGAGTTAAAGCCTTCCCTTTCGCTGGCGCCTTCAGAAGTCTGCCACCCGAGCCCTCTGGGGGCTGGCCCTGGCTTCTCCTATTGCAGTGGTGGTGGGAGGGAGACGGGGCGGGGCTGTGGCTGAGCTCCCCTCCCTGGCAGGGCCTCTTCCAATGGCGAAGAAGAGAGCAGTTGCCGAACACACCCCCTCCCGGCTCTGCAGCAGAACGGCTGGGCCGTCTGCCTGGCTGGCTCACTCGAGCTCTGCTCCCCCTCCTGCCATCTTCCGTTGCAAAGCATTTCTGGGAGCTGCATGTGGGTGACGCAGCAGCATTGTTCGCAGGCACAGGAAGCCGCGGCTGAGCTGAAGGGCTTGAGAAGGAGCCCAGAGCGCTGCATGCTGCTCCCTCTGGGTAGTCTAAAGGGTTAGAGCTGGACTGCCCTGCCTTATGTACTCTGGGAGATTTCAGAATTTTCAAGTAAATCAGGATTTTCTTAGAGGCAGAAAACCTAACTCCTTCAGGACAACTTCCAATACAGAAAACAAAACAAAGACGCTGGGGAAACTTCACCCAAGAGCTTCGGCAGCTCCAGAGCGACGAAAAACGAAAGGTCAGGCCGTCGGTTGGCAAACCCTTTCTGGTTTGGGGTGTGTGTAACTGTAGGGACTTTTGTCTCAGCAAAGAGGCAGAAGAACTGCCTGGCGGGTGAGTCCAGGACAATGCTTACGTTACTTCGTGTTGCTTGAGCCGTCATTGCACTTGTTCCCTCACCTGGTGGGATGTGCTTTTGAATTGGGTTGCTTGGCTTTTCGGAATCCTTTCCCCCTCTTTACCCAGGCGCCCTCTGTTTTTTTCCCTTCCTGTGATCTGTAGGGTGTGGGCCTGTGTTTGAATGTTCTCCCGAATGCCTGGAGCCTAGATAGGCGTCAGCCTTTCCCGCACTCCACCCCCGCTCCCCCATCCCAAACCCCCTCTGGTGAAGGGTGGTGGCTTCTTTATATGGTTTCTTGTAGGGCCTCAGCTGGAGTCTGCCTTTTTTTGATAAAAGCAAAGCATGCTTGGTTGAATGGCCCCAGCGAAATAAGGCTTGGAAGGAAATCTGCATTTCCCTCCACACCCACACATACCCCAGTAACTGAGTCGTGTTATGTGTGAACAGCTGCCCCCCCACACACCCCCACACAGTTTTTCTGCCTACTGTTCCCTGTCCCCACCACAAAAAATCTTGCAGGTAGAATTAGACGGCTTTTGGTGAATAGTTAAGTTCCTTTTCTACTCTCTTAAACAATCGCAGGTCTTACTGTGCAGTCTATTTTGCTGAAAGTGGAAAGTCCCTGTTTGTGGACAGCTCAGTTCTCTTCGGCAGAGGAAATGGGCAGAGTCCTACTCCTCGGCAGTGCGAAGTGGGGGAGGGGAGCCGTGCACTCCCTAGCACACATTTTGAATGGACTTGAATTTTTCACCCCAGGGAGATTAGAAGTCCATACCAGAGCTTTGTCCCACGTGGCACCACACCCCGCCTCTTCACCCCCACGCAGTATGGTGCTAACAGGAGGCTCCAGAAGAGGATGCCATAGCAACTTGAAGTAAATAAAACGTCTGCAAATGAAATCAGTTTGGGACGGTGAAAAGCATCTGGAGACTTGGCAAGAAGAGATCTCTATAGATGAGCTTCTTGGGTATGAGTTAAAGGGTCTTTCCAAGTCCCAACTCTGGGATTTGGAGCATGAAAATACTTACAAATCCTGGTCTGCAGGCACAGAGCACACAGGATTATGAGAATGGTTACTAAAGGTGGCCCAGACTTGCTAACCTTTTCAGGATCAAAGTTTAGTTTTTGTGGAAAAGTTACTATCCTGTACATACCTAAGGCAACCAGAAAGGGAATGGTGTAACTTGGCTCCCAGATTTGAGTTCTTTTGCTGTTGATGTTGCTTTAGGGTTCGTGAGGTCAGAAGAAGAAGGATTTCATTATGCTAGAAGGTTTGGGCTTCAGAAATTTCCATCTAAAACATAAAAGGTTTGTTTCAGAATAACAGCCAGTGTGATTCATTTAAGTGGCAGTTTCTTACTGTAGCATTGCTCCTAAGTCATTCAGACTTGATTGGTTAAAGCCATGAGAACTATTGCTCCTAAGATTGTTTCTGCCCCATTTATAGGAATAAAGGCAAACAGCAGACTGTACGTGCATGTGTGTATGTGGCAGAGTGAGAGAAACAGATTTGAGATCAGGGTTTCTATAATCAGCCTTAGAAGAACAGAGTCCTGGGTTGAATCAGGAGATTAAGGCTCTGCTGTTGATCTTATTAATTCCATAATAGCCAATCATTTTTATGCCATCTTGCTCACATCTGCAAAATAAAGGCAATATTTAACTACCTGATAATATTCACTAACTTGTGTAGAAAAGTGAAGAGGCGATGTAAAGTCTTAGTGTCATATAGAGGACTGTATAAGTAACACTTGCCACCCCAATAGCAGTTGCTTCCGTGTGTTAGTACAATGAGTATACAAGTAAGGGGTTGGGAGCAAAGGTAAGTTCGAAGTCTTGATAGTACTGCAATAGTTTAAGTTTGAGTTTTCTCTTTCGTCTTTGATTTGCTTGTTTTGCAGTGAGTCTGTATGAAGGGAAAACACAGATAGTTGCCAGCCTGCTTCCCTTGGTGCTTTAAGCAACTGAAGCTGAGTCTGGATGCTGTTGAGAGTAGTTGGTTCTTCGTTCACTGTACCCTGCTTTTTCCTTCTCTTCTCTCCTACCCTTAGATTTTGCTGGAGGAGCTTGCCAACAGTGATCCCAAGTTAGCCCTCACTGGAGTCCCCATAGTACAGTGGCCAAAAAGGGATAAGGTAAGACACTGTTCTGCTTGATCTTCAGGCTGCTCAAGCGTTTTGCTAGTTGGTCATTACTGTTCTGGGAAGAAGAACTCGAGACAGATGGCTTTTGGTGCATTAATACAAACTGACAGAAAATCATTACTCAGTTCTGTTTTGACTCTTAGGTCAGGATAATTGGCTATCTTTGGAGGTGACTCTCTTAACAGAACTATCAAACCAGGAGGCCTCCCGAATCAGATGCCAGGTTGCCCATTTGTTCACCAAAATGGATCAGCTCCTATCCTTCTGACCCAATGACTCAGTTATCTTCACAGATATGATTTAAAACTAGTTAAAATAAGTACATATATATCTAAAAGACCAGAGTTTTTCTTTGTCATGGTGAGATCATACTCAAGATTCCTCTTCATTTGGACTTCTCAGTATGGAATTAGTAAGAGAAGAAAGGAATTACCATCAGCTAATAAATTGTCAGTTATGAATTTTTATTTCATTTCTTATTTAGGTCCTGTTTAATTTTTTCCCATACTGTTCTCTGTCAAGCTTACGTATTAAATAAATGATAGCATTCTGATCCTGGCCATGAGTTTGGCAAATAAATTAGGCTCCTCTTTGTTCCGAAGCTGAAACTTGCAAAGCCATAACATTCTAGGGGTGTTTAGGCAGAAGACAAAAGTATGGAGTTTAATGATATCTTTAAAGAACCACCTTCTCCTTCCTAGGGGAAGGATTCCCATTTGGCCTCTGCTTGGCCACAGAGGACAGCCTCAAAACAATTCAGTCATTTCTAGCTATTGAGTATTTTGTGTCAGAAAAGTGTTTAAGACATGGTGGGAAATTGAAGTAGAAGACATGATCCTTGTCCTTGAAAATACCACCAGCAGGGTACATACCAATGCTAAAATGGCAAACATATAACCGAGAGATTTATTCCACACTTAAATATTGGAGTGTCTGCTGTGTACCAGGTCATATGCTTGGATTTGGCGTACTAAAGAAATGAACAAAACCAGTTTTACCCTTGAGTAGTTGACTGTCTTGTTTAGAATATATTCTGAGTAATCAGGATAAGGAAATATTGGAGGGTCCCTGGGGTGACTTCAGTACATGGCACTTCCACAGAAAGCTTCAGGGAGGGGTGAATTTGACAGCTCTGCAAAATGAAAGGGATGTGGCTGAAGTAGTAGGCCAAAGGTCTAGGACGGAGGCTGGCAAGTTTTTCTGTAAAGGTCAAGGGAGTAAATATTTTAGGTTTTGTACACCATACAGTCATAGCTTCTCAATTCTACCGTTGTAGCATGAAAGCAGCCAGAGACAATACATAAATAAATAAGCTTATACCAATAAAATTTATTTATAAAAACAAGCAATGGGCAGATTTGCCCACAGGCCGTAGTTTGCTGTGCCCTGGGCTAGGTACTCTACCATGTAATCTTCTACCCTCTTCAGTCTTAAAATAACCTGATATGTTTGACCTCACTGCTTTCTTTTTCCAGCTTAAATTCCCCACCAGGCCAAAGGTGCGGGTTCCTACCATCCCCATCACAAAGCCTCACACTATGAAACCAGCTCCACGGTTAACACCTGTGAGGCCAGCTGCTGCCTCCCCCATTGTGTCAGGAGCCAGGCGGAGACGAGTGCGATGTCGAAAATGCAAAGCCTGTGTGCAAGGAGAGTGTGGTGTTTGCCACTACTGCAGGGACATGAAGAAGTTTGGGGGGCCTGGACGCATGAAGCAGTCCTGTGTCCTCCGACAGTGCTTGGCAGTGAGTGATCTGCTTGGGTAAAGAATTTGGGGAAGGACTTGTGGTGTCAAAGGGACTGAACTACGCATAGTACAGAGTTAAGGAGATTTCAGAGTTGGAAATAAAAAATTATGCCCTCTTTTTAGGTTTCTTCATTTTGTCCCTTTTCTCCCTGGGTAAAGAAGGAAGGTGTCTAGTACTAAAAATGGTTTAATTTGGTCTTTTGGCCTTACTTGCCTAATTTTCAAACAATAGAGCAGCATTTGAAGGGCAAATCACTACCTCCTTTCGCCTCTCTAAGTAGATTAGAAAGGACCTGTGTTGACCAAGGACAGGACAACTGAAAATAACTGGTCTCTGTTGGTCCCTAGTGCTCAGGTGTTGAGTCATCAGTCGTCTTCTACCAAAACCCTCTCTCCTTTCCACCCTGCCTTGATGGTTCCCTAAGTGTTTACTAGAGAATTACAGGAACCAAAACTCCCATCTTCAGTTTAAGGGAAGTTGAAATGATAAGGATCTAAGTCTGCCCTCTTGGTTTTTCTGTCTTTGTCCTCCTATAGCCCAGACTGCCTCACTCAGTCACATGTTCCCTCTGTGGAGAGGTGGATCAGAATGAGGAGACACAGGATTTTGAGAAGAAACTCATGGAATGCTGTATCTGCAATGAGATTGTTCATCCTGGTTGCCTCCAGGTGAGGAAAGGCCTAAGGGGTCCCTGAAGTCTCAGCTGATAGTATCTAAAGATACTGAGTGGAACAACAGGAGAGTGGAACACCTGTCACAGGAGGCTGCCAGCATTCCTACTGTAGGCCATTAGCTGCGTGATCATGTAGTAGAGTGGTCTAACATCAGCCCTTGATTCAAATATCTACTATGTGTCAGGCACTGTGCTAGACTGAAAATAGAACTGGTTCCTGCCCTCGTGGAGCTTACAGTCTGACCTCTGGACAGTGCGTCTGGAGTCCCCAGGCAATCATGGAACTGCATAGTGTGTTTTTGGATGCCTGAAGCCTTTGGGCATCTCTGCTACATACTTCAGTGTATCTCTGGATGTTGGTTCTAAGGGATGGTGAGGGTAATAATATCAGCTACCATTTAATGAGTGCTCATCTGTATCAGGCTCAGTGCAGAGCCTAGGAGCTCAAAAACAGTAATAAGGAAGTTCAGACCTCAGTCTCAGAGATTGAGTTAACTGCTCCAGTATGAGCCCTGTGTTCCCAAAGCTCCCCAGGTGATCCTACTGGGCAGCCTGGTGGAGAACTACTGTTGTACATGAATTCTGTTTACATTTTAAATAGAGAATGCTGTGAAGTTGGATCTACCATATTTCTTCATATTTCTTTAAAGTGCATGGGTGCTGGTACTTTCTTGGCCTTTCCAGAAAGTCTCAACTATGTCATGACTGTCACCTGACTGACAATGATTATATAACACTGTCAATTATGAGAAGCAGCCCAATTTCAGAAAGATTAAAATGTTAAAAGTAGGCATCTTAGAATTGATAAAATACGGTATTAATTCCGTGGTGACAATGGTTAATACAAAGCATTTACTCTATACCAGACACTTTTCTAAATACATAATATATAATTAGTTTAATCCTCACCACAGCCCTATAAGGTGGATATTGTTGTATCCCTGACAGTTGTTACCGTATATATCCCCACTTGACAGTTGAGAACACCGAATCACGGAGATTAGATAATTAGCCTCTAAACTCAAGCTCTCAGAACTATACCCCACCTTGGCATGAGACTACCAGGAGAGTATGTGTCAGGAAGAGACCACAAATTGACCCTGACTCTTGGAAGTCTCCTCACGGAGCCTAACGCAAGTAACCGAGAGTGAGGGTGGCCAGTTCCCCAGTGGCTGGAAGTGGGTGTTAGTGCCATTTGGGGTGAATACGTCTTTCTCCCCTATGGACCAATGTGTTTAGAAATGGGTAACTCCTCCCAGCTGTGTTATAGGAGGCTTAAGAGACAGACTTTTTTTCCCAACATCTCTATCTGCCTATAGATGGATGGAGAGGGGTTGCTTAACGAGGAATTGCCAAATTGCTGGGAATGTCCAAAGTGCTACCAAGAAGACAGCTCGGAGAAAGCCCAGGTAAAGGAACCTTATCCAGACTTGCACTGTGACAAGAAAGGAATGATCAAGTTTGGGAGATTGCTATACATTCACACGGTTTCTCTGACCTGGGAGGTTATTTTTGTTTTGTTTGTTTGGTATCTTTTTTCTTTGGTAAATTATTGGTATTTTCTTTGTTAGAGTTTTTAGTGTGTTTTTTTGTTTGTTTGTATTACTAAATATTGTTCCAGTTGGGATCTGCAAACTCCTGAGGTCCTTTTATATTCTGGAGCCCTAGAAAGAGGAACCACAGCTGGGCTGTTTGAGGAGGGAAATTAGGTGAGCAGGGTCTCTCCTGAGGAATGTACCTAGAGGGAGGCAGCAGCCTGAGGCAGACAGTAAGTACAGTGGTGTGCTGGAGTTTCTGGTCAAACGGGTTCACATGTTTGTCATATTCACCCTTGTGGCCTTGCAGAAAGCCCCGCCCTGCCTACCTCATGTGACCAAATGTGTCATACAGAGGCAGCCCCTCCCCTAGAGGGGACCAATGCTTTGACCTTGGCCCAGAGGAGCTGAGGTTCCTGGTCCAGTGGTCACTAGTAATGTCAAAGAGCCAGGAGGACTCTGGTTACTCAGCCTGGCAAGGCAAGACCTGCTGAGGGCACATACAGGAGGAGGTGGCTGGCCTAGTGTTGGTCCTCCAGGGCAACTGCACAGAAGTGGGGAAGCAGGTAGAAGGGAATTTTCTTACCTTCTTTTTATTTCCTACCACTTAGACACAGAGGTGGTTGAAGGGCAAGGATCTCTGGAGTCGACTAGTGCCAAAGTTCTCCCAAGTTCTTCAAGTTCTTGCACTAGTACCTTTTACATTTGTGGGGGGTTTTTTGTTTGTTTGTTTGTTTTTTGACAGAGAGTCTTGCTTGCTCTTTCACCCTGGGTAGAGTGAAATGGTGTCATAGCTCACTGTAGCCTCCCATTCCTGGGCTCAAGCGCTCCTCTTGCCTTAGCTTCCTGAGTAGCTGGGTGGGACTACAGGCATGCACCATGACACCATGCTAATTTTTCTATTTTTAGTAGAGACAGGGTTTCGCTCTTGCTCAGGCTGGTCTTGAACTCCTGAGCTCAAACAATCCTCCCACCTCAGCCTCCCAGAATGCTAGGATTACAGGCGTGAGTGACCATGCCTGGCCTACATTTATCTTCACTAGTGGTGTTGAGTGTTTGTATCTCTGTTGTAACAAGTGGGTTGATAGATGCTGTGCTTTATTGTTACCTTCTAATACATTGTAAAAGCAAGCACCCAGAAGATGGTCATTCTTTTCCAACCATGGTTTTCAAAGAATGTAAGTTGAAAAAGGAGAGACCAGGATTGTTGCTGGAACATAAATTGTCTCCTTGAGGAAAACCCTGAATTACTGATATGGTTCCTAGTGGAACATATTGACTGGGCTTTGTCACAGGATAGCCAAGGTAGGCTCCAGGAAAGGACAAATGTCTGGAGAGCACAAGTGCCACAGGATGAGGTTGTGGGCTCCTGTGGAATTTCTCAGAATAATCCTGAGCAGATTCTTCTGTAGCAGCCCGTTGTCTCATGGAGGTTCTCATTCTCTGCGTTATCACTCACGTGGGGCATGGAGTGGAAGAAGCAGCCTGCTAGAGCCAAGCTTAGACACTGCTAGAGCTAGAAGTCAGTGGTGTTTACTGCTATCAGACTTGTCATCCTAGTTCAAATGGTATATATAGGCTTTTTCTTCCACCTACCACTAAAATGAGACACATCTCTTGGGTAAAAAAGGGAAATTAGAAATAGGATTAAAAATTGTCAGATTACATAGGGGTAGAGTTGTGGCCTCTTTAAAGAATATTTTTACCCAGGGAATTATAATCCAGAAATAAGGACGAGATGAATAAGGTGGGGTATGGATTCAGGCAGCCCAAATCTGGGTCTCACTCCTCTGTACTTGAACATAAACCTTTTTGTCACAGGTATATTTCCCAGGTGACCCATTTTTGTTCTGTAATCCATGTTCCTTGGCACAGGCATGAGCTCAGTTGCTGATCTTTGCAGAGTCTGGATTGCAGACTCCGAGGGGATGACCCCCTCTAGCAGCAGTGACCTGTCTTCTCTCTGGTCCCCTGAGTGCAACGGTGAGCTCACCCTGTCAGTCTAGAGGGTTTGGAAGAAAGGAAGCACTGATGTTGCTTTTTTGGACCTGCTTTACAGAAACGGAAAATGGAAGAGAGCGACGAAGAAGCTGTGCAAGCCAAAGTCCTGCGGCCCCTGCGGAGCTGCGACGAGCCCCTCACACCCCCGCCTCACTCACCCACTTCCATGCTGCAGCTCATCCACGACCCGGTTTCCCCCCGGGGTATGGTGACTCGGTCATCCCCTGGGGCTGGCCCCAGCGACCACCACAGTGCCAGCCGCGATGAGCGCTTCAAACGGCGGCAGTTGCTGCGGCTGCAGGCCACAGAGCGCACCATGGTACGGGAAAAGGAGAACAATCCCAGCGGCAAAAAGGAGCTGTCTGAAGTTGAGAAAGCCAAGATCCGGGGATCGTACCTCACTGTCACGCTACAGAGGCCCACCAAAGAGCTCCACGGGACATCCATTGTGCCCAAGCTGCAGGCCATCACGGCCTCCTCTGCCAACCTTCGCCATTCCCCCCGTGTGCTAGTGCAGCACTGCCCAGCCCGAACCCCCCAGCGTGGGGATGAGGAGGGACTGGGGGGAGAGGAGGAGGAAGAGGAGGAGGAGGAGGAGGAAGATGACAGTGCAGAGGAGGGGGGTGCAGCCAGGCTGAATGGCCGGGGCAGTTGGGCTCAGGATGGAGACGAAAGCTGGATGCAGCGGGAGGTCTGGATGTCTGTCTTCCGCTACCTCAGCCGCAGAGAACTTTGTGAATGTATGCGAGTGTGCAAGACGTGGTATAAATGGTGAGCAGGGATACAGGGGTCAGGAGCCAGGGGCATGGGAGCAGGTGGCAGGTTTTCAAAACGAGAACAGCATGCACCTTACCGTCTGAAGTCTGGCGGGGCCCTATGAGGAGTGAATTGACCCAGTCTGTTTCTCAGACTGTGGGTCCTGTTTAAAGATGTGGCCAGTTGTGCCTGCAGATGTCATTATGGAAATTTGGCTTTTTGTCTCCTCTCCCTGCTCTATACGATCCCGTCTCTCTTTGCTGGGGGGAGGGAAACTGATTTGGGGGATGCATTTGTACAGTTTGTACTAAAACTTAAGAGTCTTAAGGGCTGAAAATTTCCCCCCCCCAAGTCAGCTGAGCTCTTCACATGTTGGTTGAGAGCCTGTGATGTTCCAGTCATTCTTCTGATGCTAGTGACACAGATGACTACACTTAAGCCCCTGCCTCAGTTACCTCTCCATTCAGTGAGAGAAGCGGCATGCTTTTCAAAATGAATTGGAAGGTGCTTACCTTTTTCTGCAGTTTTCTCATCCCCCAAACCTGGATCAGAATTCTGTTCCCAGCAAGCAGGGTTCAGTTTTGAAGCTTACTTAACGAGGCCTAGCATTTCTTCTCAAGTTGAACAGATGCTTCGGAAAAAAATTCCCTAGTGACGGTGAAGAAAGAGCTTCCCGGCTAGCATTATTGGCTTTTCCTTAAGCTCTAGAATATATACCCCAGGATATATCCTTTATATCTGCATCACACCCTATTATAGTAGTTCTGAAAGTATGATGTCCTGACCCGTGGCACCCCCTGGGAACTAGTTAGAAATGCAGATTCTCTTATGGCATCAGTTCTTGGGGAAAAAAAATAAAAAGAAAAGAAAAGCAGATTCTCAGGGTCCATCCCAGGCTTCCTGAATCAGAACCTCTTGGATGGGTGCAGCAGTCTGCTTTAATAAGCCTTCCCCCAGGGGGTTCTGATGCGTGCTCTGGCGTCAGCAGCTTGCTTCTGCCATGGAAGTTTCGTGTACCATTGGTAAAATGTTTTCAATCTTTAAATAAAGGCCCTATTCTTTGCAAACATGAGTTTATTTCCCAAATCTGAATTCATGTGTGATCTGCCCAAATTTAATATTTCTCTTTTTAGGGCTGGTGGGCCTGCCTGGCTCTACCCCTAGG
This sequence comes from Lemur catta, assembly GCF_020740605.2. Taxonomy (NCBI): domain Eukaryota; kingdom Metazoa; phylum Chordata; class Mammalia; order Primates; family Lemuridae; genus Lemur; species Lemur catta. The sequence continues at coordinate 104,967,785 of NC_059134.1, read as the reverse complement.
TTTCTAGGCCAAGATACATCAGACTTCCATTTTGTGCTGTTTCCCCTTCCCCTGCCAGCCAGACTCTGAGCCTGGCTAGGGGGCAGAGGTTGTAAAATATTAATTGGAAGCCTGCATAGTACAGTGCTGTTTGTGGCCTGTGGATTTATAGACTGCAGTGGAAAATCAGGTCTCTCCCTTTCGGTTCCAGTCTGGACTAGCTAGAAAATGTCAAGGTAGTGCAGAGGCAGAAACTCGAGGATGGGAGAGGACTCTCCAAGCCTGATAAAGAGCCTCTTTCGGCCTGATACAGTAATGGCCTTAAGACAAGTTGAATTATGGGTGTGCTCAGTAGCACCCTGCATCTCAGGCAGCTGCAAGTGACTCAAGGGAAAGAATGGAGCAAGCCTGGTAGTTTCAGGCAGTATGAAGTCAAGAAATTTTAAAATGCTCCCTTATATATACTTAACCAGGAGCCATGCCATTTTAATGCAAATGAAGGGGTTATAGTATATTGTTTGTTCTGTGTCCCTAACAACTGTGTTGTGTTCTCAAAACACTCCAGAGTAAATCAGGGTGAACTGGTCAAGTTATACACTATTTGGCATATAGGTTTACAAAGTATCTAGTTGCTGTAGAGATCAAAGCAATTTTTTGCGTATTCTCTGAGGCAAAAAGTGATAGGGTGTGATCCTTGTACACTTGTTGAAGAATCTGTGTAGGTGCTGTGCTTTTCCCAGAAGCCTCCAGCAGCCTGTGATAGGAGCTCCATTGACAGGATATCAAGTTAATGACAGCTAGTTCTTTTCCGTCTGTCACAGGTGCTGCGACAAGAGACTTTGGACAAAAATTGACTTGAGTAGGTGTAAGGCCATTGTACCCCAGGCTCTCAGTGGCATCATCAAGAGGCAACCAGTTAGCCTCGACCTCAGTTGGACCAACATCTCCAAAAAGCAACTGACATGGCTCGTTAATAGGCTGCCAGGTAGGTGAGCAGCCTTGCTGCTGTCCTCCCAGGGGCCCAGAAGGAGCAGGCAAAGCAAGCTGCATTGTTGCCAGTGCTTTTTGGAATCACTGTTGGGCAGCAGTCCCATGCCATTGTTGCCTTCTGCTTAGCAAGAGATGTGCCCAAGGCCACCCTAACTGCCAGTCTCCAAGGCATCACTCTGGACTGGCAGGCCAAACACTGTGCTGAACAACAAAGAGAATGGGATCAGGTGTTGCTGCCAGCCCTGTAGGTCTCCTCAGCATAGCCTCTGAAGAGGAAACTTGAGTTAGATGTTGCCTTAGTCAGCCCCTTGTAAGCCCTGTTCCCTTCAGCATTTTGAGCTCTTGGAAAGACAGGAAGTCACTCACTCTTGTATTGCTCTGGTAGGAACTAAGCAATCAATTTAACACCAAAGCTAGAAGATGTGACATAGTATATCATGGAAATCTTTGAGCTGGATTACTGGATTAGGACATAATCCTTCCCTCCCATTAGGCTGGAAGTTCATTCACCTTGCTCAAATCAGCCAGTAGTTGTGGTTCTGAATGTGCTGGTAAATAGTATGTTAGTGCCTGTCTCGCTCCATCCATTGCAGGACTGAAAGATCTCCTCCTAGCGGGCTGTTCCTGGTCTGCAGTCTCTGCCCTCAGCACCTCCAGCTGCCCCCTTCTCAGGACCCTTGATCTTCGGTGGGCAGTAGGAATCAAGGACCCTCAAATTCGAGACTTGCTGACTCCACCAGCTGATAAACCGGGTATGCTCTAGGCCTGACTTCTCTGTGCTCGTCTTGGGGTAGCTTTGTCTTCGACAGACCTTGTCCTCAGAAGCTAAGGTAATCTCAGAAACGATGCTGTGGAAGAACAGAAGAGCACAAAATGAGAACAGAATGACAGGCTGTGTCCAGTTACAGGTTAACTATTTACACATAGATAACTCCCTACAAACAAAGGAGTAAGTCCATTTTGTGGGTCAGTGGAGTTTGGGGCCCAGAGAGTATAGCCTGAGGAAGGCTAGGATGGCTTCGTGGTTGAGGTGGAACGTCAAAAGCTGATGATGGCCTAGAAGAGTGTGAGGGTGTGGGAAGGGGAGGAGCATTTTGCATGTAGCCTTTTGTTGGGTATGTGAGGCATAATGTAGCAGCTTGGGAAGAAAGAAAACTTGTCTGGTTTCCTAGAAACTGCCCCCACGCACACTGCTCACTCCCTGAAGGCAGGGCTGGGTGTGGGCAGCTCTGTTTAACCCCTTCAGGAGGGCCTGGCCAGCAAGTAGCTGATGCTGCTTGGAGCTTTGGAGCTGGATTAGAGAATTAGAGTTTCGATCTAGGCTCTTCTTGCCTGTGCAGGTCAGGACAATCGCAGCAAGCTCCGGAACATGACTGACTTCCGGCTAGCAGGCCTTGACATCACGGACGCCACACTTCGCCTCATCATTCGCCACATGCCCCTTCTGTCTCGACTCGACCTCAGTCACTGCAGCCACCTTACAGATCAGTCCTCCAACCTACTCACCGCTGTCGGGTCTTCCACACGTTACTCCCTCACAGAGCTTAACATGGCAGGTATGCTGTGCAGTCTTCCGTGATGAACAGTGCCCCCTGCCTCCTGCAGTTTCCAGCCCTCCCTGGAACTTTTTTTAAGAGACAGGGTCCCACTGTGTTGCCCAGGCTGGAGTGCAGTGGTGCGATCATAGCTCACTGCAGCCTGAAACTCCTGAGCTCAAGTGATCCTCCTGCCTCAGCTTCCCGAGTAGTTAGGGCTACACATGCACGCCACCATGCCCGTGTGATTTTTTAAGTTTTTTATGGAGACAAAGTCTTGCTGTTTTGCCCAGGCTGGTCTCAAACTCCTGACCTCAAGCAATTCTCCTGCCTTGGCCTCTCAAAGTCCTGGGATTACAGGCTTGAGCCCCACTACACACAGCTTCTGTCCCTTTTTTTAACAGATGGGGGACTGAGGCCTGCAGTGGTTTAGTCAGGTGCTTATTTGTACAGCCACCATCCAGCTGCAGTTTGATCAGCCTTGCAGCCCTTGTGCAGCTTTGTGTCACATGGCAATGGAAATGAGACAGCAGGGGCCCTTTAGAGGACACATTGCTGATGGCACTTCTGGTCTCTGAGCCAGGTAGTTATGGGACAAAGAGGGCTTTTGTTTAGCATTTTGAGGGAAAGAGCGCTGGGGGAATTGGATGGCAGAGGACGGCTTCTCTGGCTGTGGATGTGCGGTCATCGTCCTTATGGCCACTCTCTCCACAGGTTGCAATAAATTGACAGACCAGACCCTGATCTACCTACGGCGCATCGCCAACGTCACCTTGATTGACCTTCGAGGATGCAAGCAGATCACTCGAAAAGCCTGCGAGCACTTCATCTCAGACTTGTCCATCAACAGCCTCTACTGCCTGTCTGATGAGAAGCTGATACAGAAGATCAGCTAAGACACACCTAGGCCAGACTAAACAGGAAACAGATCTTCCCCTGACTCCCCACCGAGGAGAGCCTCTCTCCCCGACCCTGCACGGGCTCTGAGGCCAGCGTCACACTCCCTCTCTGCCCTCCTGTCCCTTGAGCCCTTCCTCTACAGGCGGGGCAGAGAGGGCGGTGGACACCAGGCTTACCTGCCTGCTCCTGTCCCTCCTGAGAAAAAGGGAGTAGCAAATTGATTCGAGGGGAAAGCACAGGCTGTGCTGTCGAGGTGCCTGCTTGCTTGCTCTCCTGTTAGGAGGCCGGGCTCTCAGTTTGGGGTGTTTGTGCAGCCTTCATCTGCACTGGGCCCTGGGCCCCTCCTCCCCACCCGTGGGCCCCAGCAGTGCCTGGTTCTGAGCAACTCCCAGAGAAGAAAGCAGCCCTGTATCCACGGCCAGGTCTTTGTGGTGTTCAGAGCATGTCTCTCCTCCATCACACTCTCCCGGCTGATGCAGGAGGGGCCGGCAGCCCCAGGAATTCCAGACTCGTGCAGATCACACTGGTGCTGTTGAGGTGTCCCCAACCTCACGTCCATGTCTGTGCTCTCCCTCCTGTCCTCTCCCCTTAGCTTGATTCTGTCCAGCGCTCATGCTCATTCACATAGTGAGGTTCCCCACCGAACCCTACCCCAGACTTTTCTGCTAGTCTCTTGGAGGTCCTTATTGCACTTATTGGGGTTGAAGCTCTTCAGAGGAGCTGGAACTGTCTACCCCAGGGACACACCCATTCCATTGCTACCCAGGCGGTTCTGAGACAGGCACCATCTCCTTGTTTCCCCGTTCTCTTTTGCCTCCCACTGACTGCCCTTTTCCACATGTCCTCAGTCCTGCCTGAGTAGGGCTTTTCCAGGATGCATGTCCTCAGAGGGAGCAGCCTGTCTCCCCCCAACTCGGGGGAGCAGAGGACTGGGCCAAGTCCCCACCTGCCTCCCGGCCAGGCTCCTGCAGGCCTCTGGTTTAGGGTAGCCCCCCAGAGCCCAGGCCTGTGTATAGCCCCAGCAGCTCATTGATCTGGCACCTTTTGTGGGGGAGGGAGTCCTGCTTAGAAGCCAGTCACCTGCCCTCTGCCTGCAGCTATGGAAGGGGGTGTGCATGTGCCTCTGTGTGTGTGGCTGAGTGTGTTGCGTGTGTGTGAGGAGGGAGGTTGGGAGGGAGCGTGGTGTCTCCCACTCCACCACCCTTTGTCCAACCCCATCAGCTGCCCCCTTTTACTTTGCATTGAACGGCCTGTCCAAAGATCCTCTCTCTAGGGCAGCAGAGAGCTTTTTGCACTTTAAAAAAAAAAAAAAAAAAGGAAAGAAAGAAAGGTCGGAATTTCTTTTGGGTCAATATTTAAGTGTGTGAGGAGATGCTCTGTAGCAGCAGCCTGTGGCAAGAGCTTATTCATGATAGATGCAAATTTGCACTCTGCTCCCCATCTGTAAGGATACTGATAGCACAACCTTGCCCCCACCTTCTTGTCCTCCAACCCCATCCCTTCCTGGCCCCTTTCCCGTAGCCCAGTCTTAGGCTTTCCTCCTCCAGAAGCCCTATGGGGCGAAGGGACAGAGCCCAGGCACCAGGGGTCTAAAGTGTGAGCCACCCAGAGGAGAGACGCCAACTGCACCCTTGCCACTTCCAAAGCAATAGAGGCAGAGGGGTCCCCTCTTTGCCACCTAGCCCAGCTTTGACCCTGGCATTAACTGGCCGCCTTAGAGGAAGTTGGGTCCTGGTAGCAGGTGGCATTTTGTCTGTTTCTTCCAATCTGCTGATTCTCTTGGCTGCACCTTACAAACAGCAGTCTGCTCCCACGCCCCTCCGCCCCTCCGTGGTCTACAGGCCCAGTGATCTGGGGTTGAAACTTTGAGGAAGTGCCAGTGACTCATTCCAGAGTGCCTCAGTTGGGGGACTTCTCTGTAAAGAACCCTGGGTATTGAGCAAAAACCTTATTAATATTATTGTTGATGACCTATAATTGGAAGCTTCCTGCCTTTTTTTGGTTGCTCCTGTGGAAAATACTGAAAAGATTACTTCGTTTTGTTTTGTTGTCTTTTTATAAAAGGGGAGGTGGAGAGACCCCTTCAGAGCAGGGATTGTGCCGGGAGAGTGCCTCTGACTTTGGGACATTTCATCCACAGAAATTTCCAAGCTGATGGTTTGTTTTGGGTTTTGGTTTTTATGTTTGTTTGTTTTTTGGCTTGGAGAAACAAGCATTTTTACCGTGCACGTAAATTGGTCAGCAGAAAAGCGAGCCCAGGAGTGGCAGCGGATGGACAATGCCCTTGCTGGGTCTTACTTTTCTTTGGGACTGTGAGGGGGAAATGGTTTTTAGAGGTAAGGGTTGGTCCATATGGAGGAAAGAAGTGTCTCCGTTGGGGAACAGAGTGACCTGGGGAGTCCATCACATTTCCTACAATCTGCTCTTAGACACGGCCCTGCCTGGAGAGCCTGCCCTCCTCAGACTGCAGGACCAGACCCCCTGCCTCCATCTTTCCAAGCACCGGGGCGAAAAACCACAAAGGAAAGGAAGAAAATTTATATATATATAATATAAAATCACTTGGTGATTAAAAAAATAACTGCTCCATAAATAAAACTCCTAAAGTCACTATGTTTAAAGGGTTTGGTTGTGTTTTTTGTTTTTCGGAAAAATATTGTAAATATATATTTTTTGTTGCTGATTTAGAGTCAATCTACAATGTTGTGCTAAAAAATTTAAATTAAATGTAAGCATTAAGGGGATAAGTCTTACGCTATCTCAGTTGACACATTGGGGTTATTTGGGGCCAGGGAAGGAGGGAAGCTTATGGGACTTTATTTTCTAAAAGTTTTCCATTATTGGTTTTAGAGAGAGCAAGGACATCTTTCCTCTGACACGTGGGAATGGGAGATATTTGTGTAATAAAATTTTTAAAAGACAAAAAAAGTAGCCTCCAGTGGGAAATATTTTGATTTCAATTTTGATTTTGATTTGGGGTTTTTTGGCGGGGGGGTCTTTTTTTTTTTTCTTCAATAAAAAGGCTTTAAACACAAAAACTAAACTTTTTGTGCCTTAGGGTGTGGGTGTGTGAGAGAGAGCGAGCGCGCAAATAAGAGCCCGTGGCCAAGGCCAGGGACTGCCTGCTTTGCCCCTCTGAGCAGAGGCAGTAGCACTGTGGGATGTCCTTACTACTTGGATTTCTTTAGCTTTTTTAACATTACAAAGCAGCACTTGCTTCTAGAAATAGAACATTAGCTTCATCAAGATGAACTTCTTAATGGATGTAAAAAATTTAAGTGTGAGATTATCTGATCCCTCCTCTCCAAAAAAAGGCAGTGCTTGGAGCAGCCCTGCAGCGGCATCCCAGTGTGCGCTTCTGAAAACAGGCCTGGGGATTTTTCATCTTCCATTTCCACTGCTGCCAAGCCATTAGCCAAGGCCAGTCTTGAAAAGTCACCATGCAGCGTGTGGGCCAGACCGGTCTGACACAACATTTGTCCCACCTCATCCCACTGTTTGTCATCACTTGGTATGTTTAGTATGAGCTTCCAGCCTTTAAACGTGCCAGGTGTTGCCAGAGAACTGCCACGTTTCAAGAGGGCTGAGGTCCGGTCTGGGAGGTCCTGAACAGGCTTTCCTCACTGTCTTTAGAGGAACTGAGGGATCCCAGCCCATCCTGCTCCCTGAACTGAGAGTTACAGACCATCTCCAGTTCTGCTGCTTGGCCTAGAAATAGGGCCTTGGACGATGGGCTGGTCTCATGTTGCTTTCCTGAGGATGCATATGGATGCACCCATGTTTGGATGTCACCAGAGAAGAGTGTCGATTTTGCCTGCTAAATATCTCATCTGCCTCTTAGTAACCTCATCCCTGCCACCCTAGTGGAAGCAGAACCACTGTCTACAACCTTGACCAAAGCAACAGCCCCAAGTGGCCTCCCAGCCTCTGGTCCAACCCCCTGTCCTCCATGTTAGCAGCCAATGTTTCTGTTAAAAGATAGGTGTCACACTACTCTCCCCTGCTTAAAACCCTTCAGTGTGTTCAGCTCAGGATAAAGTCCATGTGGCCCACGAGGCTGCCAGGCCCCCGGGTTTCGTCACTCACCATTTGCTCCCCTACTCCTCTCCACCCATTGCCAGCTTCTCAGTTCTGCCATCTCTGGGCCTCTGCCCTCCACCTGGTGTACCTTCCTCAGTTTCCATGTTACTTCTGGGAAGCATATGCTCCCACAGTACCTCTGATAAGGTCAGTCGCCCCACTTAGCCTGGAAACTCCTCAAGAAGAGAGATCAGTCTCTGTTGCTCACCATGTCACCCCCAGCAGCTGGCACTGTGCTTGGGACATACTAGGTGCCCAGGAAACATGTTGAGTGTTTCCAGCAGCTTGGATACCTAGAGGCTCCTCCAGCCCTGATAAACAGTCAATCTTGCCACATTCTCCAAATTCACCTTTTCCACTACCTCATACATCTTTCTCTTCCTTTCTTGTGTCAATACTATAAGCCTTTTTTTTCTTTTCCTATTCCCTTCATTCAGCTATGAATTTATGACATACACAAAAATCTTCAGCAACCCTCTGAAGTCATGTCTAAACTCAGTAAACTAGAGCTGAGCACAGTGGCTCACAGCCTGTAATCCCAGCACTTTTGGGAAGCTGAGGTGGGAGGATCACCAGAACCCAGGAATTCGAGACTAGCCTGGACAACACAGCGAGACTCTCATCTCTACAAAAAATTGAAAAAAATTACCCGGGCATGGTGGGGTGCACCTGTAGTCCCAGCTACTCAGGAGGCTGAGACAGGAGGATTGCTTGAGCCCACGAGTTCAAGGTTGCTGTGAGCTATGATGACGCCACTGTACCACAGCCTGGGCAACAGAGCAAGACCCTGTCTCTGGAATAAAACAAATAAGCTCAGTAAACTCATACTGCCACTGCCTTCTGTAAAATGTTTGGCCCATAGGAGCTTCTAGGGGGCCTCGAACTGGGTATCTCTGGTTCCTAGGCTTGCTGTTGAGGCTATGCCATCCTCACCACAAGCATGAAAATCTATCCTTCAAGCACCTCTTCCAGAAGGCTTTTCTGTTTGTCCTCTAATCAGAAGGGGTTAACCTGGACATTCTGTGTGCCTTTCATAGGCAGTAACATCATGATCACAGCTGACATCTAAAGGTCCTTACTAAGTGTTGGCCACTGTTCTAAGCACTTTACATGTAGTAACTCATGTACTCGCAACAACCTTACTATTTTCCCCACTTTAAAGCTGAGAAACTGAGTTACGCACATAGAACAATTTGCCCCAAAGTGGTGTGGCTAGTGAAACCCTGAGACAAGCTCCAGAGTTGGCCCACCCAGCCTGCAGGCCACCCTATGTGCATGTGAGCACATTTCACACTCGAACCCCCACCACCGCGAGGCAGGTGTCTTCATTCTATAGATGACAAAGCCAAGGCTCAAGAGAGGTGAAGTGCCAGTCCTAGGCTCAGTGGCAGAGCTGGGCCGCTGGATCCTCGCCCCAGCTCTCTCGTGCCCTGCTGGAGCATCCTCCCCCATGGCATTTCCAACTCTTGGAAGTTGGAGCTAGCCTTAGCTAGCTCTAGCTGCATCTGTCCCAGGAGTGAGGGATGAGGAAATTTGCTGATTGTAATGAATGGCTGATGCATGGCAAGTGGGGGTAAGACCAGCTTCATAGGTGAGTGACCCATGTAGTCACACAGGAACCTGCACACTCCAAAGAGCCCCAGCTTAATTTTATGCTCTGCTGTCGCCATCCTGAACTTTTTTTTTTTTTTTTTTTTTTTGAGACAGGATCTCATTCTGTTGCCCAGGCTAGAGTGCAGTGGTATCATCCATCGCTCACTGCAACCTCAAACTCCTGGGCTCACGAGATCCTCCTGCCTCAGCCTCCTGAGTCACTGGGACTACAGGTGTGCGCCACCTCACCCAGCTAATTTTTTGATTTTTTGTAGAGACGGGGTCTCGCTATGTTGCCCAGGCTGGTCTTGAACTCCTGGCTTGAAGTGATCCTTTGTCCTCAGCCTCCCAAAGTGCTAGGATTACAGGCATGAGCCACCGTGCCTGGCCCGAACTTCATGATTTTTGAAGGGGCCCTGCATTTTTTGGACAGGCTCTGCAAATGATGTAGCTAGCTGGTCCTAGGGGAAGGGGCAATCCAAGCTCCCCCTAGGCCAGCTCTGTGCCAGGTATGGTTTGGGTGGCCAGCAGCAGAGCAGGCTGGCACCTGCTGGCTAGGTAGGCCAGTCCTCATACCATCTTTCCAGGCCACATCTCTGAGCCTAGGGCTGGCAGGAAATGTGGGCAGGAAACAGTGAGAGCAGGCACCAGAGGCCGGGGAGCACCTGGCTTTACCCTCTGCCCAATGCTGTCACCCCATCTCCCACCAGCCCCACTCCGAGGCACAGGGAGCAAGGAGTTCCAGCTGCCACGTCCCCAAAGTGTGCCATGAGAAAGCTAGCACAGCAGACAGAGGGACGTGGAGAGAAACACACCCTGAAAGACCCAGAAGAGGAAAGACAAAGAAAGAGGTTGAGAGGGAAGAGAAATGAGAGCAACGAGCCCATGGAACACACCTAGGGGGAGACACAGCAAGGCCCAAGGCATTCCAGAGTGACAGTGGCCACTCGGTAGGCCCAACATTTCACACACCTTATCTCAGTTAATCCTCAAAACAATCCAGGGAGGCCACTCTGGGAGCGTCCTTTGTACAGATGAAGAAGGCAAGGTTCAGAGAGGGTAAGTAATTTCCCTGGGGCACCCAGCCAGGTTAGTAGGGCATGGCCCTGGGATCGACCCCACACACGGCAAGTACCAGCGGCCGCAGTGAGGGCCCGGTGGGGGCTACGAGACCGTGAGTCGGACACTCGCTGGCCGGTTTGGAGCGTCAAGGCACAAAGACGCCTGCAGGGACCACCGCAGGACCTGGGGCCGACTTGAGCGGCGGGCGCTGGGGCGCATGCGCGCTGGGCACAACTTGGGTGGGCGGGGCCTGGGGCGGGGACGGGGACGGAAGGGGACTGGGCCGGGAGTGGACCGGCAGCGGTAGGGGGCGGGGAACCAATCGGGGGCAAAGCCTCAAAGGGGGGAGAAGAGACGGGCCGGTGGCCGGGCAGTTCGGGGACCATATGACCTTCTGGAAGGTTCCAGGGAGAGGCCCTGCTCCCAGGAAGCGGGCCGGGAGGAGCCAGAGGTCTTGAAGCCCTGCAAGGGTTGTGGGCTGGCACCGGTGGTCCTTGCTCTGTGCTGGAAGGAGGAGCAGAGGACCCACATCCTGGTGATGTGGAAGCCCTCCTGGATAACCAGGGCCCTGTTTTCCTCAGGGCCTCCGCATTTGCTGTTCCACATACCTAGAAATCTCTTTTCCCTGCCCCTAAGACAACCACTGCTCTCCTATCTGGCTCTGGCAAAAAATGCTCTTGCTGGGTTTTCCCTGACTTCATCTAAGGAGGCTCCTGGGGTAACTTGTCACGTGTCTCATAGGGATGTTTCCAACATTGAATGAGATCAGCTGGGCTCCAGGAACAGCCCTGCACATGAGACCCCAATGGATGCCAGTGGCTATTACCATGTATAGTCTGCCCACAAGCTCAGTCTTCCTGTGCCAGGTCCCCAGGGCCAAGCACAAGTGCCTGGCATGTAGCAGGAGCTCAACAAATATTGTCTAGTGAATAAGTAAATGCATGAAGCGAACTCCCAGAGGCCCAGCCAGAGCCTGGCACTGTCTGGACACCTGACCTCAGAGAGGTGGCAGTCTGTGCTGGGCAGCAGTTGGGCTAGGTCAGTCGGGCACACACTTGCTGAAGTCAGGGAAGCCCCCAAGCTCACCCTCCTGCTCTTCAAAGCCCAGGATGGAGGTGGAGAGGCCTCAGCAGGAGCAAACTCACACTGCTGGGCCTTGGCACGTGCCAGCCCTTACTCCCAGCCTCGCTCACATCCATGCACACATGCCATGTTCAAGATTTTCTCCAGCCCTTCCCGCCCATCCCCTGACCTGAGCTCTCCTGAGTGCCCTTGCATTATAGCTATCGCCAGATTAATCAGACATATGTGTTTAGGGGTTTTCTTTCCCTCCAGATGGACCAACACTGAGTCATATTTCTTTTTGCTCCCCTAACTTTGTGCCAAGCATCACGTTGGGGGTGAGGGGTGCAGCAGGGACCATGACAAACAGGGACCCCAAGGGAGAGCCCTCTGAGCTTTCAGCCCATGGGATGGCAGGATGAGCAGGAGCTGCCACTCTGGAAGGGGACTGTAAAGTCAGGACTCCAGGTGTGGAAGTGGACTTGGCTTGTTCTAGTGGCAGAAGGAAGACCAGAGAGGCCAAGGACTCAGGAAGAGGAAGGGAGGAAGTTGTCAAGAGGTGGGCAGGGCCAGGCCCCAGGAAGAGGGTGGGTTTATCCTAAGTGCAAGGACAGTCATTGGAAGGGTAAAAGCTCTGGCTGCCAGAGGGGCAGGGAGCCCTGACAGGAGGCTGGTGCAGCATCCAGGCGAGAGAGGACTGGGACTCAGACCAGGGTTCAGTAGGGCACAGCGGAAGGAGTCAGGGGATACTCAGGAGACAGACACACCGAGTAGTGCCGGAGGACAGCAGGTTAAAAAGTTTGTTCACCTAACCTGCTTCGGGCAGAGGGTGTTGAGGACCTAGAGTCCCCTTCTAGGTCCTTCACTCTCAGGAAGGAGGGGATGGGAACAAGTGAGGAGAGAGAGGAGTGGAGGATGACTCCCAGGTTTCTGGAAGATGGAGGATCCACAACTGAGATGGGGAGGCAGGAGAGAAGCAGGTTGGACAGGCGCTGGGTGGTGGGAGCAAGAGCTCTTGTGGGACGTGCTAAGTTTGCAGCATCTATTAGTCATCCAGTGGAGATGCCAAGCACTGATGTGTCTATGGGTCTGCCGGCTGGTCAGGGACCAGGCTCCACTCCTCTTTGCACTCCTGCATCCCGTCCTGGCGACAGCCGGGAGCCGTCTGGGCACCAAAGGTTTGTTGAGAGAAGCAATGACTGAAGCTGGCCCGAGAAGGCACGTTTCCAATGGGCCTTCCCCGGACCACCAGAGGGCAGCACCACCCCAAAAAACAGCCTCCCCAAGCCAGGGACATGCCACCTCTCCTGAACCTGGGGCTTCCTGAAGCTGCTTTCCTGGGCTCAGAAATCAATGAGGGGAGACCAGCTCTCTCCAAGGCCCCCAGCTTCAAGCCTGGCGGGGGCTGCGGATTGGGCCGTGGGTGGGAGGGCCACCTCCTGGAGCAGGATGGCTGGCATTTCAGAACCCACATACAGACTCTGGTCTGACAAGTTCATCAGGCAGAATTTTAAAAATAGGGGCTGTTCCAGAAGACCCAGGCCAGCATATGGCTGTCCTCCGGAGTCAGGGCAGGGCAGTGTTCTAGTCATTCACCCAACATTGATGCCTCTCTGAGTCGGGTCCTGCAGTGGGCACTGGAGGCAAGAGATGCCACGGGAACGCCAGGCACAGTGGGGGAGAGTATGTGCCCTGTGTTCATGCATCAGCGTTCCCACATCAGGATGCATTTTCCAACTGATGTGAACATGTAATAAAGCTTCACTCTCCACTGTCAAACTTGCAATGATGCATCTTGCAGTGGATGCTGTGTTCAAATCAAGGAAACAGGGCCTAGTAGGTGGTAAGTGTAAAATCTGAAATGTACCCAGTTGGGGTCAGGGAGTCAGGGAAGGCCACCTGGAGGAGGTGAGTCTTAAAGGATAAGCAGGAGTTGGCCAGGGAAAGGCACACAGAAGAGCTTCTAGGCCCAGGGAACAGCAAAGGCACAGAGGGGAGGCTGGATGGGTGGGTTGGTAGGGGAACTCCAGGTGCAGGGGACGGTGGCAAAACAAACTGGAGAGGGGAGCAGGGCCCAGTCATCCAACACCTTGACCTGCAGGTTCAGGAGTTTGCTCACCTAATCTGAGTTGGGCGGAGGACCTGGAGCCTCCCTCTAGGTCCTTCACTTTCAGCAGCCCCAGAAGCCTGGAGAGCTGCTTCTTGGTGATAAGCAGGCAGTAACTCCATCAGACCTAGATTTGGGAAAGGTGTCTCTGGTCACAGCCTGCATCAGGGCAGTGGCCATGGGGATCCTGAGAAGTGGGCGGGTTCAAGAAGATTCTCAGGAGGCCAGACAGGAGGGTATGATGACAAATTAGATTAGGGGAGGGGCAGAAGAAGAGGCAGGAGTCAAGGAACAGAAAACTGAGATTCTGACTTGGATGTGTGGGTGTGTAGGGGTGTCACCCACTGAGAAGGGGACCTTGCCATCTCTGATGAGCTCTGCTTCCAGGCTCTGCTGGGGCTGATCCAAGGAGTGCACAGAGACGGGGTTCCCTGCTTTGTAAAAGGGTCTTGGTTGCTGGCCCACGAACTGGCATGAGAATTGAGCTCCATGTGCCAGGGCTGGGAGGAGGGTCCCAGAGAGGGGCATGTTGAGATAGAAACACTGCCTTGAAAGGTGTAGCTTTCCCCCGTGGGTGGGCTCTCAGCAGAGTGGCTTTCCCTTGCCAGGAAGCACTGAAAGTTCTGTGCTGGGAGGTTTGACCCCACACTGTGGAGTCATCATGAATGAGCCTCTGGGTGGGATGGGGTGCAGAGAAAGGAAGCCGAACCTAGTGTGCTGGCCAGGGACCTGGGTCTACAAGCTGGTCAGTAGGGTGGGGTTGGGTGCAGGGTCCTTGATCCTGAGGTGTGGGGACAGGATTGGGTCTGGAGCAGGAGGGCTGGGGTTTGGGGCTACAGTAAGCCTGGAGTCTGACTGCAATTGTCATGTTCCAGATTCTGGGTGACCTGTCAGGATTCTGGGTTCAGTTTGGGTCCCAGGTTACCTGTCCTGGTCCTGAGACTGTTTCCAAAGTTCCAGGTGTTGGGTCTAGGATGCTGGTCTGGAGTTGGTGGTTCAAGTCTAGATCTGGGCCCTGACTCCAAGTTTAGGGTTCAGGGTCATGGTAGTGATCTGGGTCTGGGACCAGAGTCCAGGCTGGGGTTAGTAACCAGGATTGGATGGAGGTGATGGTCCAAATCTGGATCTGGGGTCCTGTTGGGGGTCTGGGGTCAGGATTGTAATCCAGGTCTGCGGTTTGTGACTGTCTGAGTATGGAGTTGGGGACCCAGGGCTGTGATCTGAGGTCACAGTCAGGGTCTGAGGTAGAAGTCCCGGATTGTGTTCTGAAGTCTGAATCTGCATCTTGGTCAGGGTCCGGGATCCTTGTGATCCACGTCTGGGGTCGGAGCCGCGGTCCGATCGCGGAGTGTGGGATCCAGAGGTGCGATCTGAGGCTGTGGCCAAGGGCTAGGTCCAGGGTCGTCTTCGGGACCGGGTCGGGGTCCAGGATCGAAAGCGGAGGTCACGGCCAGGGTCTGAGGTCGTGGTCCCGGGTCCGGTTTGGTGTCCCGAGGTCAGGCTCGGCCCCGGCCCGCGTGGCCTCCAGGGGGCGCCGCCGCCCGCCCGGCTCGGCCCCTCGCGGGCTCGCTGGCGCTGTGCGCGGCAGGCGGGGCCGGAGGCGGCGGCGGCTCCCGGGCGCGGGCGGCGGCGGCCCCGACTGCAGTCCCGGCGGGAGCGGAGCGCGAGCCGCGGCCGGGCCCGAGCCGGCGCCATGGGGCGGCGCCGCCTGTGAGCGGCGGCGAGCGGAGCCGCGGGCGCCGAGCGGGGCCAGGCGGGCGGCGGCGCGCCCAGGCCGAGCGGGCCGCGGCCGGGCCGGGCCGAGCGCCGACGAGCGGGAGCGCAGCGGAGCGGCCGCGGCGGGAGGAGGCAGCGCCGCCGCCAAGATGGCGGACCTGGAGGCGGTGCTGGCCGACGTGAGCTACCTGATGGCCATGGAGAAGAGCAAGGCCACGCCGGCCGCGCGCGCCAGCAAGAAGATCCTGCTGCCCGAGCCCAGGTGAGGGGGCGCCGCCGCGCGCCCGACCCCGGCCGGGCGTCCTGCCCGCTCCTCCCGCAGCCTGCCCGAGACCTCGGCCCCGCACTCGACCCCGCAGCCCCAGACCGCGCGGGGCTGGCCCCGCGACGCCCTGCGGCTCCGCAGCCCCGACCGGCCGGCGTGGTGCCCACGGGTCCAGAGCCCCGAGCCCCAGGCCCCGCGCGCCTGAACTCGGAGCGCCGCCGGCCCCCGGCCCCGCTCCGCCGCTTCCTGCATCGCGCTCGGCCGGCTCCCCGCCGCTGTCAGCCCCTGGCTCCTGCCTTCTCCCACAGCGGCCCGGCGCGCCCCTTCCTCCGAGCAGCCCTCGGTCCCTGTGGGTCCCCTGCGCTCTGCGCGCCACCATTTACCCTGCCTGACCGTCTCACCCATCCCTTGGCTGCCCCCGCTCCCAGCACCCCCCATCCCCCGGGGTTTCCACTGCCCCCACCCGACCTCCCTCCAGTCTGCACACTAGTGTGAGGTTGGAGGGGGACTCTTCCCCACTCCTCTGGTGCGGTCACTGTCCTGGGGTCGGGTCGGAGAGTGCTTTCGGGATGGTGCTGATGAGGACCCTGGTGTGGTGCGCACACCATCTCCCCCAGCACACCTGCAGCAGCTGGACCACGGCTGCCGCCTCTCTGTATGACAACTGATGTCACCACACCTGGCATCGAAGTTTAAACTGTTCGGGATGTAGGTGCAGAAGTGTAGAGGGTGTGAATTAGAGCTGTGGCTTGTCCAGCATTTAATGGCTGAGAGTGTTTTCCCATTGTTTGAGCCTCATAGCAGCCCATGGGGTGAGTAGGTGTGGTTTTGTCTCCATGGAACAGGTGGGGAAGCTGAAGCCCCTGAAGTGAGTGGCATGCCCAATGTCACAGGTAATCCCACGTGGCACCTGGCCACCAGATCAGGGCTTCAGACTTCTGGTTCTACATTTTGTCCACTACTTTGGGCTGAGCCAGGGCCTGGCAGATGTGCCCACCACAATTCTTCGTGTCACGTGGCAAAGCCCATGCCAGCAACTCCTCATGCCTGCTGGTGCCCCAGTGGGCCGGGGACTGGGCCTGTCCTTGCTGCCATGGTCTTGTCAGCTGACTTTGGGCAAGTCTTCTCCACTTCTGGGCCTCAGTTTTCTCATCTGTGAAATGTGGATAGTGTGAAGTAAGGGCTGTGACCCTGTGATGTCCCCAACTTTCGAAGTGGGCTGCAGGGCTGCCATGCCCATGGCTCTCACTGGCCCCCTCCTCTGTGCCCTGCTCACTGGGTTTCAGATTGACTGAACCCCAGGCCTGGGAGAGGAAAATCGGTCTGCGTTTTGAAAAGGCCGTTAGGGCCCTTTTTTTGCTAAGACATTTGCAATCAGATTTCTCAAAACAGGAACCAGACTGACTGTCAGCTGGGGTTGTCCAAGGAGCAGTGACAGTTAGAACAAAAATGAGTTCAGAAATGACAAAGCCACGAGGGAGGAAACGGGGGAGTCAACCTCTAGGGTTCAAAACGGCTCTCCTTGGTGGCCACAACCTTGAGACCCTCCTGCAGGTTGGAGTTCTGCAAAGTGTGAGGTGGGGCCTTTTCTGGAACTCTCTGCGTTTGGGTAACCTCCCCAGAATGCATTGCTCCTGATGGGGCCCCACCTTGGGTTGGCTCTGCAGGTGTTACAGCCCTGAGAAACAAGCTGTTCTTCTTTTCCTGTCCCCTTACCATCTGTGGTGGTGATGGTGGTGCTAGGAGCAATGATGGAAATTGTAATAACTTATCGTTTATTCTGACATCGGTCATCCTCAGTTCAACAAAAACCAACCTGTGAAGTTGGCAAGCCCATGCCTTGCATGTAGTAGTTGTTTAAGAAATATCAGGGCTGTGTGATGTCTCATCGAGTCCTGAATGGAGACAAGGTACGCTGTGGGTTTTAGGGGAACGGCAGGAGACTGAGAGCCAGGCATCACAGTTTCTGCATAGGGTCACCATCAGCAGTGTGACACTGGGCAGACTGCTCACATCTGGGAAACGGACTGGAGGCTCTAGCACTGCCCCTCGGCGTCCAGCCCTCCTGTGCCACAGAGTGTGCCACCTTTGCTTTACACTTGGCACACGCAGTGGGTGTGATTGTGAAGGTGATCGTGATCGTATCTCATGTTTGCATGGTACTTCCCAGTTTGCAGAGTGCTTTTTACTCCATTTTATCCAACCTTGGGCAGCAGGCCCAGCAGGCGGTATTCTCCCCATTTAACAGTTGAAGCCACTGAGGCTTAGGAAAGGGAGAAGACTCGCCCTGGTCACAGGTCTGGCTGGAAGTGGACCTCAGCTTTCTGGGCCCAGTGTTCTCCCCTGCTGTGCTTCATCTCTGCCCACCCCCGAACACCTCTTCTCGGGCCCCTGTCCACATTTTGTGGCCGGGGCCGCCGACACCCCTGTCTGCAGAGCAGCAGGGCAGGCCCCAGTGCTGTCAGCTGTCTCAGTTCACAAGGCCCAGCTCCCTCCCCGTGCAAAGCTGTGCACAGAGAGGTAGCTCCGTGCCAGGGGTCCCCGCGGATACAGGGTCCTGTCTTCTCCACACCCGCAAGGCCAGGGTCAGGGAGCGAGGCCATGGTATGTCCCCATGACAAGGTGCTGTTGAGCGTTGTCACCACCGTGGGGTGGTCCATCTTGGCAGCCTCCCCAGCCACGAGGGCAGCCGTGGATTGTGGCTTGGCTGGGAGCTGGGGCTGGCATCTCAGCTTTCACTTCCCAGGGCTGGGGAATGGGAACAGTGGGCACAGTGCCACTTTCAGTTGGCACAGGGGCCTCCCCTTCTGTCACCCTATAGAATCCAAGGAAACAGACCCATTTCCTGACCTTGTAGACGGAAGGCAGCGCTGTGTACCTGGGAGACAGGACAATTAGCTTCTCTTCCCCCTGCAATATCGGCTCACCTGGGACCCAGGCAGGCCCCTTATCCTGGCTGGGCCTGCCTCAGTTTCCACCTCAGTAAAATATGCTCTGGCGTCTGTGGTCTGGGCGGGTCCTGAAGGGGCTGCTGTCTCCCTCTCCCCACCGCGGGAGCAGCAGCCTGGTAATTATCATCATTTGCTTAATATGACCGCTGAGGCCTCCTGTAATTAATCTCTGGGCTCCTGGCTGAGGAGCCTTGCCCTGGCTGTCCCAGGAGGTGCCCCTGCCCTCCCCAGTGACAGTGGCAGCCCCGTGGCAGATTGTGGGAGCTGGGTGCCTCTTGCAGCCTCCCGTTTTCTTGGCTATTTCCTGGTCCCTCCCCCACCTCGAGTTTCCTCCTTCCGGCCCCTTTCTGGCTTCCCTGGCTCCCCAGACCTTGCCCCTGTTCCTCTGCTGCACTTCGTTCCTGTTAACTCTTTGTAGCCAGGACTTCCTGCCCTCCATCTGTAGGGGAACGTTCCCCCTCCTTCCTCCTCCACTTCTCCAGCCTTCCACTCCAGTGGCAGCGTCCTCCCCATCCTGCCCCTGAAAACAAGATTATCTTTTCGGCAGTCACTCCCTCTGGGCCATTGAAGCTGCTGCTGTTCCCCAGCAATGGGTCTCTGGGATGTCTTTTCCCATCTGTTTTCCTTTCCAGAGCATGAGGTTTCACATATTTGCCATTAAGCCGCCCGCCTGCTGTTCCCGGGTAAATGGATTTGAAGGGAGCATGAGTGCTGCAGCTTGGGATCCGTGCAGGGGAATCTGGGCTCTGTCAGCCTGGAATGATGTGTCCTATTAATGCACAACCAGGTCCTAGTAGTAAGTTCCCAGTGAGGTCAGGTGCAGGCACGCTCACTCTCCTGGCCCAGGTGGGCTGGCAGAGGGGCTGAGCTCGGGCGGTGGGTGCAGGCTGCAGGTGCATGGCTACTGCTTCCAGGACACCAAGCTCCTGCTCAAGACAAACAGCAGGAGCAAGAGCACGGGACAGTCTTGGAGGTGCACATGGCCTCCATCATATCTGCCCTTCCTTCCTGGGTCCCTTCCCCACTGGCTCTGGATGGGTCGGCTCCCTCCACCGCATGGAGTTACATTCAAGTTATTTCTTTTCTTTTTTTTTTTTTTGAGACAGAGTCTCACTCTGTTGCCCGGGCTAGAGTGCCGTGGGTCAGCCTAGCTCACACCAACCTCCAACTCCTGGGCTCAAGCAATCCTCCAGCCTCAGCCTCCCAAGTAGCTGGGACTACAGGCATGCGCCACCATGCCCAGCTAATTTTTTTCTATATATATTTTTAGTTGTCCAGATAATTACTTTCTATTTTTAGTAGAGACGGGGTCTCGCTCTTGCTCAGGCTGGTCTTGAACTCCTGACCTCAAACGATCCTCCCGCCTCGGCCTCCCGGAGTGCTAGGATTATAGGCGTGAGCCACTGCACCCGGCCCATTCAAGTTATTTCTGATCTGCTTCAAACGAGATACTAAAAATGAGGTGCTTGGCTGCAGCTTTTTTTTTTTAAAACAATAATGTCCTTTTCTGTTTTGCTGCTTACTGTAGAGAGACATGTCTATGCTGGCAAAGGTGAGTTTTCTGGTATTGATGTGCTGGCAGCTCTGTTCTCTGACTCCAGAAGCCAGCCCGGGTTTGGGGCAGGGGACAGACCCCTCCTAGGAACTGTAGGGCAAGGAGTTCTGGAAGTTTGTTCTTGGTGCAACTAAGGTGATGGCAGATTATGGTCTCTGTGTCGGCATTAAATTGCAGGGTGTGGGTGCTCGTGTCTTATTCATGAAGAGGCCGTAATGTTTGACGAGGGCCCAGAGCGTGTCTTACCGAGCATCCCTGCAAGGAAGCCTGGGCCGCTGCAGAATCGGGGGCGCTCGCGTACGCAGGGCCGCTGTCCTTCCAGTCCCCCTGCTTAGGGCTTGCCCCGGACTCTGCTGGTTGGGGTTGGTCTTCCTCATTTGCTTCATGGCCCCATCCTTGAGCTCTGAGGACATTGTCAGCCCCAGAGAGAGTCATTGAAAAATATTAATAAGAAGCCCCAGGGGACTTCCTCCTACCGCTGCCACCTCGGTGCCAGGTTTCCTGGAAATGCCACGGGGAGCTCCTCAGCTGCAGCCACAGGCCCTGCTCCTCTGGCTCCCTAACCGTCATCTCCCAGAGCGTGGTGCTGCCCAGAGTGGCTGCACCAGACCGCCGGGCCGGCCGGTGGCCTCCGAGCCAGCTTGCACTGTCCTGGGATGTCGAGGCTTTGGCATCACTGGCACACGAGGAGCACAGGGACCAAGGCTGCTTCCCACCCTGGGCTCCCAGGAGGCTGCTACCTTTGCCCTGCAGCGCTTGGTGGGGGGAGGGGAGGGCAGCCAGGGCATGGTCAGGATCCTCTGAGACCCTGCACCCCGCTCTTCCCCCGAGACTGGGGCAGGGCCGAGGGTGTGTGCTGGGAGGCGTTTTCTCAGGGAGGGTTTGGACGTTTTCTTTGCGTCTCACTCACTGTGGGCCTCTGGGCCAGTTGCCCAGTCAGCGTCTTCTAGCCTGGTTTCCTCGCCATCGGCATGAGCGTGTTTGCCTCTGACTCCCGCGGTCCCTTCCAGTCCCCATGGTCCCTTCTAGTCCCCACGGCTGTTGCCTCTGGCCCTGAGCGGGAGGCCCCTGGGCAGGCCCAAACCACCACACCACAAGAGCGTGGGACTTTGCTTCTCTTCTGAACCGTGAGGTATATATTGGAAGGTACCAGAAGTTCTCCCCCTCAGCACTCACCCCCTGCCTGCACTGTACCATCGTGCCACCCAGCCCTCAGCGCTCACCCGCTGGGAAAGGAAGGGAGGCTGGGCCGCGGGAGCAGCTGGTGCTGGAGCGGGGCTGGGCTGCTCCCTCCCACCGCTGGGCACCGAGCACCTCTGTGCCAAGGTGCCCTTGACGCCTTGGCCCGGCAGGTATCTGGCTCTACCCCCTGGGGCCGCAGGTGGAGCAGCCCGTGCCCAAGGCCGTCTGTGCAGGGGCAGTGGCAGCCACCCGCCCGGTTCAGCCGTTGGGCCCAGCCCTGGCCAGCAGGAGGCTGCCTGGCCACAGGCCCCATCCTCCAAGGACATAGCAAGTGTGGAACACAGGCCCAAACAAGACCGGTTCGCATACGATCCCCTTCTAGAAGGAGCAGCGCAGGCTGGCGGCGAGCTGTGGGGCGCTGGGGCGCGGGGCCCGGGCAGCGCTCTCCCGAGGCCCGGGAGGTGGGCGCGGGCTGACGGCCTGGCGTTCTAGCAGAGCTCCTCTTCTGCCATGTCCTCTCAGGCTTCTTAGTTATTTTTCATCTATTTATTAATCAAAGGGATGAAGCAACTATTTCAAAACCAACACTTTGAAATAGTTGCATGTCAAACGTGATAAAAATAATTGAATACAGTAATAAATATAGTAATAGGGGAAAGTGTGGAGATTTGATTTGCTCATTGAACTGAGCTTGGTAATTCTTGTAACCAATTCCTGCCCAAAGTGATGATGGAATTTTTATTCTACTTTTTCATAGACCCAAGTACAGGTGACCTTGTTTATGACACAGTCCACCACTAATAGCCCCTCTTCCAATTTTCTTTCTTGGTTTTTTTTTTTTTTTTTTTGAGAAAGTCTTGCTTTGTTGCCCAGGCATGAGGGCAGTGGTGTGATCATAACTCACAGCAACCTCAAGCTCCTGGGCTCAAGTGATCCTCTTGCCTCAGCCTCCCAAGTAGCTGAGACTACAGGTGGGTGCCATGACACCCAGCTAATTTTTCTATGTTTTGTAGAGATGGGGTCTCACTCTTGCTCAGACTGGTCTCGAACTCCTGGCCTCAAGCAGCCCTCCCACTCTGGCCTCCCAGAGTGCTAGGATCACAGGCGTGAGCCACCCACCCAGCCAGTTTTCTTCTTGTTGTGCTTTCCTTCCCATCCCGTTCCTGATGTTGAACGAATGCAGACAGTCTGAGTTTTTCTGCCATCAGCTGTAGTTTCTTCAAACTTCTCTCCCAGGGTACAAGAAAACTGTGTTGTTCTCAAAGTGCTCTCTGTTTTCATTGGGAGGTTTTTGGTGTCGTAAGACATGCTACAGTCTGGCTTGGGCATTGCTCCCGTCTTTTGCGGAGCCATTCCCACTCCTGGTTCCTTCACCTATTCAGCAGAGCCCTTGCTGTCCACCAGCCACTGTCTTCTTCCCAGCTGGCAAACGGGGGCCATGGGCCATGGTGGGTGCGGGCGGGCGTGTCAAGCGAGCAGACCAGGATCCTGTATAGGGAGCATGCTGTGCCCTCTCAGGTTTTTAAATGGACATCATGGTGGTGGCAATTCAGCATTTTATTGACATCCTCAATTTATAAATGGGGAAACTAGATATTTAAAGTCTGTGACTTGGCCTGACCTCCCAGGGAAGGAGGTGGGCAGAGCCATCTGGAACCCAGCCTGAGTGCCCATCCAACTGCCAGAGTAGTGGAGGCTCTGAGGCTCTTCCCCAAAGGGATTGGTAACTGCGGGGTCCTTCTGTCTGGGACTACTCAGGCCTTTTGGTTCTCTTGACAATCTAGAGTGGGTCTTGGGAGCCACGTGCCCCTGGATATCAGGGTTGTTGACCTGGGTGGAGGCAAGGATGCTGCTCTGGGCTCGTTGCCACTCTAGACTCTGCCAGTATCAGGGAGCGGGTATTGGACAGGAAGGTGACCCAGCCCAGGAGGCTGCCCCTGCCTCCTGTGCCCGCCCGTGCTTGCCACCCTGGCCAGAGCTTCCTCCAGTGACATGTTTTTCTAACCTGCCAGCTCCCTCGGCCACCAGCCCCATGGGAATAGACAGGAAACCCTAAAAATTGCCACTTTTAGGGCCTTCCATTCACGGACTCTGCTCAGGCCTGGCCTCGAGTTTGGGCTTTATTTGTGGGGGTTGTTTATTTTATTTAAAAAACATTTTTTTCTTTTTAAGGAAGAAAGTGCAGTGGTGTGGGCTGGGAAAAATGCTGTGGCCATGCCCAGGCGTGGCTTGTGAGGGGAGGGCCAGTCTTGGAGTCCAGGGTCTCGCTTCCTGCTCTTGCCTGGGCCTGGCTGACAGCAGAGCCCTGGGAAGGAGGAAGGCTCTGCCTGGCAGGTTGCCGGCTGTCGCAGGCAGGGTGTCTTGGTGAGCACACTTCCCCATGGGAGACCTTCCATGCCGGGTGATCGCTGCTCTGGGTTATGTGGCGGGAAGTGGTAGTGGCTACACCCTGGCTGCCGGGTGGCCATTCCCTCTGCCAGGTTGGCACCAGCTTTGCCGGTTCCCATGAAGCAAGCCTGGGGCTCAGGAGGGCGTGCCAGTGAGGCCCCAAGGCCCCCATTCCCAGGGCCATGCCCAGCTCTTGGTGGGCTCCCGCGCCAGCTGGAGCTGCTTTCCTGCCATCTGCAGCTACCTGTCCACACTGCCCATGGGGCCAGCACCCGACACGTCCATCTGACCCCCACCGCCTTCGGAGATTGGTGTTTTGTGATATTTTTTCCCTCTTTATTGCTTTTTCCCATCCCCTCTGTAGATCAAAATGTCCTAAAACATGAGAGTCGGGTGCAAAAGTGGAGCTCCCAGAGCTCAGCCATGGGTGCTGAAGGTGCCGCCTTCCCGGCCCTGCTCACAGGCGAGATCCACGTACCTGGCCTGCAGGTTCCCGGCTCCGCGCCCCCGTCTCCCTCTGCCCAGTCTCTCAGAGGCCTCCCTGGAGCCCGGGCCTCTGGTCTCCAGGCCCCAAGGGCAGCGACTGTGTCTTTCTCAGTTTAACAGATTTTTACCAAGCTCCAGCTGTGTGTGAAGCACCACGTGAGACTTGGTTTCTGTCTACTGTCTCCCATGTCCCTGTGAGTCCCAGGAGCCAGGAAACATGTCCTTGGCAGTAGTTGATGGACATGAGCCAGTGTGTGGTCCCCAGAAGGGGAGGGTGTGCCAGCGTGGATGAGGAGCCCGTCCCAGCCTCGGAGCCCCTGCCAGTTCCAGGAGGGTGTCCTTGCTTTGCCAGAGGGAGAGGGCCACCTCGGAAGTGGCCGCGCAGGGGCCCCAAGCCTGGGCTCTTCTTTTCCCAGCTGGGCAGGGTTTGTGCCTAAGGAGTCACAGGATGAGAACACAGGGTCACCAAGGCCTATCCTTGTCATCAGCGCCATCCTTCCTGTTGGAG
Organism: Lemur catta; assembly: GCF_020740605.2. Taxonomy (NCBI): domain Eukaryota; kingdom Metazoa; phylum Chordata; class Mammalia; order Primates; family Lemuridae; genus Lemur; species Lemur catta. The sequence goes on along the minus strand of NC_059134.1, from coordinate 104,943,426 downwards.
ACAGCTTCAGGGGAGGTCACGGCATCTCCCAGCCTCTGAGGGTGGGGAGCAGGCGAGGGGGACCCGGCTCGGCGTTGTGCCAGCGACAGCCGACAGCCCCGTGTGCTCTCCTGCTGTCTCTCCTGGCCCTTCCTGAAGGGGGCTCGGCTGCAGGCGACAGCACGGGAGGGCCAGGCCTGGGTTCCACTGCAGCCCTTGGAAGGACGGTGCCGAGCAGAAACAGACAAGAGCCCCCAGGCCGTGCCCGGCCCTGCCCGGAGCCCATGCTCCTCAGATCTTCCTCGCTGCAGCCGCCTTCTTCCAGACCCCGGCCAGGGCCTGGCAGCCCTTGCAGGGCTGTCCTGGTACCGGCCGGCCCGAGCCTTCTTCCCCTCCTTCCTGGCCAAGTGTCGCCGTCTGCCTGGGCTTCCTCCTGTCGTGCCCAGCAGAGCTGGTCTGCCCACCCCTGGACTAAGCCTGCTCCCTGCCCCCTCCCTGGCTCTGAAGCCCCCCTGGCGTGCAAGGCCCTGCCCCCCTGTGCTACCTGCCCTCCCCTCTGTGTCCTCCTCCCTGCTGCCTGCTCATCTCTGGGCAGACTGTCCCCTGCCTGTTCCCATGTCCACCCACCTGTCCTGGCTTCACCACCTGCCGACGTCCTTGGGCACTTGGGGAACCCAGTGAAGTTTTGCCTTCTCCACATGGCCTCTCCGACGACACAGAGGCCCCCCTTCCCGAGTCTCGCACCAACCATGGGGACCAGTGAGGCTTCTGCACTTGCTGTGTCATACCACAGCCTCAGAGCCTGCACCCCAGGCACGACGCACACAGGGCCTCCTGTATACATGTGTGGCAGGTTCTGGTGACAGCAGCCTGGGTGACCAGGCCAGCCAGCCCTGGGCTGGGCTTCCAGGGATAGTGCCAGGGGCTGTGCCGAGCCCAGAGAGCCCAGACGTGCAGGTCCGAGTGCTCCCCAGTCTCTCCACGGCCCGCTGGCGGCCCACAGGTCCCGAGGGCTGTGTGACCGTGGCGTGGGCTCCCAGGGCCAGCTGTGGCAGGGCTGGGCTGGAGGTGGCCCAGGAGAGGGGAGTAGGGGACAGCAAGGTGGTGTCTGAGGCATGGAGTATGGCCTGGGATGGCTCTGTCAGTGTTGGGGGTGGGACAAACAGGGTAGGGCATGTCGGGCTGGGTTTGGGGGGTCACAGTGGCCAGCCCCTCCCCTACAGCCCTACCTAGCAGCCCAGGAGAGAAGTCTTGCTTTTTATCCAAGTATGAGGGACACACAAACTCAGGCGTGGCTTTTTTATTAATTGAGATACAATTCATATAACATACAATTCATCATTTTAAAGTGTACAATCCTGTGGTTTTCAGTACGTTCACTATGTGGTGCAGCCCACACCCCTATCTAATTGCAGAACATCGCCATCACCCCAAAAGGGAAGCCTGTACCCACTGGCGGTCACTCCCCTTCCCTCTCCCTGGGCCCTGGCACCACCGATCTGCTCTGCCTCTGGGGCTGTGCTTGTTCTGGACATTTCGTATAAATGGGATCACGCGTGTGGCCTGTGTCTGGCTTCTTTCCCTCCACATCATGTTCCCAAGGTCCACCCGTGTGGTAGCAGGTGTCATGCTTCGTTCCTTTTTCTGGCCAAACAACATGCCGTCGTGTGGATGGGCCACGTTTTGTTACTCTCTTCACCCGCTCGTGGACCGGGCCTGGCTTTTGCGACTTGGCCCAGTGCCCAAAGCCGCTGTGCAGTAGCGCCGGGACCCACGTCCTGCAGGCAGTGGGCTCTGAGCAGGAGGCCCTGCCGGCCTGACCTGCGGTCGGGGTGAGCGAGCGGCCCTGCGGCACGGCCTCCTCCCTGGAGGGAGCAGTGTCAGCCACCGGCAGTGCCCTCAGCTGAGAAACGGCCTGGGCCTGCAGCCCTGCTGGGCATGGGGGCTCCCGCTCACCACACGTCCCCTGTCGCACAGCATCCGCAGCGTCATGCAGAAGTACCTGGAGGACCGAGGCGAGGTGACCTTCGAGAAGATCTTCTCGCAGAAGCTGGGTGAGTACGGCAGCAGCTCTGCCAGCCCCGGGGCTGACCTCCTGCCCCTACCCTGGCCGCAGGCAGTGATCCCACTCCCGGGAGGGTCGGCCTCCCATCCACCCGGGACAGGCCAGCCGGCAAAGCCCAGGTGGCCACGGGGGCTGCTCCAGGTTGGGCTGTGTGACCTCTTGTGCCTCCAGCCCCTGGCTGTCAGCCTAGGGAGCCCCGTGGTGGGGGTGGGGGCCCCGCAGTCTTCCAGGACCGCCAGGGAAGTTCCTCCTTTGGGGTTTTTGTTTTTGAGAGTTGCAGCTTCCCCTTGGCGAGGCCGCAGCTGCTCTGGGCCGTTGGTAGGACTGACAGGAAGAGGCGGGGCCCTTCCTGTGGCGCCTGCCGAGCTGTGGTTGGCCCGCCCCCGCCCCATGGGTCCTTTTGTGAGCGACCTGCTCAGTGCTGGCCCCTCACTCTTCCTCCTCCTGGTGCCTGGTGCCTGTTGTCTTAGCGGGACCGGCCGGGCCCCAGCACCTCCCCGCTCTGGCTGCCCTTCCAAGAACAGGCTCAGCTCCGGCCTGGGCGTGGCCGGGCCCAGGCAGTGATGTGTCAGGAAGCACACCACCCTTTGGGTCTCTGGCCTGTGCTGTGTGACCTTGGGCAAGTTTCTTCACCTCTCGGGGCCCAGTGGTGTCCTCACCTGGGAAATGGGACTCAGAGCCTCGCTGCCCGGGACTGTCAGGGTCAGACGAGGCGGTGTCGGTGAGAGCACTCTGCCTGCCCTGAGCCCTGTTTACAAGTCGCCAAACAGGCCAACCTCACCAGAAATGATGGTTGCACACTCTGAGTGCCCAGGCAGTGCCCCCAGAGTCGTGGGAAGCCACCCAGCACGAGCCCGGTCACCCATGTCAGACTAGAGGCCTGAGTGGGGCTTAGCTCCCTTTTGTCCTCCGGCAGCTGCTCTGGGCCCAGGCCCCAGGCCCCCACTCCCTGGGAGGGGCGAGGACATCCTGTCCAGGGTCTCCTGAGAGCCCTTCCCCCAGCCCGTCCTACCTCTCCCCGTCTCCTGTGGACCGTCCCCCTGCAATGCCCCTGCACTGAGGCCCCAGTCCCAGCGTCTTTCCTGGGACTTGCCACTGGGCAGAGGAGCCCTCAGTTCCGCTTATGCCTCTGCCGCATACCACATCTCTGCCAGCTTCCTTGAGCCTCAGTTTCCCCAACTGGACCCACCCTCTCTGCCTGTTTGTCAGGGCTGCTGTGGACAAGAGCCAGACAGTGGGGGAGAGACATGGTCCAGAAGAGGGGCACAGCCCCCTTGCTCTCCATGGCAACCGTCCTCGACCTGGTCCAGGTGGCCGGGGCATCTGAAGGGCCCCCAGGCATGACCTTGTCGCTTGTGAGGAGCCCGCCTTTGGGTGGGGTGGGCCTCATGGTGCAGGTGCAGGCCCCTGGGCTGCATGGAGGGGGTGCCCAGGCACCAACCCAGGGCTCTCCGACGCCAGAGCCAGCCCCCTCTGCCTCTCCATGTGCCCATCACTTTCCAGCCTCCACTTAGGGAAGCAGATTTGGGAAGTGAGTAGAAACGCAGGGGCCCTGACTGAAATTCAAGAAATCTCCAGATTGGCAACAGCCTCAGCGGCCACCTTGCCCAACCCCTGTCCTGGGACAGACACCACATTTGGCCCACGATGATAGGGAGGCCCCTGAGAGGAGGTGTGGCTCAGTATGACCCAGCACGGTTACTTTCAGGGTACCTGCTCTTCCGAGACTTCTGCCTGAACCACCTGGAGGAGGCCAAGCCCTTGGTGGAGTTCTATGAGGAGGTGCGGTGGGACCTCACCTGGCACTGGGTGGGTTGGCAGGGCCCAGTGGGCCCAGCCCTGCTCTGCCTAGAGAGACGGGAGGAGGCTGGGTCAGTCTTTGTTGAATCCATAAGACACCTGTGGCTGGCGCCCCTGTGCCCTGCTGGGCCACAGATCACCTGTGGGACTCCTGTCCTCCAGATCAAGAAGTACGAGAAGCTGGAGACAGAGGATGAGCGCGCGGCTCGCAGCCGGGAGATCTTTGACTCGTACATCATGAAGGAGCTGCTGGCTTGCTCTCACGTGCGTGTCCCCGGCTAGCTCACCCTCAGGCTCAGTCGGACCGTGTGCTGGCCCAGAGTCGCCAGGGGGTTGGGAATGGAAGAAAACACCCTGTGGAGAATTCACAGCCACCTTTGTCTTCCCTAGCCCTTCTCGAAGAGTGCCACCGAGCACGTCCAAGGCCACCTGGTGAAGAAGCAGGTGCCCCCGGATCTCTTCCAGGTGTGTGCCGGGCTTGTTCCCTGCTGCTTCCTGGCTCCTGCCCAGACAGGGTGGCCCCTGACAGCCCCAGGTCGAGGAGTCTGGCCAGTTTGGGGTAGGGCCTGGGCAGCCATGGTCATGGGGGGCCCAGTCACCAACTTCTGGCTTCCTCCCTTAGCCATACATCGAAGAGATTTGTCAGAACCTCCGAGGGGATGTGTTCCAGAAATTCATCGAGAGGTGGGTGCAGGGGCTGGTGTGGGGGAGGAAGAGGAGGAAAGGCCGCCCTGAGCAAGGGTGTGGGTGGTGTGCAGGACGGAAGCCAGCCCGTGGTAGGCCTGGGGCAGGCAGGTGCCTGGGCACATCAGTGGCCTCATTGCAGGGCCTCCTGAGCGGTCAGACAGGCTTCTGATCATCCTGGGCACCACCCTGCTCAGCACCAGGCAGCTCAAACCTGTTCCAAGCAATTCTTTGGGGAGCCAGGGACCACCTATGCACGCTGCCCGCCATGGCCCACACAGCTAGAATCGGCCAGGTGGGTGGGAGTTCTAGGCAGATTTTAGCTAAATATAAGGAGCAGCTTTTTTAGGGTCACAGCTGCCCAGCCGTGGAGTGAGCTCTGCATCACAGGAGGTATGCAAGCACAGATAGGTGGGCTCTCATCCAGAATATGGTAGCAGGAAGTCTGGGTTAGACTCGAAGACCTGCTCCCTAAGCTGATCTGATCCTGACAGGAGCCCATAGCTAGGTGGCTGTGGCCACGCCGGGCACCTGAGTGCAGGCTGGCCGGCACTGAGGATGGGCAGGCCCAGCACATGTGGCTCCCACAGGATCCCAGAAGAGGACACCAAGGCTTAAGATGTTTCCGCATCAGACGGGACCCCGGGGAATGGCAGCAGCGCGGGGCAGGCCCACGCCAGCATCCTTCTGCCTACTTTCTGAGTCTCTCTGAGCCTGGGTTCTTCTCTTACAGCGATAAGTTCACACGATTTTGCCAGTGGAAGAACGTGGAGCTCAACATCCACGTGAGTAGGTCTGGGTGGGATGTGGAGGGCCGTGCTCCCTACTGCTCCTCTCCAGGAAGCCAGGCCCGTGGCTTGGCAGGGCTGGGGAGGTCAGGGGCGTCTGCCTTTCAGGCCCTGGGGCGGTGGCTATGGGGGTCAGTGCCAGGACCCCAGTGGCAAGGGTGGCCAGGACATGGGTTTGGGGGACCCTGGCATAGGGCCAGCCCCTGCAGCCCAGTACCTCTGCCCCGGGGCTGGGCCAGGCAGCCTGCCGTGACCCCAGCTGTTACCACCCCGTAGCTGACCATGAACGACTTCAGCGTGCACCGCATCATCGGGCGCGGGGGCTTTGGTGAGGTCTACGGCTGCCGGAAAGCCGACACGGGCAAGATGTGAGCACCCTGCTCGGCTGGAGTTTGGGGGGATGCCTGAGGGAGGGGCAGGGCTCCCGGGAGGAGGGGAGGCCTGAAGGCACGAGGATTTACAGGGGGTGCTGGGGGTGGGGGGCCCGTGCTTCTGGCTAGGGGCTCTGACAGGCAGGTCTCTGCACAGGGCCCTGCGCTGTTCCCTCTGTGCCGCAGTGTCCCTCCCTCCACCTGCTGGTGCCGTGACCCTCCTGCAGGCTCCCCAGAGCCCCCAACCTGCCACACTTTCTCCTGCCCTCTCTCCCGGTCACATGCTTGTCCTGTGTCCTGTCTTCCCGGCTAAGAGCCCCCAGGGCAGCCCTGGCTCCACTCCGCAGGGGCGTGCTGACCGCCCCCGTCCCCACAGGTACGCCATGAAGTGTCTGGACAAGAAGCGCATCAAGATGAAGCAGGGCGAGACGCTGGCCCTGAACGAGCGCATCATGCTGTCCCTTGTCAGCACCGGGGTGAGCTGGGTGTGCCGGGCTGCCGCCAGGCCAGCATTGGCCCCGGGACCTCGGGCAGCCACCGCTGACCACGCCTCCCCTCCTAGGATTGTCCCTTCATCGTCTGCATGTCGTACGCGTTCCACACACCGGACAAGCTGAGCTTCATCCTGGACCTCATGAATGGTGAGTGCGGGCTTGGTCCCGGGGGAACAAGGGCCAGGGCTGGGGCTGGGCAGGAAGCTGAGCGCCACCCCGTGGCTGCCTCCCTTAGGCGGGGACCTCCACTACCACCTGTCCCAGCACGGGGTCTTCTCTGAGGCCGACATGCGCTTCTATGCGGCGGAGATCATCCTGGGCCTGGAACACATGCACAGCCGCTTCGTCGTTTACCGGGACCTGAAGGTGACGCTGGCACAGACGCTTCGTCGTCTGCCCTGCTGCCCCCTGGGACGAGGCCACCTGTCCTCCTGCCCTGAGCTACTTTCTGGGTTCAGTTGTGACTGGGAGAAGGAGACCCTGCCTGGGCCTTCTCCCTGGACACCCACGATCCTCTCAAGCGAGGAGAGTGACCCACTGGCGTCGTGCCTGGGCAGCAGCTCACTGGGCTCCCTCCACAGCCAGCCAACATCCTGCTGGACGAGCATGGCCACGTGCGCATCTCGGACCTGGGCCTGGCCTGCGACTTCTCCAAGAAGAAGCCCCACGCCAGCGTGTGAGTGCCCCGCGCCTCTCCCCTTCCCTGCCCTCTGCCGCTCGAGCTCATGGCCTCCTTGCTCCCACAGGGGCACCCACGGGTACATGGCCCCTGAGGTCCTGCAGAAAGGCGTGGCCTACGACAGCAGCGCCGACTGGTTCTCCCTGGGCTGCATGCTCTTCAAGTTGCTGCGGGGGTGAGTGGGCCGTCCCAGGTGGGCAGGTGGGACGGCGCCAAGAGAAGCTCTTTTCCAGTCCAAGTAGGGGGCAGGGGGAGGGGAGCCCACAGCCACCTGGGTGTCTGGGGTGGCACCATCCCTGGTTCTGGATAAGGCTCATTTATCTGCCTGCCTCAGTTTCTCCATTCCTGTCCTTTGACCTGGGTCTTCGGCCCCTCTTACCCAGGCACAGCCCCTTCCGGCAGCACAAGACCAAAGACAAGCACGAGATCGACCGCATGACCTTGACAATGGTGAGTGTGGGGTCTCAGTGCGGGACCACAGTGGGGCTGGGGTCTCTTGTGTGCCAGGGTCATGACTCTTGGTTCTCACCAACCAGCAGAGATCTCAGGCCACTGAGCTTCTCTGGTCTCTGTGAGACAGACCTCCTGCCCCGCACCGCAGGTCTGGCCCTTCCCGTGTTGTCGGAGCACACACAGCCGCTGGGCCAGTGTCTCTCCCTCGGCCAGGGGCCTGGACACCCCCAGCCCTAGCTGTGATGGGGCCAAGGGCTTTTCCTCAGCCCCGGCCGACAGCCTGCTCCTCTCTCAAGGCCGTGGAGCTGCCCGACTCCTTCTCTCCGGAACTTCGCTCCCTGCTGGAGGGGTTGCTGCAGAGGGATGTCAACCGGAGACTGGGCTGCCTGGGCCGTGGGTGAGTGCCCTGGCTGCTCGGCATGCTGGGTGTCCCGTCACCTGGATGCCCCCATGGGTCCCTGCCTCCTTTGAAGAACTCCCAAGACGGGCACGGCCACCCTGTCTTTGGGCAGAGGGGCTGCCTGGGGGTGGAGCTGCTGGACCTGGCTGGCTCCCTGCCCCCAGAGGGGCCCTCGTAACAAAGATGACAGCGATGATCGCAGTTTTGTATGGTTATTCAACCTTTACTAAGTGCTGGCCACAGCACTGCAAGATTTGCCAATGTTAAAACTCCCCACACCCTATGATGTAGGAACTGCTGTGCTCCCATTTAGACATGAAGAAACAGGCTCAGGTTTAAGGAACTTGCCTAAGGTCACAGAGCTAGAAAGTGGCTGAATCAGGCCGGGTGCGGTGGCTCATGCCTGTAATCCTAGCACTCTGGGAGGCTGAGGCCGGTGGATCGCTCGAGGTCAGGAGTTCGAGACCAGCATGAGCGAGACCCTGTCTCTACTAAAAATAGAAATAAATTATCTGGACAACTAAAAATATATGTAGAAAAAATTAGCCGGGCATGGTGGCGCATGCCTGTAGTCCCAGCTACTCGGGAGGCTGAGGCAGTAGGATCACTTAAGCCCAGGAGTTTGAGGTTGCTGTGAGCTAGGCTGATGCCACGGCACTCACTCTAGCCAGGGCAACAAAGCAACACTCTGTCTCAAAAAAAAAAAAAAAAAAGTGGCTGAATCAGGAGTTAAACCTGGGCAGTCTGACCCCATGGCCCAGACTTAGCCCCCGACTTGGGGTGGTATGGAGCCCGGGTGACAGGCATCTCCCTGCAGGGCTCAGGAGGTGAAGGAGAGCCCCTTCTTCCGCTCCCTGGACTGGCAGATGGTCTTCTTGCAGAAGGTGATAGCCTGTGGCAGGGGTTGGGGGACACCCTGCAGCGCCTACCCCATGCTAAGGCCCGATGACCCCTGTTCTGCTGCAGTACCCTCCCCCGCTGATCCCCCCGCGAGGGGAGGTAAATGCAGCCGACGCCTTCGACATTGGCTCCTTTGATGAGGAGGACACAAAAGGAATCAAGGTACTGGGCCTTGCCTGGCCTCTCACCTGAGCCCTGATCCTGGCTGGGGGACCTTGTCCCTCAAGGCCCCTGCGAGCCTCCATGCCAGCCCTGCCAACCTGTGGGCCTCAGCTCCTCCACCCCACACTTCCCCGGGGGTGGCAGGTGGACCAGACCGTCCTTGCCCCTCCCTGGGTCTGGGCAGGCTTGTGGCTGACGGATGTCCTGGCACCTTCTGTCCATCCATGCGTCTCTGCCCTGTCCACCTGCTGAAGTTACTGGACAGTGACCAGGAGCTCTACCGCAATTTCCCCCTCACCATCTCGGAGCGGTGGCAGCAGGAGGTGGCAGAGACTGTCTTCGACACCATCAACGCTGAGACAGACCGGCTGGAGGCCCGCAAGAAAGCCAAGAACAAGCAGTTGGGCCACGAAGAAGGTGAGGGTCACCGGCCCCTGCCCACTTTGGAAGTGAGGAACCGGCTCAGGCTTAAGGCACTGACCTTCTGGCCAAGGTCACAGCCAGAAAGTGGCCAAACCGGGACTTAAGCCCAGGCTGGGCCAGGCTGAGCCCCCTCTCTCATCTCTTGCGTCAGACTACGCGCTGGGAAAGGACTGTATCATGCACGGCTACATGTCTAAGATGGGCAACCCCTTCCTGACCCAGTGGCAGCGGCGGTACTTCTACCTGTTCCCCAACCGGCTGGAGTGGCGGGGCGAGGGCGAGGCCCCGGTAAGAACTGGGGCTGCGGTCAGGGAGCCGGGCACCCAGTGGCCGGCCTGGCCCTCACCCACCGCCTGTCCCTCCGGCCCTGCAGCAGAGCCTGCTGACCATGGAGGAGATCCAGTCCGTGGAGGAGACGCAAATCAAGGAGCGCAAGTGCCTCCTTCTCAAGATCCGAGGTGGCAAGCAGTTCGTCCTGCAGTGCGACGTGAGTGGGGGCCGGGCGGGGCGGGCGGGGCGGGGCGGCCTGGGCCAAGCCCGCTGACCGAGCCTGGCTGCGCAGAGCGACCCCGAGCTGGTGCAGTGGAAGAAGGAGCTGCGCGACGCCTACCGCGAGGCCCAGCAGCTGGTGCAGCGGGTGCCCAAGATGAAGAACAAGCCACGCTCGCCCGTCGTGGAGCTGAGCAAGGTGCCGCTGGTCCAGCGCGGCAGCGCCAACGGCCTCTGACGCCCGCCCGCCTTTTATAAACCTTTAATTTATTTTGTCGAATTTTTATTATTTGTTTTCCCGCAAAGCGGAAAAGGTTTTATTTTGTAATTATTGTGATTTCCTGTGGCCCCAGCCTGGCCCAGCCCCCAGGGAGGGGCCTGCTTGCCTTGGCTCCTGCTGCCACCACCCCAGCCACTGTCCAGCGCCCTCTGTCCCGACCCAGGGCTGCCTGCTCCCAGTATCTTCCCGTGGGGGGAGCAGCAGCCCCCAGCAGCCCTCCCCTGGGGGACAGTGCCACACCAGGTTGTGCCACCTCAGGCTCTGAGCTGTGCTCTGTGCCCACGGGCACTGCCAGGGGGCCCAGCATCCCCCACCCCAGGGGAGGGCACAGCACAGGGATACTACTTGAATTTGCCCACCGAAGCCCCTCTTGCAACAGAGGGACAGAGCCCTGCCCTGTCCTGCCCTCTGGCCACTGGCGAGAGGAGAGGGCCTGTTGTCTCCCTGGCCCCTGGCCTCCCACAGTGACTTGGGCTCCTGTGCCGTTGTTCAGGAAAAGCCCCTGTGTCACTGGCTGCCTCCATTCCTGCCTTCCCTGGACACTGGGGGGCTCAGCCTGGAGGGTGGCATTGGCAGTGGGTGCTGCTGCCCTCCCCACAGCTCCCCTCACCCCCCACCCAAGCGCCCGGGCTCAGGGACCACAGAAAGGCAGCTGTGGATTGGGCCACACTGGCCTCGCCTGGCTCCGAGGTCCCCCTGTTGCTGGGCTGGGTGAGACCTCATCTGCCCAGGACCACAGGGGGCCAGCGGCAGGTGGGCAGGACAGTGTGAGGGGGCCAGCCCTCCCTGCCCTGGGCCTGTCAGTGTGCCCCCGGGCTGTCTTGTCCCATAGCCCACGTCATGTCAGTGCCACCACCCCAGGGCACCACCTCGCCCGCCGCATGCCCCCTCGTGCCAGTCGCGCTGCCGTGTGTGGTGTCGCGCCCCCCCACCCCTGGGGCTGGGTCAGTGCACCCTCCCCTTTCGTCTACTCACTCCCTGGGGCGTTTCTTTGCCGATTTTTGAATGTGATTTTAAAGAGTGAAAAATGAGACTATGCGTTTTTATAAAAAATGGTGCCTGACGTCTTGGCCGTCTCAGACTCTTTTTGTGCCTTGTGACCACTTTGCAGCCTCAGCTGGGGCCTGAGGGGAAGGTCTTCTGGCAGGTGCCCCCCCCTGGCCACTGCAGCCAGCCAAGGCCAGCCTGCCCAGGGCAGGGTCGGGGCTCCTGTTCCCCACTTGGTGGCTGTACAGGGCCCTCTCCCCAGGTAAGCAGGAGGCGGTGCCAGCAGCTCCATGCTTGGCGTCATGTTTGGACTGACTGGGACCGTCTCAGACTCACTGAGCACCCCCTGCGTGCCAGACACTGGGCTGAGCCACCCCTCCCCAGGGACAGTCACAGTGAGGCACTTCTGCCCTCTGGATCACACTGTATCCTTTCTGACCTTGGCCTCCCCTCTGGCCTCACTGTGCAGCCCCCAGTAGGGGTCCCCGAGGCCCAAGGGGTTCCCCAATATCAGGCCTCTCATCTACCCAGAGGCTTCTGGTAAACTTCCTTTTCCCAGTGTCCCTGCCGTGCGGGCCCCCATGGGTGACTGAGCAGATGTGTGTGGCTGCCCACTCCAGGCAGGGCTCGGCTGGGCAGGCTGAGGCCCAACCGCAGTGCACCAGGCAGAGAAGGAAGGCTGCTGGGACTGATGCTCTAGGGGGAGATTAAGGAGTCTTGGAGGCAAGAGACATTGCGCTGGGCCTCCAGCAGTGGGTGGGGAAGTGGGGAGGACATTTCTGATGCAGGGAGGGTTCTGGCACTCATGAGTGGCTCAGGTTGGTGGGAGCACTGTGGTAAGGAGCCACGCCTGAGAGGCCCTGAATGCCAGGCTTAACCTGGCACAGACCCTGGTGTGTGCTCGGTGACTGCAGAGTAAAGATATAATGGACATGAAGTCTGAACTTTGCCAGGCTCTGGTGAGTCCCTGATAGCTCTGAACAGGGCTGGGGGTGATGAGAGCTGGTTCCTGTATGCAGTGCGTACGGAGGGAAGCAAAGGACAGGAGGCAGGGAGGTAGGCTGGGGGCAGCAGCTTCTGTACAGGAAAGAGGCATCCTAAAGACGGTGGTGGTGGAGGAAGGGGCGAATTGAGGCCAGATGGGAAGAACATGGCCCAGCAGGGACCTGGAATGAGCAACATGGGCGTCCTCCAAGATGGAACATGGGAGGTCCGTGGTACCTTTCACAGAGCCCGGACAGCTGGGAGCTGAGCTAGCCTTGGGGGAGGAGGGTAAGTGGCTGGATTTGGCTTCAGACACACTGATGGGACAGCATGGAGCACCTGGGCATAGAGATGTTCTGGAGGAAGCTGAGATGCAAGCCTGCGCCAGGGTGATGGTGGGAACACAGGCCCTCAGCCAAGGACGGGGAGAGGGGCCCTGGAATAGGGTTGAGGAGGTGCTGTCAGGGAATTAAGGGCCCATGGGGATTCGTGTTCGAGACTGCAGAAATCAGGAGAGGCTGGGCCCGAGAAAGTCCTGTTAGGTTTGGGCTTGAAAGGGGCTTGGGGAAGGGACAGCCTCTTGGAGAAAGGTGGATCCTGAGAGGGCTGCACAGCGGTGGCCAGCAGAGCCCATCGTAGAGCTCTGGACATTTGGAAGCCTTTGGGCTGCTGTCAACCTCAAGACATCACAGATGATCAGATGACACCACAGGGTACAGTGTCAGTGATCCCAGATGGCACAGGAGTGGCCTGACTGCAATGAGAAGGTGGGGTAAGAATGGCAATCAGGCCTCCTCGCCCAGAGACTCCCTGGAGCAGGGGGTGACCCTAAAGCTATATGGCCCTTCTAGACCCAGCTATCGAGTCATTTTACAAGTAGGTTAACAGACCAGAGGGTTAGCCATGGCCAAGAAAACCAGGATCAGAGGGACCCCAGGCTAGGCCTCCAGTAACCAAAGGCCGGAACCAAGCTGACTGAGGCCTGCACCCTAGTTCCGGTGTGGGTGGCGGGCCCGCCTGGATTTCGCAACTCTCCTTCCTCTCTTGACACTAGCAGCAAAGTGCAGCCTCTGCAAAAGGGACCCATGTGGTGAGCAAAGGTAGCTGGGAGGGTCCTCCATCGGGAAAGCTCTGCTGCTGCCCGGGCCTGTGCCCCTCGCTCCTCAGTACTCCCGTCCCTGACTCCAGTGCCCCGGGCACCGCCTGCCCACATCGCTGGGCTCCAGACGCCGGCCCAGGTCCCAAAGGAAAGTGCTTCATGCTCAGCCAGACAGCATTAGTGGCATGTGAGGCGTGTTCATCTCCAAACTGGGCGCTTGGAGCTCCGCTCGGCGGTGATGGCAGGGGAGCCAGGACCTCGCACTTGTCCCGCACTCACAGGCGGGAATGGGGGCACGCGCCAGGGTCTCCCACGGGAAACGCCGGGAACCCAGCAGCACATGACCGCGGCCCGCTGCGCGCGCACCACGCGGGAGCCCAGTCCCCGCCCCGCGCCGAGCCACCCCGCCCCCGGGCCCCTCCCTCCCCTTCCGGACCCGCTGGGAGGGGTCTGCGCAGGGCCCGGGGCGCCCCCTGCAGGCCGCGGGCGGAGCTGAAACCAGGCCCCGCCCTCCGGACCGCCCCCCGCAGACCCTGGTCCGGCTGAGTCGGCGGAGATCCGGGTGCGCGTGGTGGCCCCGGCGTCTGGGAGGCGCGCCCCGGCCGCCCCCGGCGCGCGCGGGGCGGCTGCGGTTGCCATGGCTGCGGGAGGCGAGGGGGCGCGCGGCCCGACGCCCCGCCCCGGCCCGGCGCAGCCCCGCCCCGGCCCCCGCCCGGCCCCAGCCCGGCCGCCTGCGCCGGCGCCGCCACCGCCGAGCCGCTCCTGCCCGGGCCGCGGGGGCTGCGGTGGGCGCTGCCGGGGCGCGGCTCGCAGGGGAGGCGAGGGGGCCGCGCCAGGCCCAAAGCCAAGGCGGGGCCGGGATGCGGCGCTGAGGCCCAGCATGGCCGGCCCGGGCCCCACCTTCCCGCTGCACCGGCTCGTCTGGGCGAACCGGCACCGCGAACTGGAGGCCGCGCTGCACAGCCGCCAGGTGAGGCCCGGCTGGGGCACCCGGCCCGTCCCCCGAACCTCACACCCAAGGCTGTGGTCTCCATCCTGGAGGCCGCCCTTCCCGACTCAGCTCCGCAAGCGCATCCCGGCCCCCTCCCCAGCCTGATCGAAGCCCAGGTCACCTGCCCTTCGAGCCTGAGCCCCTGGCCTCGCCTCCTGGCGTTGGGCCTTACCCTGCTCGTCTGCCCTCCTCACACTGCGTCAAGCCCCCGAACTCGCGCCCGCATCATCCCTGAGCCAGACTGAGAACAAGAACCCCGGTCCTGGTCCCCAGGCCTGTCCAAATTCATGACATGCTGCACCTGCACCAGCACCTATGCCTTACCAGGCCGTGCCACCAGGGACCCACCTCTAACTCCTCCCTTCCCCTGCCAGGACATACAGGCCGTCCTCTGCCATCTCCCTGGCCTGTCTGCCATCCTTATTTCCCACATGACTCCCAATCCTGTTCAGCCCCGTAGCCTCCTGGGCCTCTCCTCTCCTGCCCTTTGCTGAGTGTCCCGTCTCCCCCAGCACGACATTGAACAGGAGGACCCTCGGGGGCGGACCCCGTTGGAGCTGGCCGTGTCCCTGGGAAACCTGGAGTCCGTGAGAGTCCTTCTTCGACATAATGCCAACGTGGCCAAAGAGAGCCACCAGGGCTGGGCAGGTACTGCGGAGGGCAGAGGGGCTCTCCCCGAAGCTGGCAGCAAGGTTGGAGGGTGGGAGTGAGCAGCCAGGCCTAGGGCCATCAGGAGGGCTCCGCTCAGCAGCCTGGTGTCCCCAGTCCTGCAGGAGGCAGTCAGCACTGGAGACCCCGAGATGGTGCAGCTGGTGCTCCAGTATCGTGACTACCAGAGAGCCACGCAGAGGCTGGCTGGCATTCCGGAATTGCTCAACAAACTCCGCCAGGTACAGCAGGGCACAGAGACTTGGACAGTAAGGGGGTGGGGTACCATGGCAGGGGACCGCCTTGGTTACCCAGGCCTGGCCTTAGAGGAGCAGCCAGCGTGTGCAGTGTGTTTTCCCGCCACACTGCAGGAGAGGAGTTCAGGCCCAAATGCATGAGACTGGGCCCTCTGGAAGAGAAGCCTTTGCCAGCGTTGAGGGGCCCTAGTGCCAGAAATCGCTAATGAGCTTTAGCTTTGTGCCGGGCGCGGTGGCTCACACCTGTAATCCTAGCACTCTGGGAGGCCAAGGCGAGTGGATCGTTTGAGCTCAGAAGTTCAAGACCAGCCTGAGCAAGAGCAAGACCCTGTCTATACTAAAAAAAATAGAAAAAAATTAGCCGGACAACTAAAAATATATAGAAAAAATCAGCCGGGCATGGTGGTGCATGCCTGTAGTCCCAGCTACTCAGGAGGGTGAGGCAGGAGGACTGCTTGAGCCCAGGAGTTTGAGGTTGCTGTGAGCTAGTCTGACGCCACTGCACTCTAGCCAGGGCAACAGATTGAGACTCTGTCTCAAAAAAAAAAAAAAAAAAAAAGAGCTTTAGCTTTGGGCCTCCTGGAGAATGCAGATTTCCTGGAGAGGGGACTTCAGGTCTGCTTGGTGGATATGGCTTGAGTCCCTGGAATGTCTGGTACTATGCACCCTTCTGGAAGCATACAGAGGGGCCGGGCTGGCAGAGCATACGACCTCATGCCCCTTACCCTAGGGGCAGGCTCAGATGGGGCCATTGTTTCCCCTTTATAGATGAGGACTCTGAGGGGCAAAAGCTCCCCCAGGGTCCCCTAGTGGGCTCATAGCCAGGTTGAGACTGGCCCCCAGGACTCTCCATGCTTATAGCCTCATTGTGGATGGACCATTGAGGCCCCACTTGGCCCACCCTCTCCTGGGCAGGGGTGGCTGGGTGTAGCTGGGCCATGGCAGTGCATCTAGACTTGCTGAAGGGCTGGGGCTCCCAGAGAGTGACTGTGGACCAGGAGCTCCCAGGCCTGTTGGTCCCCAGCACCAGGCAGGATCCTGATGGGCAGCTCTGGTCTCTCTCAGGCCCCCGATTTCTACGTGGAGATGAAGTGGGAGTTTACCAGCTGGGGTGAGTGGGGACCACTTGGCTCCCAGGGGCTTGGGGTGGGGCCTTTGGAAGACCCCCAGTGACCTCGGTGCGCCCTGCAGTGCCGCTTGTGTCCAAGATGTGCCCGAGCGATGTGTACCGAGTGTGGAAGCGGGGAGAGAGCCTGCGCGTGGACACCAGTCTCCTGGGCTTTGAGCACATGACCTGGCAGCGCGGCCGGAGGAGCTTCATCTTCAAGGGCCAGGGTGAGCTCTTGGGGCACGCACTGCAGTCCTCGGATTCTCTGGTGGCTTGCGAGGATGAGGCGATCCTTTCTCTCCCCTTTCCAGATGTGGAACCTGAGGTTGGGGTGGAGAGAATCCAGGGGCTGAGGTGGACCCACTGAGCAGCAGGTGGCAGAGGGTGGCGTGACGGCTCTCTCTGTGCTGGGGGGGGCCTGGCTCTGATTTGTGCCCCCTCTTGTGTTCCCCGGCTGGCCGGCCTCTAGAGGCAGGAGCCCTGGTGATGGAAGTGGACCACGACCGGCAGGTGGTGCACACGGAGACGCTGGCGCTCGCTCTGCACGAGCCGGAGGTGCTGCTGGCTGCCATGCGGCCCAGCGAGGAACACGTGGCCAGTCGCCTCACCTCTCCGATCGTCTCCACCCACCTGGACACTCGCAATGTGGCCTTCGAGAGGTGAGTCGGGGCAATGTGGTGGGATGGGAGAGGGAGCAAGCGCCGCTGTTGATGAGAGCAAGGCTGTCCTTGAGGCTCCCGCCTCAGCCGTGGGCGGCTGAGCAACTGCCGGGCTGCTCAGACTGCTGGCTGGTGGTCGCGCCACTGTGCGCCTGTCTGAATGGCAGCTGTCTTCCTGGGGAGGGGGTTAGGTCAAGATGTCCCCAGTTTCTCAACTTCTGACCTCATGTTTCTCCATAAGACAAGGATTTAGGCTGTGCTGCAGAACCGCTGTGTGTACTCATGTTGGCTTTTCCTTAGCACGGCTGTGTTTAGGCCAGAGTGCTTTGTGGATAACCTAGGCAAGAGTGTTATTTCTCTGACAATGTATGCCTCCAGTTGCAATAACAGATTTTGGGAAAAATAAAAAATTTTTTTAAGAGACAGGGTCTCACTCTGTCACCCAGGCTAGAGTGCAGTGGTGTGATCATAGCTCACTACGGCATCAAACACCTGTGCTCAAGTGATCTTCCTGCTTCAGCCTCCTGAGTAGCTGGGATAACAGGCACATGCCACCATGCCTGGCTAAGTTTTAAATTTTTTGTAGAGATGGTGTCCCACTATCTTACCCAGGCTGGTCTCAAACTCCTGGCCTCAAGTGATCCTCCCACCTCGGCCTCCCGAAATGCTGGGATTACAGGCATGAGCCACCGTACACAGTCAGAAACACTTTTTAAAAAAACAGCTTTATTGAGATATGATTTTATACACCATATAGATCACCCATTCAAAGTGTACGATTCAATGATTTTTGGTATACAGATTTGTGACATCACCACAGTCAATTTTAGAACATTTTCATCACCTCAAAAAGAAACCCCCCCATCCTTTAGCTGTCACCTCCACAAGCCCCCATCTGCTGCCCAAGTCCGAAGCAACCACTGATGTACTTTCTGTCACTATAGATTTCCCTGTTCTAGACTTTCATATGAATGGAATTTTATAACGTGGCTTTTTGTATCTGGCTTCTTTCACTTAGTGTAGTGTTTTCAAGGTTCATCCACATTGTAGTGTATAACTACTTCATTCCTTTTCGTGGCCTAATCCATTGTGTGAATAGACCATATTTTGTTTATTCATTTGTCCATTGATAGACATGTGGGTTGTTTCCATTATTTGGCTGTTATGAATAATATTGCTATAAATATTTATATACAAGTTTTTGTATGGACATATGTTTTCATTTCTCTTGGTGTATACCTAGGAGTGGAATTGCTAGGTTACTGATAACTCAGTGTTTAATTGCTTGAGGAACTGCCAGACGGTTTACCAAAGAGGCGGTGCCATTTTACATTCCCACTAGCAGTGTATGAGAGTTCTAGTTTCTCCACATCCTCATCAACACTTGTTATTGTTCATTTGTTCATTCATTCATTTTGGATTATAGCGATCCTAGTGGATGTGAAGTGGTAGTTCATGTTTTTTTGGCTTCTTTGTTTTAGTTTTTTTTTTAAAGACAGGGTCTCATTCTGTTGCCCAAGCTGGAGTGCAGTGGCGCTGTCGTAGCTCACTGCACCCTCAAACCCTGGCTCAAGCAATCCTCCTCCTTCAATCTCCTGAGTAGCTGGGACTACATGCCCATGCCACCATACCTGGCTAATTTTTAATTTTTAATTTTTTTTTTGAGACAGAGTCTCACTCTGTTGCCCAGGCTAGAGTGCTGTGGCGTCAGCCTAGCTCACAGCAACCTCAAACTCCTGGGCTCAAGCAATCCTCCTGCCTCAGCCTCCCGAGTAGCTGGGACTACAGACATGTGCCACCATGCCCAGCTGATTTTTTCTATATATATATTTTTTAGCTGTCCAAATCATTTCTTTCTATTTTTAGTAGAGACGGGGTCTCGCTCTTGCTCAGGCTGGTCTCGAACTCCTGTCTTGAGCAATCCTCCTGCCTCAGCCTCCCAGAGTGCTAAGATTACAGGCGTGAGCCACCACACCCGGCCTAATTTTTAAATTTTTTGTAAAGGAAAAAACCTAGGGGTCTCGCTGTGTAGCCCAGGCTGGTCTCAAACTCCTGGCCTCAAGCTTTCCTCTTGCATCAGCCTCCTGGACCATTGTGGCTTTAATTTGCCTTTCCCTAATGCCTAATAATTTCGAGCATCTTTCCATGTACTTATCGGTCATTTGTATATCTTTGGAGAAATGTCTATTCAGATCTTTTACCCATTTTTTAAATTGGGTTGTCTTTTTAATATTGAATTGTAAGAGTTCTTTACATATTCTAGATATAAGTCTCTTATCATATGTGATTTGCAAATATTTTCTTCATTTCTGTGGGCTGTCTTTTCACTTTCTTGATGGTGTCCTTTGAAGCACAGATGTTTTTAATTTTGATGATGTACAGTTTACCTGTTTTTCTTTTGTTCCTCCTTATTTTGGTGTCATATCTAAGAATATATTGCCAAGTATAAGGTCATGAAGATTTTCCCCTTTGTTGTCTTCTAAAAGTTTTATGGTTTTAGCTTTTACATTTAGGTATTTGAGCCATTTAAGTTAATTTTTGTGTATAGTGGAGGGTAAGAGTACAACTTCATTCTTTTACATGTGACTATCCAGTTGTCCTAGCCCCATTTGTTGAAAGGACTGTGCTTTTCCCATTAAATGTACTGGCACCCTTGTCAAAAATCAGTTGACCATAGAGATTTGGATTAATTTCTGGATTAATTTCATAGACCAATTCTATTCCATTGGTCTATGTGTCTTTCCTTACAACAGTATTGTCTTGACCACTGTTGCTTTGTAATAAGTTTTGAAATAGGAAAATGTCAGTCTTCCTACTCTGTTCTTCTTTTTCAGAATTATTTTAGGTATTTTGGGTCCCTTGAATTTTATATGACTTCCTGATTCAATTCATCCATTCTTACAAAGAAGTCAGATGGGATTCTGGATAAGGATTGCACTGAACCTGTAGATCAGTTTGGGGAGTACTGCTAAAACCTTGGAAGACAATGTTAAGTCTTCCAATCCATGAACATGGGATGTTTTTTCACTTACTTAGATCTTCTTTCATTTCTTTCAACAATGTTTCATAGTTTTCAGAGGATAAGTTTTATACTACTTGTATTAAATTTATTCCTAAGTGTTTTACTCTTTTTGATGTGAATTCTGAAGTGAATCAGATTGTTTTCTTAATTTTAGTTTTTAGACTTTTCATTGCAAATGTATAAAAATATAATTTGTTTTTATATATTGATCATGTTTCCTACAACATTGCTGAACTTATTTTTTAGTTTGAATAGATTCTTAGTGGATTCCTTAGTAATTTTAAACATGTAAATATAGTTTTACTTCTTTTCCAATCTAGATGTCTTTTATTTCTTTTTCTTGCCTAATTGCTCTAGCTAGAACCTCCACTATAAGGTTGAATAGAAGTGGTGAGAGTGGATATCCTTGTCTTGCTCCTGATCTCAGGGGGAAAGTATTCAATCTCACCATTACCTATGATGTCAGTTGTGGGGCTTTGGTAGATACCCTTTATCAGGTTGTGGAAATTCTAATTTGTGGAGTGTTTTTATCATGAAAGGGTGTTGGGTTTTGTCAAATGCTTTATCTGTCTATTGGTATGTTTATGTGATTTTTAAAGAATTCTATTGATATTATGATTACATTAATTGATTTTTGGTATTGAAGCAACCTTGCATTCCCAGGATAAATTCCACTTGGTCATGGTGTATAATTCTTTTCATATGTTATTGGATCCAGTTGGTTAGTATTTTGTTGAGGATTTTGTGTTCATATTCATAAGCGATATTGGTCTTTAGTTTCTTTTCTTTTCTTCTGGTGTCTTTGTCTGGTTTTGGTATTTGAATGAGGCCTCATAGAATGAGTTGCGAAGAGAGGACGTTGGTACTTTAAGACAGGAGTCTACCAACCTCCTCATTTGCCAACAAATTAATAAACTTCTCTTTCCTTCTCCTCAGAAAAAAAAAAGAGTGAGTTGGGAAGTGTCATCTTTTAGTCTATTTTTTGGACAGGTTTGTGAATTATTATTAATAGTATTAATTCTTTCAATGATTGGTAGGATTCAGTGGTGAAGCCATTTGGGCCTAAGGCCTCTTTTTGTGGGTAGTTTTTGTTTTTGGGGGATTTTTTTGTTTGTTTGGTTGGTTTTTTTTTTTTTTTGGACATAGGGTCTCATTCTGTCACCCAGGCTGGAGTGTAGTGGCCTGATCATAGCTCACCATAGCCTCAGACTCCTGGGCTCAAACTATCTTTTCTGCCTCAGCCTCCTAAGTAGCTGGGACTACAGGTGTGTGCCACCATGCCCAGCTAATTCTTCTACTTTTTTGTAGTTGCTATGTTGCCCAGACTGGTCTCAGACTCTTGGCTTCAAGTGATCCTCCTTCCTCAGCCTCCCAAAGTGCTGGAATTATAAGCGTGAGCCACTGCACCCAGCCTTTGCTTTTTTTAACCAATCAATCTCTTCACTTATTATAGGTCTATTCAGATTATCTATTTCTTCTTAAGTTAGTTTTGGTAGGTTGTGCCTCACTAGGAATTTGTCCATTTTATCCAAATTATCAAATTTGTTGGAGTATAGTTATTCATCATATTCCTTTATAATCCTTTTTATTTCTGTAAGGTTTGTAGTAACGCCCCCTGCTTTCATTTATGATTCTTCTAATTTGAGTCTTCTCTCTTTTTTTTCCTTAGTCAGACTAGTTAAAGGTTTGTCAATTTTGTTGATGTTTTCAAAGAACCAGCTTTTGGCTTCATTGTTTTTCCCTATTGTTTTTATGTTCTCTAAATTCATTAACTTTCACTCTAATATTTATTATTTCTTTCTTTCTGCTTGTTGTGGATTTAGTTTGCTCTTTTCCCAGTGTTTTAACATGAAAGATGAGGTTATTGATATGCGATCTTTTTTCTATTTACTTATTTTTTCTTTTTTTCACTTTCTATGATCCCTCATCTTCTTTCTTAACATAGGCATTTGCACCTCTATTATGTTCACACTTATAAATGTATCTTTAGCTGTGTCTTGTAAGTTTTGATATGTCATGTCTTCATTTTTATTCATCTCAAAGCATTTTATGATTTCCCTTTTAATTTATTCTTTGAGCCATTGGTTATTTAGGAGTATGTTGTTTACTTTCTACATATTTGTGAGTTTCCAAAATGTTTTTTGTTAATTGATTTCTAATTTTATTCCATGGTAGTTGGAAAACATACTTTTCGTGACTTCTGGCATTTCAACTTTAACAAGGTTTCTTTTATGGCCTAGCATGTAGTGTGTCTCAAAGAATGTTCCATGTGCACTTGAGAAGAACGTGTGTGCTGTTGTTGGGCGGGGTGTTCTAGGAATGTCTGTAAAGTCTAGTTGGCTTATAATGCTATTCATAACTTCTGTTTCTTTGTTCATCCTCCATCTCCTTGTTCTATCCATTATTGAAAGTGGGGTATTGAAGTCTCTAACTATTATTGTTGAATCAGACATACTTTTAAACTTCTGATGGAAAATTTCAAACACATATGAAGGAGAGATAATGTACTGACTCATTTCCCAGCTTTAACATTTATCAACATTTTACCAATCTTATTGAATCTATCCTTCCTCACTTTTTTTTCTTTTTTTTTTTCCTGGAATATTTTAAATCACATCGCAGGTTTCATATTATTTCAACAGTAAATGCTTCTGCATATGACTCTAAAAGATCAGGATGTTTTTTAACCCAGCCCCACCACTGTTATCACACCTAACAAAATCAACAGTAATTCCTCAGTATCTTCTAGTCCCCAGTCCTGTTCAAATGTCCCCAGCTGTCCAAGCACCCTCTTCGAGGCCCCTTCATGTTTCACAGTGGGAAGGGCCCCAGGAGCTGGGCAGCCAGGGCAGGCTGATCGGAGGGGAGGCTTTGGAAGGGAAGGCTTCGGCCAGGGCGCGGGGGGTGCAGGTCCTCACGAGCTCCTGTTTGGTCTGTTTCAGGAACAAATGTGGTATCTGGGGATGGCGGTCTGAGAAGATGGAAACTGTTAGCGGCTACGAGGCCAAGGCAGGAGAGGCTAGTGGTGGGGGGCTGGGGGCAGGAGATGAGGCCCAGGAACTCAGCTCCTTCTCAACATCCACCCCAGAGTACAGAGGGAGAGACGGAGTAGCCCTTGGGCCCCGGAAACCCTGAGCCCAAGTACCCAGCCCCTGCTGAGTATATGGGGACTGCCCAGAGCACAACCCCACCCAAGGAACCCAGATCAAATGAGGAGCATTTTCCTCTTGACCCTGGGGCTGTATCTCCCTACTGGTGACTCCCTGGGGTTCAGACCCTGCCACCTCCTCCATCGTGGGGAGCAAGATCTCGGCTGTCTCTGGGGACAGGAGGACTTGGGTCCTCTGCTGGTAAGGCTGAGCGTGGGGAACAGGCTCTGAGCCGCCAGCTCCTCATGTCCCTCCCCCGCAGGTGTACAGTGCCACCAACGTGGAGCTGGTGACACGCACGCGCACGGAGCACCTCTCTGATCAGGACAAGTCGAGGAGCAAAGGTAAACCCAGGTGCGCCTGCCTGCTGTCCGGTCACACTGTGTGGTGGGGTCGCCCCAGTCTGGGGTCAGGGGCCAGAGCTTCCCAGGACAAGCTGGGAGGGCTCACCATTCCCATCTGTCCCCTCTCCCACCCCCGGGAGCCTCCCGGGGCAGAGGGCCAGTGGAGCAGTCTGGGGGCAGCGGCCCCACACGCCCTCATGGGCTCCACCCTTCTCCTAGGCGGGAAGACTCCGCTGCAGTCCTTCCTGGGGATGGCCCAGCAGCACTCCTCCCACGGCGGGGTGAGCCCGGGCTGGGTGTGGGACCCGCGGGGCCGAGCCTGGGGGGCGGGGTGCCCTCCGTCCGTCCTGAGTGCTAAGTCTGGTCCTGGGGCCCACCCAGGCCCCTGTGCAGCAGGCAGCCAGCCCCACCAACCCCACAGCCATCTCCCCTGATGAATACTTTGACCCCAACTTCAGCCTGGAGTCGAGGAACATTGGCCGCCCCATTGAGATGTCCAGCAAAGTACAGAGGTGAGGGGGCTGGCTGGGGACTTGCCTCAGGGATGGGGACCCTGCCTGGACCCCCTGGGCCCTTGTGGACTCCTGTCACACACAGGGCCCGTCGTAGTAAGGGACCTGCTCACTCAGCTGGCTGCTCCCTGGACTCTACTCCCTGCGGGCAGGAGCCACGTCTGTCTTATCCACGGTCCTCAGCACCCCGGCAGGGGCTTGGCCCACAGAACTGGCCACAAGTCTCTGATGAATGAATGAGAGGGTGGCGCCACGCACGTGTGGTTTTCTATTGAATTTAATGAGCACCTGCTGGGGGCCAGCATGTGGCAAACTGGGCAGGGCCCATGGGACAGGCCCACAGCACCACGGCCTCCTGCTGTGTGGCCCGAAGACAGGTCTTCCCTCTGCGGGTCTGGTTTCCTCCTCTGTGAAACAAGAACGGTCCCGCGTGCCCGCCTGCCTCACGAGGCCCTGACGAGCCGGCGTGAGTGGTAACAGCACACGGAGGCCTGCAACAGGCCCCGCGCTCCGTGGCCACCTCACGTGGATTCTCTTAGCCACCCAGTGGTGGGGCTGGGATTCGAACCCTAACAGTCCTGCCCTGGGCTGTGCAGGACACAAAAGTGCAGCAACATGTGAGGTGGTGTCCAGCTCTGGGCTGAGGGGGAGGACGGGTCTGTGGACCAGGCTCAGAGAGAAGCCCACAGCCTGGCCCCTGCCCTCCTCGTCCAGACCGGATGAGCTGACACAAAACCATAACGAGCCCCAGTCTGGGCCCAGGGTCTGGGGACAGCTTGGGCTGTAGGAACAGGACACTGGCTCCCGGGGGAGGCAGGCAGGGGCTGCTGAGCAGAGGAGGGTGCGCCAGGCTTGAGTAAAGGCAGGTGACCAGAGAGCCAGAGAGGGCAGGCCTTAGTGGGAGGGCCACCCGCAGTTCCTTGACCCATGCCCTGTGGTTGGCCGAGCAGGTTCAAGGCAACACTGTGGCTGAGTGAGCAGCACCCACTCTCGCTGGGTGACCAGGTGATGCCCATTATTGACCTGATGGCCATCAGCAATGCCCATTTTGCCAAGCTGCGTGACTTCATCACCCTGCGCCTCCCACCTGGCTTCCCTGTCAAGATTGGTGAGAGAGTGGGGCCTGGGCAGTGGAGAACTTTGGGCACGGTGGCCTCCCCTTAGCACAGCCCCCAGGGAGAGGGGTGGACACAGCGCTGCAGGGGGTCAGGTGCAGGGGTCTGCGTCTGGGCGGTTCAGGCTTGGCTGTCCCCTCTGTGTCCTCACAGAGATTCCCCTTTTCCACGTACTCAACGCCCGCATCACCTTCAGCAACCTGTGTGGCTGTGACGAGCCCCTGAGCTCCGTGCGGGTGCCAGCCCCCAGCTCTGCCGTCCCAGCTTCAGGTACCCCTACGGGAGGCAGAGGGAAGCTGCCTGGCTGGCTGGTTGCGGAGCTCTGGGGTTGAGCGTGGCCCCTTTGCCATCTGCCTAGGGAGCCCTTTCCCATGTGAGGTGGACCCCATCGTGTTTGAGGTGCCTGAGGGGTACAGCGTGCTGGGCGCAGAGCGCAGCGAGCCCCTTCGAGATGAGGATGATGACCTGCTGCAATTCGCCATCCAGCAGAGCCTGCTCGAGGCAGGCACAGAGGCAGAGCAGGTAGGACTCGGGCAGGGGTGGGCCCTGGCCCCTGCAGCCACTGGGCAAAGGTGACAGCTCTGCACTCTGGCTATTGTAGGTGACTGTCTGGGAAGCCCTGACCAACACCCGGCCTGGTGCCCACCCTCCTCCCCAAGCCACGGTTTATGAGGAGCAGCTTCAGCTGGAGCGGTGAGGCCCTCGATGGACCTACTGGGTCCCTGTCGCAGCTGCGCCCTGCCTTGAGCTCCCAGCCAGCCCTGGCTGGAGGGTTGGGGTGGGTAGCATTGGAGGTGCTGGGCCCAGGACCCCATGCCCACTCCAAGGCCACCTCCATCAACAGTGCTGGCTGCCACCAAAAGTGGCATGAGGGACCAGGGACAGGGCCCTGCCTCATCTCTTCTCTCTGCCACCCTATCTTTGTCCTCCAAAGCCATGTCCCCAGCCCCTTGGCTTCTGCCCCGAGGCTTGGCGCTCACTGGTCTGCTCTCCCAACTTGTGCCCTGCCTACAAGGGCCCTCCAGGAAAGCCTGCGGCTGTCCACGGAGCCTGGGGGCCTGGGAGCCCCTCGCAGGACACCCCCAGCCCCCGCCCCCCCAAGCTTTGAGGAGCAGCTTCGCCTGGCCTTGGAGTTGTCATCACGGGAGCAGGAGGAGCAGGAGCGGCGGGGGCAGCAGGAGGAGGAAGACTTACAGCGGATCCTGCGGCTGTCACTCACAGAACACTGAGCCGCCTGGCCCCCGGGAGGGCTGTCCAGGGCTGCTCCCTTCACCCGCTTTTGTAATTTATTTATTTATAAACTGTCTGCTGCTGAGCTGGGGCCTGGAGCCCCGTGCGTGGGCTTGCAGTGGAGACAAGATGGAAATAAAGACACGGTCAGCAGCAGGCTTGCTCTGCTCAATGGGCGGGAGCCGCGGCACAATTTCCAGTGGAGCGCTAAGGGGAGACTCCATGGGCAATGGTCTCAGACCCGGGTTTGGATCCTGGCTGTGCCCCCTTGAGCCTCTCTGTGCCTCAGTTTCTTCAGCTGTAAAAGGAGGAGACCACCTCTACCCCCAGCGTGGTTGGGAGGGTGAAAGGAGCGAACTCAAGTCAGGTGCCCTCACCTGGGCAGATGCTCCGTGGACGTCAAGGGCTCCTCCCCTGAGCCTTGTCCCACCTCCTGGAGACCCAGGTTCATCCTGCCACCCCAGGTGGCTTTCCAGGAACCTGCCCCATGCTCCCATTGGGGAGGGGGAAATGCGGGGCCTCCAACCCTAGGGACAGCCAGCTGGGAAGAACCCCTACCCGCTGTGGCCCCTGCCGTCTCCAGCATGTTCTATCAGAGTGACTTTGGGCAAGTCACTTCCCTCTGCTGCAGCTGTGAATCAGGCTCAGCCCTGCCCTGCTCACTCCCAAGGTGGACCTGAGAATCCCCTGTGAGCTTCAATGCTTACTCCTAAATCCCATCCCGATTTTCCCTGAAGCTCTGCTTGTCTCCCAGTGGTTCAAGCAGACGGTGGAAGCATGAAGCCAACCATCAAGGAGAAAAAAGTTTGGGTTGAGGGCCCCCTCACTTAAGACCCATTGTGGCTGATCCTCTCTAAGACTTGTGTCCCCAGCCCCTGCCTCCCTCCGGCCCACCTCTGCCGGACAACAGACCGGTCAAGGCCCCAACAGCTCAGGTGATCTACCTGGGCGGGGCGGGGAGGAAGGACCAGCCCAGGAATGACTGCGCCGGGCGGCTCGCGTGCCTGGGCTCAGCACCTGCGCCCCGCCCCCGGCCTCGCCCCCAGCGCGCGTGGGGGGCGGGGCGGGGCGGGCAGAACCGCGGAGCCCCGAGGGGCGGGGCCGTCCGCTGCGCGCCGGCTCCACCGGCCCCGCTGGGCGGGTGCCTGGCCCTTTAAGGGCCGCCCCCGAGGAGGTGCCAGGCCCTGGTAGCTCCGCTCTCCTTCCTGGTCCTGCGGGGCCGCACTGTCCGTAGGGCTGTGGCAGGGGGCCGTGCCCGGTGGCCGCCCAGGTGTCCCCGGCCTGGCCCCATGGCTCTGGTCACAGTGAGCCGCTCGCCCCCGGCCAGCGGCCACTCCACGCCTGTGGGGCCCACGGTGAGTCTGGCTTTGCTGTGGTCCTGCCCACGCAGTTGGCTGCCAGCTGGGCCTGGGGAGCACGCCCTGCCCGCCGGCAGACTCCCCTCAAGCCTAGCCTGTGCGAAGGGGGACCCCAAGTCTCGGGGTCGGGGAGAGGGGGTTGGGGGAGTTTTGAGGTTCTCAGGAACTCGGACCGAGGCAAGATCTGGAGCCCTGCGAGCCAGCCCAAGTCTGCGGAGGCCCAAATTTGGGCTAACTCTTCCGCCACCCTCAGCACCCTCCCAGCCCCCCCACACCTGGGCTTGGGCCGGGGCTCCTCCAGTGCCTCCCGGCGGGAAGCTGTGGGAAGAGGATTAGCATCTGACACCTTTTCTGGCCCCTCTTCCCCGACGGAGGGCAAGGTGGTCCCCAGGGCCCCCACCCCAGCAGCCCTGAGAGAGGAGAGGAGAGTCCCTGCTCTCACTCTCCCTGGGGGCCGCTTTCTCAGCAGGAGCTGGCGGTCAAGCGGAGAAACCGACTCCAGCGCCGGTGAGCACCTTCCTCCCCAGCACAGACCCTCCACGCAGCCCCCAGGCCTGGCCACTGCCACTCTGAACTCCAGGTGTCAAGGACAGAAGGCTCCCTACTGAATCTGTGGGGCGATGCTCCGGGTGGGCCCAGCTGCTGGGTTCAGCTTGTGGCAGCAGGGCCAGCCTGACTGCCTTTGCTTTTACCTTCCCCCCCATGTCACTTAGGGCTCCTTCACCCACTTCCCCGGACCCTAGCTCAGGCCAGTGGTCACAAGCCAAAGGGCAGGATGGGATGACAGGGCCTGAGGACGCCTGGGTCCCTAACCAAGTTTACAGTATCTCCTGAGTTAGGCAGGTGAGAGGGGAAAGGGAGTACCCCCCCCCAGACTAGCAAGAATAAAGGGGCTGGGGCTCAGGGACCCCCCAGACTGCTTCGCAGAGCACTGGCAGCATCACCAGAGAACTGGTTAGAAATGCAATCTCAGGCCTCCACTCCAGACCGACTGACTCTGGGGATGGAGCCCAACAGTCCATTCCAATAGGCCCTCCAGGTGATGCTGCTAAGGTTTGAGAACCCGCACCCTAAGGGGTGCGAGGGACATAAATGTTTCCCCACCATCCTGCCAGGCAGAGCTTTGCGGTGCTCCGTGGGGCTGTCCTGGGACTGCAAGGCGGAGGGGACAATGGTGATACAGCTGAGGCCAGCCCTGAGCGAGCAGAGGAACCCCTGGGTGAGGAGCAGCCCCACGGGGACCAGACAGACTACGGACAAGGGTTCCAAAGTCCCCAGAAACAGGAGCAGAGGCAGCACCTGCATCTCATGGTGGAGTTGCTGAGGCCACAAGACGACATCCTCCTGGTGAGGGGTCCCATCCAGAGCTCACCAAGAGGGGAGTGGCCCCTGAGAGGGTAGGGGAGAGGGTAGAATGGAGCCAGCATGTGTGTCTGTTTGGGGACCAATGAGGGGTGTGAGGGCAGGCACCCTGGGGAGTGTAGGGGTCACCCAAACCCTGATGACCCTGCAGTTTCAGGTAGAGATGTTCTGATAGGACCAGGTCATGTCTGCAGGTCTCTGGAGGACTGTGAAAGGACAGGGAAGGTTTGTCCTGCCTGAGTCGGTAGAGCCCAATTAGGTCCAAGGGTTGGGAATTACACAGACGTAGGTTTCTGTTCAACCAGCAGGACTTTTCTGATAATGTGAGTTGTCCCTAAGTGGACCAGAGCACAGGGAGGGCTTGCTGAGCACCCCCTGGGGGCCCAGGCAGAGGGAAGGAGGATTCCAGCATCCACATAGGATGGGAGTACAGCTGGGAGCCCGAGGACCGCTTCCCAAATGCCGTGGAGAGAGCTGACTGTGGCCAGAGGGGAAGAACAAGATGAAGCGAGACTTCCGTAAAGCTGAATCTATAACAGAAGTACCGAACTTTGTTGTGAGATTATGTCCTTGATATTTCTTTGGTGATAAACATTTGAGTGAAATGATGGCAATGGCAAGTGACCGAGTTTTTAAAAGACCCTCCTTCCTAGGCAAAAACAAAAAATAGGCAACTTATGTCAGTCCCATGCCCCACTTTTAAGAAAGATCTTTTTGAACATTTTGTTGGACCATGAATCCAAAAGTTGGGAAGCATGGGAGTGTGCCACTGATCCTGGATCTGGAAAGAGGGGGTGGGAATGGAGGGAGCAGGGGCAGGGCTGTGCTGGGCCTGGGGTGTCCAGGTGGAGTGGGAGGAGCAAGGTCCTTGGGCCACTGTGACTCTGGGCACATCTTCCCCAGGCAGCCCAGCTGGAGGCAGCTCGGCCACCCCGGCTCCGCTACCTGCTGGTAGTTTCCACACGAGAGCACCCGAGCCAGGATGAGACAGTCCTCCTGGGGGTGGACTTCCCTGACAGCAGGTGGGAGCAGGGAGAAGAAGGGAGGGGGCAAGGAATTGAGGTGCTGGGGGACAATGGCTTTCCTTTTGTCCCCTGCCAGCTCTCCCAGCTGTACCCTGGGCCTGGTCTTGCCCCTCTGGAGTGACACCCAGGTGTACTTAGATGGAGACGGGTAAGAAATGGCAACTGGAGAGGGGAGGAGGAGAAGAGGGGCCAGGAGGGTAGAATACCAAGTGTGACAGATGTGTCTTAGGGGCTAGCCACTAGGGACACAATTCTTAGGCTGGGAGTCTGGGCTTGGGGCCTACTCTCAGCTCCACCTCAGATTCGCTGTGGTCCTGGGCAAGTCACCTAACTTCTCTGGGCCTGGACCTCCCACATCTGGCAAATGGGCAAGCTGCCTGTCCCAGAGCTTGGAGTGTGGTCTCCTGCAGGGGCTTCAGCGTGACGTCTGGTGGGCAGAGCCGAATCTTCAAGCCCATCTCTATCCAGACCATGTGGTAAGAGCTGGCTGAGAATCTCCTCTGGAGGTGGTTGCAGGGCCTGGGTAAGGACAGCAGGGAGGACAGGGTGACCCAGCTTCTCCTCCTGTCCCAGGGCCACGCTCCAAGTGTTGCACCAGGCATGTGAGGCAGCTCTAGGCAGTGGTCTTGTACCTGGTGGCAGTGCCCTCACCTGGGCCAGCTACTACCAGGACAGACTGAACTCTGACCAGAGCTGCCTCAATGAGTGGACGGCCATGGCTGACCTGGAGTCTCTGCGACCTCCCAGCACCGAAGCTGGCCGGTCAGTGCAGGGAGGGGAGGGTCTGGGTGTAGGGGGAGGGCAGGAAAAGGCAGAGGGGTGCCATGGCAGAGAGGAAAGGGCCCCTTGACTCAGGGATGTGCTCCCAGGCCCTCGGAACAGGAGCAGATGGAGCAGGCGATCCGGGCTGAGCTGTGGGAAGTGCTGGACACCAGCGACTTGGAGAGCATCACTTCCAAAGAGGTGGGCATGGGGCTGAGAGGCCGGGGCCCTTCCTCCAGGCCTGAGCCATTCCCGGATGCCTTGGCCTCAGCCGCAGTCTGTGTAGATGGGACAGGGAGCCATCCTCAGAGGCCCAGCGGGAAGGGGGGCGGTTAGGAGCCTGGGGAGCGGCCTGAGCCTCTCCTCCCCTTGGGCTCTGGCCACAGATCCGCCAGGCCCTGGAGCTGCGTCTAGGGTGTCCCCTCCAGCAGTACCGAGACTTCATCGACAACCAGATGCTGCTGCTCATGGCGCAGCAAGACCGGGCTTCCCGCATCTTCCCTCATCTCTACCTGGTGAGCTCCAGGCCGAGCAGGGGGGCCGTGGGGACTGCTTGCAGCTGGAGGGGAGAGGGTGAGTGGGGGGCCAGGAGGCAGGTGCTGGAGGGAAGGAGAACAGTGCTGCTTCCCTCTCCACAGGGCTCAGAGTGGAACGCGGCCAACCTGGAGGAGCTGCAGAGAAACAGGTAGCAGTTAGGGCCCCTGGGGCCTCCCCTCGGGGGTTGCCTGGCCAGCTTCAGAAACCCCCAGAGCACCCTCAGCAGCTGCCAGCTCTGCTTCCACCTCCGCCCCTGGGGATGTCACCCTTGCATGGGCTCTCAGGCCAGGACAGGCCAGTAACCCTGCTGCCCCACTGGCCAGCCCTCCGTGTACTCTTCCATGCACCCCACACAGGTGTGGAAACAGAGGGCCCCAACCACGCTGAGAGGAGCAGCAGCAGGGCCCACTGCTGTGACTGCCTTTTCCAAACAGAGAAAGGCTCCTCTCCACCTAGTCCTGCTCTTCTCCCAGTGGGGACCTGGCTTCCTGCTGTGATAGGTTCCTGTCATTTGCCCACCATGGGCTTCTGGGAGACCTGCCATAGTTAGTCCCTGTCACCCCACTGCTGCAGATCCACCCACTTTCACCTTAGTTCAAAAACTGTTCTCTAACTGGTTTCCGAGAGTAATAGAAGGGTAGTGTTGCAGTTGACCTCAGCTATCTGGGCTAGGCTGGGAAACTCAAGCCTCGCAAGGTAGAACGATTTACTCAAGGTCACAGTCATCTGACAGCTGGGTCAGTTCTCTTCCCACCATAACTGCTGCCTCCACGTGACTGGAAACTAAGAATCAAACAGAGAGGCCCAGGGGCTGCCAGGTCCAATGGCCAATGGGCCTGCTGCCCCTGCCCACATCAGCCTGGCCTTGGGCCCTCTGGGACAGGGTCAGCCACATCTTGAACATGGCCCGGGAGATTGACAACTTCTACCCAGAGCGCTTCACCTACCACAACGTGCGCCTCTGGGATGAGGAGTCAGCCCAGCTGCTGCCCCACTGGAAGGAGACGCACCGCTTCATTGAAGCTGCAAGGTCAGGCTCCTCCCGGCTCCTGCCGCCCACCCGGTCCTGCGGGTGCCCTCGGCCCCCTCCCCGACTCGGCGCCTCCTGCCCACCCTGCCGTCAGCTCTGTGACCCTCCCAACCCCCAGTGTCCTTACTTCCTGTCCCTCTGCTCTTGGTCGTAAGCCCCTCACTGTGAGGGAGGGGTGGGGAGCTGACCAGGTCCCGCCTCCACAGGGCGCAGGGCACCCGGGTGCTAGTCCACTGCAAGATGGGCGTCAGCCGCTCAGCTGCCACGGTGCTGGCCTACGCCATGAAGCAGTACGGCTGGAGCCTGGAGCAGGCGCTGCACCACGTGCAGGAGCTGCGGCCCATTGCCCGCCCCAACCCCGGCTTCCTGCGCCAGCTGCAGACCTACCAGGGCATCCTGACTGCCAGGTATGGAGTGTGGAGGAAGCAGAAGGGGTGAGGGTATGTGTATGCTGGGGGTAGCTGCTGGGTCACTCAGAGCTGACTCAGGGCCACCTCCTCACAGCCGCCAGAGCCACATCTGGGAGCAGAAAGTGGGTAGGGTCTCCCCAGAGGAGCCCCTGACCCCCGAAGTCTCTACACCATCCCCACCTCTTCCGCCAGAACCGGGGGGCGGTGGGGAGGTGAAGGCCATGGGCTTGGAGAAGAGCCAGGCACCCCCAGAAGAAGAGTCTGGGCCAAGGGCCCGTATCAACCTCCGAGGGGTCATGAGGTCCATCAGTCTCCTGGAGCCCTCCCTGGAGCTAGAGAGTGTCTCGGGGGCTGGTGACCTGCCAGAGGTGAGGCTGGGGCTGGGGGACCTCCATCTGCAGTGGCAGGGACCGCAAGCGGGGAGGAGGGGGAGAGACCAGGACTGGTGCTTGGCTTTAGGCCCTGAGCAGGGGGATACCTGGGTTCGGTCTGAGCCCCCTATGAGGATCTCCTGAGAGGTCAGAGCCCCTGGGGGCCTGGTCCTTGCCTCCTCCACAGTCTGCTCAGTAAAGGGAGCACCTTCCCAGGCTGTGAGCTCCACAGCCTACTGGCAGGGATTTCTGCCCTCAGTGGGGATAGATAAGATGATCTCTGAGCCCCTCCCTGACCTGAGGCAAAGGATGCAGGGCCGGGCTGGGTCTCAGCACTCACACCACCCAAGTGCTGACTAAGTGAGCACCCTCTGCACTAAGAGCTGCAGGGCACAAGTCTAAGGCCAGAAGCTGGTCCTTGCCTTCGGAAGCCAGACTCCAGGCCAAAGGGGGGACATTTGAAGCGGCTTCCTGGGGGCAGCTTTGGGTGTGGAAGGATAGGGAGGCATGGAGGGTTGATGGATGGGTATGGGCATTGACAAAGCAGAGGGTCATCACGCAGCACCTGGACACATGCGTCCACACAGCCCAGTTCAGGGGCTGGCACCAGGTGTTTCAGCTGTGGCTCATTGGGCAGGCCACACAAAGGCAGAGGAGGAGAAGGAGCAGGGGGCCAGAGAGGCCCAGCAGGGAGTGGCAGGTGCAGGAGGGCTGAGGAGGGCTCCTGGGACCAGAGGGAAGCCAGGCAGGTAGGGGTCAAGGAGCAAGGGCAGTGGAGCTGGAGCACTGTCTTCCCTCCCCAGGCAGTGTGGCCTGCGAGCTGCTCAGCTTCCCAGTGTGCATTCGAGACATTCTGCACCTGCCCTTTTCCTGGCTCTGCCCTCAGCTCTTGTTCCTTATACTTTCACCCATGCAGGTTTTCTCTTCCCACGAGTCTTCAGACGAAGAGCCTGCGCAGCCCGTCCCTCCACTCTCAAGGGCGAAGGGAGGCCAGCGGCTCTGCCAGGGGCCTTGGCCTGCCCTAAAGTCCCGCCAGTCTGTGGTTGCCCTCCAGAGCGCCGCCCTGGTGGCCAGCCGGACCCGAGCCTTGCAGGAGCAGGGGCAGGGGCAGGGGCAGGGGCAAGGAGAGCCTGGCATTCTCCCCACACCCAGGCTCCGGAAGGTGGTGAGGCAGGCCAGCGTGGATGACAGCAGAGAGGGGGGCGAGGCCTGAGCCCTCACACACTCATGCCCCCCAGACACTAAATGGAGGATCCACAGCTCTTCAGAGGAACACCCCTCACACCTGTTGCCCCCACACTCTGCTCTTAGCTCCTCCCAGGAGTCCCCATACCCATCACTACAGCTTCACCTCCTACAGCCTTAAGTCTCAGACCCATGTCCATGTGTCCAAGGGCTCAAGACTTTATAATTGGGATGTGGTAGAGACTGAAGGTGCCTTTGGGGGCACTAGCACCCTACTTTCATTTTCAACTGTTTCCCTGAGATACTCACCTGTAGCCATGGAATAAGAACAGCTTCCCAGTGGGGAAAGCCTCATGCCTCCTCGCAACTCCCCACTTCACTCCCGGAGCCAGCCAGGCCAGAGGCGGACGGGAACCTCAGTTCCCAGCCCTGGGTGGCCTGAGGAGGCTGGCAGGTGGCAGGCCACCTCCCTCACCCACCTCACAACTGGCCGGAGTCTTTTGCCACTACCCAGTTCTCCCACGGCACCACACTGGGTCACAGGGCACCAGGCCAAAAAGAATCGTTTTTCTGTCCTTCATGGCCTCTGGCCAGTTTTTCATAGTCTTAATAGTATCTGGCTTTGTACTGAGAAATAAAAAAACATTTTCTTATCATTTTCAATTTTATGATAAAGCCATCTGTCGTTCCATCAGATCTTTCTCTGTTATGTGAGGAGTTTGGTCTCTCCTCACTCCTGACAGTTTCTTCACAATTCCCAAGTGTCTCCAACAGACCTGTTTGGGGGAGTGGCCTTTTTGGGGGTGGGGTGGGAGGAAGAATGGGGAAGAGGGGAGGCCAGTGCTGTCTCCCTCATCTCCTAGGGTGGGGCCCGGTAAACGGCAGCGGCCCACACCCCCTCAGGTGGGTCGGGCAGGGGAGCAAGTCCACACCAGCCAGCAGGCACGTGGCTCTGCTGGGACAGCTGAAGGGAGTTACCCAAGAGGAAGTGAAAACTGCTGCCCTGGACAAGAGCAAGCCTGTTCCAGAAGCTAAGACTCCTTTTGGACACTTGGTGCTAGTTCTCAAGCATATCTTCGGTCCCAAGAATCCTGCTATAATGCAAGAGCCCAAATTTCCAAGCCAGTCATCGCTGCCTGGGAGGAAGTACCCTTGACCCTTTCTCTCCTGCCCAGGGGTTCCTTCTGCTCAACTCTGGTGTTCAAGAAGAGTTAATGGTTCCATCATTGTCACTTCTATCCCCTCTTCCCAAGGTCATTCCCTCTGCCCTATGACACACTACACTGCTTTGGGGGAAGGGGTGGTACCCAACTCCTTCCCTCAAAGCGGGCCTCAGAGATAGGAGCCAGCACCAGGCATCCTCATTGAGACTTCATGCCCAGTTTTAAGAATGAATCTCTTGGCCGGGAGCGGTGGCTCACACCTGTAATCCTAGCACTCTGGGAGGCCGAGGCGGGAAGATCGCTCGAGGTCAGGAGTTCAAGACCAGCCTAAGCAACATTGTGAGACCC
This sequence comes from Lemur catta, assembly GCF_020740605.2. NCBI lineage: Eukaryota > Metazoa > Chordata > Mammalia > Primates > Lemuridae > Lemur > Lemur catta. The sequence continues at coordinate 104,907,803 of NC_059134.1, read as the reverse complement.
TGTCTTTACAAAAATAAAATAATTAGCCAGCCATGGTGGCGCACGCACGCCTGTAGTCCCAGCTACTTGGAAGGCTGAGGCAGGAGGATCACTTGAGCCCAGGAGTCTGAGATTGCAGTGAGCTATGACAATGCCACTGCACTCTAGCCCAGGCAATAGAGCAAGACCCTGTCTGAAAAAAAAAAAAGAAAAAATTGGACAAATGATTAGGAACCATATGCATACACAAAGCTCACACAAATTGCTAAAGAGGCAAAAAATAATACAGGATATAAAATGAAAGTCTCCCATCCTGTCCTCCAGCTTCTTCTGAGTCTCTCCAAAAGACACTCCATGCTTATGTAATCAAATATATCGGTATGTGTATTCTTATTATTTATTTATTTATTTTTGAGACAGAGTCTCGCTCTGTTGCCCGGACTAGAGTGAGTGCCATGGCGTCAGCCTAGCTCACAGCAACCTCAAACTCCTGGGCTTAAGCGATCCTACTGCCTCAGCCTCCCGAGTAGCTGGGACTACAGGCATGCGCCACCATGCCGGGCTAATTTTTTGTATATATATTTTTAGTTGGCCAGATAATTTTTTTCTATTTTTTTTTTAGTAGAGACGGGGTCTCACTCTTGCTCAGGCTGGTCTTGAACTCCTGACCTCAAGCGATCCACCCGCCTCGGCCTCCCAGAGTGCTAAGATTACAGGCGTGAGCCACCGTGCCCGGCCCTTATTATTTATTTTTAATTTTTTAGTAGAGACGGGGTCTTGCTCTTGCTCAGGCTGGTCTCGAACTCCTGAGCTCAAGCGATCCTCCCACCTCAGCCTCCCAGAGCGCTGGGATTACAGGCGTCAGCCACCACATCCAGCCATCTTTTTAAATATAGATAGTATATTAACATACTATTCTGCATTTTGAAATTTTTTTCATATCATGGTAAGTTCCACATAGGTACATAAAGATTTGCCTGATTTTGTGCAGCATGGTGGTGCACAATTGCATTCCCAGCTATAGGGGAGGCTGAAGCAGGAGGATCACTTGAGCCCAGAAGTTGGAGGCTGCAGTGAGCTATGATCATGCCGCTGCACTGCAGCCTGGGCAACAGTGAGACCTTGTCTCTAAAATAGATGAAATAAAAAAGTAAAAATTTGCCTCATTTAAAAAATAACCACATATTCTTCAATGATAGGCTGTCATGACAAATAAATAAATGAATAAAAACCACACATTTTCCATTTTATGGAAACCATCATTTATTTAAGCTGTCCTTTATTGATGAACTTTTAAGTTGTTTATGGTTTCTTCCCCCGATTCCAAGTAATGCCTCATTAAGTACCCCTGTATATATTTTCTTGTGCAAACATGACCACTAAATCTGTATAACATAGTTCTAGAATTGCTGAAGGAAAGGCTGTGTGCATTTGTAATTTTGACAGGCATCACCTAATTTCGTTCCAAGAAGTTGCACCAATTTACAGTGAATGGGAATGTCTATCTTCTTAAAGGGCCGTCCTGCCTATGTTACCACCTTGCAACACTCCCAGAGGGAAAGGGCAGGCACTAGTTACCTTAGAGAAGTAAGGAGTCTCTAACAGAACCTGAATCAGATCCTGGGTTTCTAGACTGTCAGTCCAGAAGCCTAACTCAGGAGTGGAAAAGGTAGTTCCTGGGCAAGCAACTCACTAATTTCACAGTTCTGCCCAAGGCAAGCCCTGGGTCCAGAAGTGCTGGGAACTCCCGGGAGGGTCAGGATGACCCCTGCTCCTGGAGTCCCCATTCAGCTCCCACCTGATAGGCAGCCTCTTAGAACGGGAGCGGTCGCCCTGACCAGCCTCGGAACACCAGCTGCGTCGAGGAGCCTGAGTTTCTGGCCCAGCCTGTCCATCCCGGGCCAGCTCCCACCGTCAGAACGTTCTCCCACCCAAGCTGGGGCGGGAACTCGGACGCCGCCGCCCTGTCCCCCAATCAAGGCAGCCCTTCGTTAGGCCAAGTTTTCAAACGGCAAAGCCAAACGCGCTGAAGAGACCGGACTCCGACCCTTCACCCTGCACCCCAAACACCTCAGGGCCTCAGCTGTCCAGGGAAGCTCCCTCTCAGGCCTCTGCGGGCCCTCCTACGCGGGCGGCGCGGGGGCCAGGAAACTTGGCTCGTCTCAGTCGACTGCGACGTTCGGGCGCCATCTTGCGTCGGTTCCTCTGGCCTCCGGTAACAACACGGAAACCACATTTTCCAGCGTGCCTCGCGCCTGTGCGCAGGCGCAAAGAGCTCCCTCTCGTTTCCATGGGAACCTCGACCCCTAGAATCCCCGACCCTTGACTCAGTGGAGCAAGAAGGTGTTGCGTCTTCCTGAGGTGCGCTGGAGCTGGGACAGGGTCTGCAAAAGGTTGAGAGGGCAAAGTAGGGGGCTTGACGGGAGGAAGCCAGGCCGGCCTTGCCTCCTGGGACCGGCGTTTCCAAATTCTCCGGGCGTCCGGGCGTCCTCGTGCTCCTGAGGCCTCGGCGTTCTGAGGCCAAGGGGCTGAGGGAAGCCCGGGTCCGCTAGGCCAGTGGCCGGTTCTGGCCCGCGCAGCCGCGCTCGGCCTGCCAAGGGCCTGCGCACCGCCCACCGGTACACCAGGGACGCGGGCCAGGCTGGCAGCCTCCGGGATGGTTGGTGCCACGGGTGAACGTGGTGGTAGAGCGTCGGGCAGGATAACGAGCGCACCCAGGGCTGGCTCTGCCTCCGCCTCTAATGGATTTGGGATCCGGGGCAGCTTCCAGCCCCTGTGGGGTTCCGCTCTCCTCTCTGTAAAATTAGACTTGGACAGGAATTCTAGTGGCTTTGCAATTCCGTTGCACAGCAGCCCCGGGCTCTGTGTGACGTGGAGCAGCGGTCCCCAACCTTTTTAGCACCAGGGACAGGTTTCATGGAAGACAGTTTTTCCACGGACGGGGGCGGGGCAGGGGGAGGCGGAGCTCAGGCGGTCTTGCGAGCCATGGGGAGCAGCTGTAAATACGCTCACCTGGCCGCTGCTCACTTCCTTTTTTTTTGAGACAGAGTCTCCCTGTTTTGCCCTGGCTAGAGTGCCGTGGCGTCAGCCTAGCTCACAGCAACCTCAAACTCCTGGGCTCAAGCAATCCTCCTGCCTCGGCCTCCCGGGTAGCTGGGACTACAGGCAAGGCGCCACCGTGCCCGGCTAGTTTTTTCTAATTTTAGTTATTCGGCTAATTTCTTTCTATTTATAGTAGAGACAGGGTCTCACTCTTGCTTAGGCTGGTCTAGAACTCCTGAGCTCAAGCAATCCTCTTGCCTCGGCCTCCCAGAGTGCTAGGATTACAGGCGTGAGCCACCGTGTCCAGCCTGCCGCTCACCTCTTGCTGTGCGCCCCCCTCCAAGTTTCATGGAGGACAATTTTTCCACGGACGGGGGTGGGGCGGGTAGGGGGCGGCGGCGGTCTGCGGCCCAGTCCCTAATAGACCATTGACTGGTACCGGTCCGCGGGGGTTGGGGACGGCAGACCCAGAGGACAAGTTCCTTTATCTCTCTGAGCCCGAGTTTCCTTCTCTGTAAAATAAGAAGGTCGAAGCAGATGCTCCCTAAGGTCTCTTCTTAGCACTGTGGTGTTTTATGTACAGCTGGGTTCATTGCCTCTTATTGCACACCAAGTGTAAGAAGAAAGAAAAATAACTGGGATGGTTTGAGCAAGAATCTCAGCTTGGAGTCTAGAGTCAGAGAAACTTGAGTTTGTGACTTTGGGTACAGTTATTACATTTCTCGAGTTTCAGTTTCCTCCCTTGCAAAATTAGGGATAGTAGCACCTCAGGTTTTTGAGGATTGAATGAGATAATGCATGTAAGTTTTTAGCCCAGGGCCTACGTATAGTAAGTGCCATCCCAAGTCCCAGCTTTCATTTCTGATAAGTTTTAAAACATTCCTTAGCCTTTTCCTAATTTCTAAAGTCACTGCCTTTATTTCTGAGCAAATCTATTCTCTGAGGCAGGATGGTTTTATAGGCTGATTTTGATGTGGAAGCCAGAGTCTTCTTACCCAAGGTTGTATACTCACGGCTAGTGTCTCACCTCCCTTGAGCTGTCGTGTGGATTATATCATTACTGCACAGCATCTACAAGGCCCAACACCGCATAGTAGGGAAGATACTTTCCCTTCCTTAAGACTCACAGGACGTGAGCACCTATACATTATGATGCAAAAACAGCTAAATATTGAACAATAATGTATTTACATAAGACTGAATAGACACCTGAATATAAGGAATACCCAAGAATTCTACGCTGCTTGTATTGAATTCAAGCTTTGTGTTAATTGGGAACATCCTAACAAGGAGTTTTAAATTAGTGATAAAAATGTATTTGTTATTTTTTTTAAAAAAATCTGGGCACTCCCAGTAGTTTCACAAACAAGTCTTCATCCAAAAGCATCTTTATGTGGAAGCTATATTCCATGAGCATTTTTTAAGCACCTATTATGTACATGGAACTGTGTGGGGTGCTATGAGGGATACGAAGATGTATAAGACAATCTTTGCTCTCAAGAAACATAGAGTCTAGTAGAGATCAATTATGGATACAAAACATGTGTAATTCAAGTAGAAAGTGATGTGTCATAAGAGAGGTCCAGGTAACTGTGCTATGAAGATTCAGAGGCAGGAGATACCACTACTGAGTCACCATATAATGACAGAAGCAAGGAGAAGACACCATTTGAACCTCCTAAAGCATGTGGAAAATGTGGCTATGCCAAGAAGTAGGGAGAAGATATTCTGGGCACCCTTTCCACAGCCTTGAGATACATGGAGAAGAAGTGTCTGTAGCCCTAATTAAATGGTGAGCTCCTAGCTGACAGGGACTGGGTTTTGGTCAGTGTTTTCCTCCCCTGCTTGGCACCTGGTTGGCCAATGTTAGTGAATATTAGTGGTAAATACTAGTGAACAAATAGGAGCTATGAGTTTCCTACAGAGAGGAACTGAGCTGTGATCTCTGTATTACTCTGAGGCCCTTTTATTAGACTTGCATGCCCTCTTACAGCCACTCTTCTAGGGAAAGAATGTGAATGGACAGATAATTACAATACAAGGGCCATATTGTTGGCATATTTTATACAGTACCAGCCAACTGAGAGCCAAGTGAACAAGGTCTTGTAAATGGATAGGCGGGTTTGAGAGCCTCTTTCCCTGGAACTGAGGGGAAGAACCATGAGGGGAGGAAACAGAAGAACAGGATCCTGAGGTAGGCTTGAGGACCAATGATGGATATTCTTTTGGCTCTTGTGTTCATTCTTGGCTCTTCTTTTTCTATGGCCCACTCCTCCCCAGGGACATTCTTTCCTACCTGTGACCCACCTGGGAGTGGGAAACTATGTCTACCATGCCAGTAGGTTGCCAAGGCATGCTGCAGATAACTGAAGCTGGCTTTAGCAGCACCGTCTTCAGGCTGATTTCTGGGGCCCTGCCCTTCTCTAGTCCTGCCCAGTGCTGAATCTGTGCCAGGCGCTAGCTCTGAAGTAGACTCTGAGTCAGGAGTCTAATGACCCATGGAAGGGAGAACCACCTGAGCACCTGGTATGGAGGTGTCTCTCTTGAGAAGGGCACAAGTAGAGAAGGTTGAAAGGAGAATGGGTTGAGGACAGGGAAAACCCCTCTAAGTCCTACGTAACCCGTCAAGGGTCTAGATTCCTCCTGGAATCCTCTCTTGCTCAGAGAGTGCAGTGATCCTCAGAACAAGGAAGTTGGGAGAGTTTAAACAGGTGTAATCAGAGAGGGGATAGGGCACAACTGACTGCCTTTTTTGTCCTTAGATATGGGACAGTACAGGACTTCTGGGGGCCACAAACGCTCCTTTTCCTGGAGATGCAACCCAGTGTGACCCATTACACCATCCTGGCAGCTTATGCTTTCACGCCAGAGCCCTGCTCTTCCTCTTCGTCCTGCTCCCCAAGTTGGCTCCCACTCCATGGCTGCAGGTAAGTAAGTGCCTGTGGGGTGCATCAGGATTTCTTTGTAGCTGAGTGCCATGTAAAGCCTTAGTAACTCCAGGCCTGGTACTTTAGAGGAGGTTATGACACCTCAGTGCCTACCATAGAGGCCTATGTCAGCCTACATCAGGGCCATTATGGTCCTTTACAGAGCACTGTCACTTACTTGTGATCTCCCTTCGTCTTAACAACAGCTGGAAGGTCTTATATTACAACTTGATTTTCCATGTTAGGGGTCTGAGTTCTTAAGTTGTAGGTCAAAGACCTAAGTGATGGCACTGAAACCAAAGATCTTTCCACTGCCTCTGTTATCACTGAAGGGATGGCATCGGCCTACTGGTGAAGCCATGGTCCTAGGCTAACCTGAAAGTAGACCAAGACTCTCCTTCTTTCCCATTCAGCTAGAATTTCCTGCCCATTTTCCTGTTTTCCATCCCAGCCTAGCTTCTACCTGTTAGACACATTGTTGATCAGAGTCTCTTACCGTCATGTCCTCACTAGATGCTGACTGTTTTCATGATAGCAGGTCCCATGAGAGAGATAGTACTCCTCCCCTTGATTCTCCCAGGTTTTCCCTCTCCCGGGTAAGTACCCTGGATATCTGGGATACTAGAGGATTCTGTATCTGGGCTAGAGAACCAGGAGTAGGAAAGCTGCTCCCCAGCTGGGTGGGGAAAAAAGTTAGCAAAAGTTTGCCTGGTAGGATTGGCCTGGGTATTAATGCCACAGCCCACCCCCTTGGCACCCCTGGCAGCATCTCAGTGAGCCTCAGAGGTAACGGTGGGAGGTGAGTGTGGCAGGGAAAGAAACAAGGTGCAAACCCAGGCCAAAGCAGGGTCATACATGCTGGCCTAACTCAAGCCAGAGATACTTGTGGGGGTGGTGGCTGGGTTTGAGTGGAGGAAGATCCTCCTAGAGGCTAGGATGGGGACAGGGACTGGTTATATGCATCTTACATAATTTATCTTCTTGTGGCCTCAGAAAGCTTGCAACTGGGCAGGTTTGCTCAAAACAACAGCTGCCTGTCTCTGCAGGCAGCACACACTGCTGTGCAGCTCATCTCTTGATTTGGCAGACTGACTCCCGTCCTAGGAAGCTCCTCAAAAAACCTTCTCCACACCCTCCACCATCACCAGTGGCTCAGAAGGATGTCTCCTCCAGCTCTGTTCTCAGTCTGAAGGTCTCATCATTCCAAATGTTCCTATGCTAGGCTGAACTCTGTCTCCTCAGATTGTCCTTACTCCTGCCAACCTAAAGCTCTTATTTTCAACATAGAGACGGGAAATTGGGAGGGAAGCTGAGTTAGGGATAGAGTAAGTGGTTTTGGGACAACAGATGGAATTATTCTGGGGTCAGTGGGATGCCTGAGCCGGTAAGCAGAGATCTCCCTACCCAAGTACTTCTGAGTATCCCGTGTAGTGGGTGGAACTGGCCTAGAGCCAGGCCTACATGCTGTTGTTGCGGCAAGATCTGCAGGTGGTCCCCACTGGCCCACCACACCATTCTGCTCCAGCCTCACCCTCCACCTCAGCCGTGGTCATTCATCTCTTTCCTCTTTCCTTCCTCCCCTCCCTCTTGGCAGTGCCAGCAGTGGCCACTAAACACAAAGACAAATACCTTTGCCTGGCCCAACCACACTTGAGCTTCCTAGGAGTGCCCGCTTGACCTGCACACTGCAGGACTTGTGCTCCTTGGCAGATACCTCTGATTCCTCTCCTCTTAAAAAGTAAAAAGGACTCAGATAAAAGAGGAAGTTAGAGCAAGAAGACTTGGAACTATGTGGATGCTAGATGTAAAGGAACTAAGTTGAAGGAATGCTCCTAGAGAAGAACTGAAGGCATCAGGAGCCTGGGGGAGCTGTAAGAGCCTGATGGTCCCTGGGAATGGGTAGTAGGGCCAGGTGAGGCTGGTCTGATGGAGAAGCTGTCCTTGGAAGGAGAATTCTGTTTCTGGTTGGACTCCTGTTTGAGTCTGTGGGACCGTGAAGGATCCATTTGACAGGAAGACTGGGATAAAGTTAAACTCATCCTTTTTTCTTACAGTTCATTTCTGAGTCTTGAGCTCCAAACCAGCCCCTCCTGTTGACTTTTCCATTTCTTCTATTCTCCTACACCCTATTACTGCTAGTCTCCTATACCCAGACATAAACTGCAGGACGATAACTCTGACTTTCCACACTTAATCAATTATTAAATTCTGATAGTCCTTCACAAAACAGTTGCCTTTTGTTCCCACTTCCTCCACCTAGCGCAAGCCATGCCTCAACTACTATAATCGCCTCCCAGCTAGTCATGCCCTTCAGTCTGTCCAGAGCATCATGACTACATAGATTCATCCTTCAGGAGTATTCCATCACTTCACATATGATACATTTACGTCCAGTGCCTTCAGTAGTGCTCTCCATTGCCTACTAAGTGCAGTACGGACTCTCTGTTCTTTTGCTCTGGGCCTTTCCCAACCTGACACCAACCTACCTTTCTGGCTTTATCTCCCAGAACATCCTAGTATGTACCGTTCATGCTGATCAAACTAGACTACTGACTATCCCTTGAAAACACTTTTTCCACCTCTTCACCTTTGCTCACGCTATTCTTTCTATCTGGGAGCACCTCCTCGCCATTTAAAAATTATTTATCAAGCACTTTCTTTTTATTTTGAAAAATTTCAGACCTACAGCGACGTTGAAACAATAGTACAATGAATACTCATATACCATACATCTAGATTCCACCAGTTGTTATTGCCACATTTCTTTCTTTTCTCTCTCTCTTTTTTCCTGGACCCATTAAAAATAAGTTGCAGGCATTATTACACTTCACCGCTAAATATTTTGGTTTGTATATCCTAAAAATAAGGACATTATCCTATCTAACCACAATATCCTTTTTAAAAAAACTGATAAAATATACATAACATAAAATTTGCTATTTTAACCATTTTAAAGTATATAATCGTGGCATTAAATACATTCACAATGTTGTGCAACCATCACCACTACCCATTTTCAGAACTTTTTCATCATCACAAACAGAAACTCTGTACCCATTAAACTATAAGTCCCCATTCTCCTCTGATAAACTTTATTCTATTTTCTGTCTCTGTGAATTTGCCTCTTCTGGTTACCTCATATACGTTGAAACATACATTATTTTGTCCTTTTGTGTGTGGCTTACTTTACTTAGCATAATGTTTTCAGGATTCATCCATGTTGTAGCATGTATCAGCATTTCATTCCTTTTTAAGGCTGAATAATATTGTCTTCTGTGGATATACTACATTTTGTTTATTCATTTATCTATTGATGGATATTTGGATTGTTTTAACCCTTGGCTGTTGTGAATAATGCTGCCATGAACATAGGTATCTGTTTGAGTCACTGCTTTCAATTCCTAAGAATGGAATTGCTGGGTTATATGGTAATTCTATGTTTAACTTTCTTAGGAACTGCCAAACTGTTTTCCGTAATGACCAAGAAATAATAATGCAATGTTATTATCTAGACTACAGACCATAATTACATTTCTCTGAATATCCCTAGATTTTCCATTACAGCTATAAAAAATTTGATTCAAGATCAAATCTGGGGTCACTGATTGCATTTGGTTGTCATATTTCTTGATTCTTCTTGCCTTTTTGGTTTTCATGATGTTGGCATTTTTGAAGAATCCAAGCTAGTTGTCTTGTAGAATATCCCTCAATTTGGGTCTGTTTGAATGTTTCCTTACAATTAGATTCACCTTAAGCGTTTTTGCAAGAATACTACATAAGAATAGTATATAACATGTTCTTCCTGTTTGTTGCATTATTTTAGTCATATAATATTGCTTTATCCATTTGTCAGTGACACTGAGTTTATTTACTTGGTTAAAATAGTACCTTCAAGATCTCTTCATTGTCAAGGAACTCTTTTCCCTTTATAATCATAAGTAATCTGTTGGGTGGTAGGTTGAGATCATGTGAATGTCCTGTTCCTCAGCATTCTATCAACCAATGGTTTTAGCATCAAGTGATAATCTTTGCCTAAATTATTTATTTCATTGTTTTTTATTTTTATTTAATTATTTATTTGTTGAGACAGGGTCTGGCTATATTGCCCAGGATAGAGTGCAGTGACTATTCACAGGTGTGATCATAGCACACTATAGGCGCAAGCAATCCTCTTGCCTCATGCTCCTGAGTAGCTGGGACTACAGGCACACACCACTGTGCCCAGCTGTTTTTTAAATTCCTTCTATATTTATTATGCATTTAATATAATAAGCTATTATTCTTCAGTAAGGAAAATTTTTTCCCCATCCCCACTTCTAGTATCACAATAGATTCATCTATTCTTTTTTTATTCAATATGTTATTATAATAGAAGTCATTGTGATCATTAGTTTTTTGGTGCTCAAATTTTCCTATATTTGGCCAATGAGAGCTCCTTCAAGCTGGATACATCTTATATTTTCCCTGTCCCACACATGGAATCAGCCATTTGTCCAAAGATCTCTAGTTTCTTTAAGAAGAGAGAGATACTTAGAAACTAAAATCTAGGTTCTAGATGTAATCATTGCTACTAAGGTTTTATTGCTTCTAGGGCTTTTCAACAGACAGAGAGTGAAAAACATCTTTTTTTAAATCACTGAGTTTTAGGACTTCTGCTTCTGATCATGTCAGAGTCCTCCCATGGTAAACAACTATAAAACTGGGTTAAATATATAGGGCAACTATTTTGGGGCTTTCAGCAATAAACAGGACTGTGATTACTAAGAGAAGGAAAATACTTGAGGTGAGCCCCACATTAACCCTGGCCCATGAACCTCTGCCTGGACAATTTGATGACCACAAAACAGAGATGGAGCCCACGCAGAGCACGACAGTTCTGCTGAGCTGGTAAGGCAGAGCTCACAGCTGAGGGCTGCTGAAGCAGGGCAGGTGTACTGGAAAGGTGGGAGCTGTGCAGACGGGGGATGCCCAGAGGTTCATACGTGGATTTTCTATGAAGCCTTAGCTGACAGTTGGGCTGTATATATGCAAGGTGAGACTTTATAAGACCTGGCAGAGAGTTGCTGCCACTGTGTGGTTGGGAGTTATACGGAGATACTAAATGTCACACAGTGCTCGGAGACTTTGAGTTCAGGTCTAGCCAGAATGGAAACAGTTCATTAATACCCTGGGCATTGAGCTGAGATACCAGAAGGACCATGCCTTAGGAATAAGGATCATGACCTAGAACAGAGGCAGGCAAACTACAGCCTGCCCAGATCTTGCCAACCATGAGCCAAATACAGCCACGTGTATTTATTTACATATTGTCTGTGGCTGATTTGACACTATAGTGGCAGAGCTGAGTAGTTGTGACAAAGACCTATGGCCCAAAAAACTGAAAATATTTACTATCTGGCTTTTCACAGAGGTCAGCTCTTTCCTAACCTCTTCCATAGAATAAGGGTTACTCTAAACCTGCCCTAATAAAGCCTAAAACCAAGTCTCAAAAACATCAAGGAGAAGTGCCAGAAATGAATTACCTACCAGAACAAAACTCAACTTTCTTTAAAAGAAAGTATTATTATCCAGACAAGTCCAGGATGTAATAAAAAAATTCCTAGTCATTCAAAGAAGGAGGGAAATGTAATCCATAATTAAGGAAAAAAGCAGTCAGTAGAAACATACCCTGAGATGACCCAGATATTAAAATTAGTGGACAAGGTCTTTAAAGCAGCTACTATAAATATGATTAAAGGCTTAACAATGTGGTGGCCTTATTGGGGAACCTCAGCAGAGAAATTGAAACTTTAAAAAAGAACCAAAGAGAAATTCTAGAATTGAAAAGGGTAATATCTGAAATGCAAAATCCATTAGATAGACTTAACAGAAGGTTGAAGAAGCCTTGGCAGAAGAAATGGCCATGAACTTAAAAGTCAGGTCCAGAGAAATGATCTCAACTGAAAATCAAAGACAAAAACGTTGAAGAGAAATTATTGGAGTCTCAGTGATCTGTGGGACAATATCAAACAGTCTAATGTGTGTCTGGAGTACCAGAAGGAGAGGAGAGAGAGAATGGGACAGACAAAACTATCTGAAGAGATGATGGTCAAGAAAATTATAAATTTGTTGAGAAATATTCACTTACAGATTCAGGAAGCTTAGCAAACTCCAGACAGAATGAACACAAAGAAAATCATACCTAGACTAGACACATCATAGTCAAACTGCTGAAAACCAAAGGTAAAGAAAATGTCTTGAAAGCAGGCAGAGAAAAAGACGTACAACATAAAGGGGAACAATGATGTGAAAAAGTGGAGGACAGATGACAATGGAATCACACCTTTAAAGTGCTGACAGAAAAAGAATTTCAATCTAGAATTCTATATCCAATGAAAATATCCTTCAAAATGAGGGAGAAATAAAGTCATTTGCAGAAAAATTAAAGATGAGAGAATTTGTTACCAGCAGACCTGTATGATGAGAAATCCTAAAGGAAATTATTCAGGCAGAAAGGAAATTTGGAAACTTGTATCTATGGGAAGGAATGAAGAGCCACAGACATGATTATATCTGAGTTAAGAGGAAAGAGAATGTCTTTTTTCTTCTCTTAACCATGAAAGACATATGACTATTCATAGCAAAAGTACTATTATTGTAAGATACATGTAAAATACATGATAATACTACAAAGAATGGGGGAGTAAATAAAATTACGTGGCTGTAGGTTCCTATATTTGTGAAGTGTCAGAAAGTGCAATTAGACTGTGATAAATTAGTGTTGCATATTATAATTTCTAGAGCAACCATTAAAAATAATAAAAAGACATATAGCTAAAAAGCAAATAGAGGAAATAATTTGTTGCCAGCAGACCTGCACTATGATAATATTAATTATATTCCCTACATATTCTATATTATACATATTCAATATATAATTATATAATGAATATCAAATTATAGGTAAATATATTACTTATAGTCGATTCCTCAAAAAGAAGGCAGGAAAAGAAGAACAGAAGAATTTTAAAAAGACATGGGGACAAATAGAAAACAAATAGCAAGATGATAGACTTTTTTATGGGCTGAACTGTGTCCCCCTGTTGAAGTCCTCACCCCTACTGCCTCAGAATACACCTATATTTGGAGATAAGAGTCTTTACAGAGGTTTTAAGTTAAAATGAGGTCATTAGAGTAGAGCCTAATACAATATGAGTGGTGTCCTCATAAGAGAAAATTTGGACACAAGACGGTACAGAGGAAAGACAGTGTGGCCATCTACAAGCCAAGGAGAGAGGCCTAGAACACATCCTTTTCTCATGGCCCTCAAAAGTAATCAACTCTGCCAACAACTTGATCTCAGATTTCTAGTCTCTAGAACTGTGAGAAAATAAATTTCTGTTATTTAAGCCACCCAATCTGAGGTTCTTTGTTATGGCAATCTGTCTTGTTCTGTTTTTTGCTGCAATAACAGAATACCTAAGACTGGGTTATTTATAAATAACAGAAATTTATTCTCTCACAGTTCTGGAAGCTGGGAAGTCCAAGATCAATGTGCCGTCATCTGATGTGGGCCTTCTTATTGCATCCTCACATGGCAGAAGGTGGAAGGGCAAGAGAAAGTGGACTTTGTGTCTTCACATGGCAGAAGAGCAGAGGGGCAAGAGAGTGAACCCACTCCCACAAGCCGTTTTTGTAATGGCATTAATCCACTAGGCTCTACCCTCATGATCTAAACACCTCCCAAAAGACCCCACCTTCCAACATTGTTACATTGGGGATTAAGCTTCCAACATAATGAATTTTGGGGGACATACTCAGACCATAGTAAAACTCCAGCAAATTAATGCAGACTTACACCCAACTGTATTAATAACTCCATTAAATATAAACATTCTAAGTAAAAGAGATTATCAGACAAGATAAAAAAAATGAAGACTCAACTATATAATATCTAAAAGAGATATACAGTTAACCCTTGAATATCACTAGTTTGAACTGCAGAGATCCACTTATATGCAGATTCTTTTCAATAAACATAATGGGAAACTTTTTGGAGATTTACAACAATTTGAAAAAACTCACAGATGAACCACATAGCCTAGAAATATCAAAAAAATTGAGGAAAAGTTAGGTATGTCATGACACATAAAATATATGTAGATACTAGTCTATTTTATCATTTACTACCATAAAATATACATAAATTTATTATAAAAAGTTAAAATTTGGACAGGCACAGTGGCTCACCTCTGTAATCCTAGCACTCAGGGAAGCCGAGGTGGAAAGATCAGAGATCGCTTAAGGTCAGGAGTTTGAGACCAGCCTGAGCAAGAGCAAGACTCTGTCTCTACAAAAAAATAGAAAAAAATATCCAGTTACTCAGCAGGTTGAGGCAGGAGGATCGCTGGAGCCCAGGATTTTGAGGTTGCAGTGAGCTATGATGACACCACTGCACTCCAGCCCAAGCAACAGAGTGAGACCCTGTCTCAAAACATAAAAAATTAAAATTTATCAAAACTTATACACAAGTGCACACATACTGTACATGGCACCATTCGCAGTTAAGAGAAATGTAAACAAAATATTAAATCATAACTGCATAAAATTCACTTCAGTAATACTGTACCAAGTAACAGTTTGATTGCCATCTCCTGTTGCTAGTGCAGTGAGCTCAATTGTTGCAAGTAGCCTTCTGTGACACTAATTATTTCCACATGAACAGTTTTTCTCTCTAGTAAATAGTGTATCACAGTAAAAAAGTGATCTCTCACAGTTCTCGTGTATTTTTCATTGTGTTTAGTGCAATACCATAAACCAAGTTTTGAAAGATAATACCAGGGGACTCATATGAAGTGCCACTAGTGATGCTGGAAGCACTCCCAAGAAGCAGAGAAAAGTCATGGCATTACAAGAAAAAGTTGAATTGCTTGACATGTACTATAGAGTGAGGTCTGCAGCTGTGGTGGCCCACCATTTCAAGATAAATGGATCCACTGAAAGGACTGTTGTAAAAAAAGAAAAGGAATTCATGAAGCCGTCATTATAGCTACACCAACAGGTGCAAAAACCTTGCACTTCTTATAAAGTACATTTTTTAACGCATTTTTCCGCACAAGGTATATTATCAAAATCTCCATGCTACTGGTTCAGCTTTAGGAGAAGCATATAACCTAATTGGCAAAGTCAGTCCCTAACAATCCACTACCAAATGAATTTTTCAGATACACATAAATATATACCCCTAGTTACTGTTCTTATTTCTGAATTATAGTACAAATAAACCATTGCCATACAGATGAAATAAGGTATATTGTTTCTCCATACTTTGGGGAACCTCGTTCTCCATCCTCTCGTAGGATTCCCACAAGTTCTAGAAATGCACTGCAGAAAGATGCATTGGGTAACTGACTTACCAGCAGACCAATTATACGGTAGGAAGTTGAGGATCTGAATATGAATCCTGGAGCAGCTTTGAAGCTATTCAAGTGTGCATTTCCTCTTGATGTCACCCACCAAGGGTATGAACACCTCAGTCTAAGTCACTTCCCAATGTGCTCCTCACTAACAATGTTCAGTCTTCCCTTACTCTCTTAGAGATCTTCACCCATTTTTAGGATGCCAGCTTAAATGTGGCCAGGTTGAATTAACCCAACACCAGATGCCTCCCCTCCCTTTTTTCACACAGCTATGCAAATTGGGAAGGCCAAAGATAAGACTGCAAGAGTTAAGGTTTAAATTACACAGGTAAGCTTTCTTTCCAATGAAAACATTATGTGGCAGTTCACACTTGTGTGAATGGCACAACTCACGCAGTAATGTAGCTTTGCATACAGCTTGGGAAGCACATAGGCATTGAAGACACTTGCTTCAGAAATGTCCCTGACGCCTGTGGCCTCCACTGTGTTCCAAATGATGAACTTCTTTCTAGCTCTCTCTTTAGGCACTCATCAGGTGCACATGGCCAAGGCCCTTTTTGGCACGACCATTGTTTCTTCTTTTCTTTGTCATTTTGGAAGCGAGGACTCAAAAGAGGCAAAATACCTTTTTGTCTCATATTGAAAATGCAACTTTTATGTGGGTACAGGATTACTGTAAGAAAGGCAAAGCCAATAATATGTTTTGAGAAAAAGTGAAGTCATTATATGACAACTTAAAGCAAAAGGAAGGTGAAGGATCTAAAGCTGGAGAATTTAATGCCATCAAAAGATGGTTTGATAATTTTAGAAAGAGGTTAGGCTATAAAAATATCAAGATAACAGGAGAAGCAGCTTGTGTCTAGCAGATGAGATCCCAGATGCCATTAAGAAAACCATTGAGGAGAAAGGGTATCTTCCTGAACGTGTTTTTAATGCAGACAAAAGTACCCTATTCAGGAAAACAATGCTACAAAGGATATTTATTAGAAGAAAGAGAAGTGAACACCAGGATTTAAGTCAAGAATGGATAAGCTAACTCTCCTGTTTTGTGCAAATGCAGTTAGGTTTATGATCAGGACCACCCTTATCTATAAAGCTGCTAACCCCTGAGCCTTAAAGGGAAAAGATAAACACCAGCTTCCAGTCTTTTAGTTGTATGACAAGAAGCCCTGGACAATGAGAACCCTTTTTCTGGATTGATTCCATTGATGTTTTCTCCCTGAAGTCAGGAAGTACCTTGCCAGTAAAGGACTACCTTTTAAAGTTCTTTTGATATTGGACAATGCTCTTGGCCGCCTAGAACCCCATGAGTTTAACACCGAAGGTGTTGAAGTGGTCCACTTGCCCCCAAACACAGCACCTCTAATTCAGTCTCATAAGGACCTTTGAGGCTTATTATATATGATACTCTATGGAAAGGATTGTCAACACTATGGAAGAGAATCCCAATAGAGAGAACATCATGAAAGTCTGGAAGGATTACACCATTGAAGATTCCATCATTGTGATATTAATAGAAAAAGCTGTAAAAGCCATGAAGCCCAAAACAATAAATTCTTGCTGGAGAAAACTATGTCCAGATGTTATGCATGACATCATAGGATTTACAACAGAGCCAATCAAGGAAATCATGAAAGAGATTGTGGATATGGCAAAAAATATTGGGGATGAAGGGTTTCAAGATATGGATCTTAGAGAAATTCAAGGGCTAATAGACACCATACCAGAGGAATTAACAGAAGACAACTTGAATCTTAGTATTTTGGGAGGCTGAAATGGGAGGGTCACTTAAGGCCAAGAGTTTGGAACCAGCCTGAGCAACATAGTGAGACTTTGTCTCTACAAAAATTTGCCAGATGTGGTGGGCACCTGTAGTTCAGCTACTTAGGAAGCTGAGGCAGGACAATCACTTGAGCCCAGGAGTTTGAGGTTGCAGTGAGCTATGATAACGCTACTGTACTGTAGCCCAGCTGACAGAGTGAGACCCTGTGTCAAAACAAAACAAAACAAAAAAGATGATGACTTGATGGGGATAAGTGGTTCCAAACCAGTGCCTGCCCAGGCTGGAAGGCAGTGGTGCAATCATAGCTCACTGTAGCCGTGAACTCCTGGGCTCAAGCAATCCTCCTGCCTCAGTGTCCTGAGTTGCTGGAATTACAGGCATAAGCCACTGTGCTTAGTTAAAGATTACTTTTAACTTCTTTTGTAACATGCACCCTTCCATGATACAGGCACGGGAAACCAAAGAAAACAGTGGAAGAAAGATTGGTACTGTATAGAAACATTTTTAGATAAATGAAAAAGCAAAAATGTCAGACAAGTTACAATGTATTTCTGTAAGGTTACACCACGTGTGCCTGCCTCTCCTGTCTCCTCTCTACCTTCCCCATGTATTTCCTGTTTCACCTCTGCCACTCCTAGACAGCAAGACCAACTACTCCTCTTCCTCCTCCTCCTCAGACTATTCATCATGAATGCGATGAGGATGAAGACCTTTATGATGACCCATTTCCATTTAATGAATAGTAAATATATTTTTTCTTCCTTATGATTTTCCTAATAACATTTTCTTTTCTCTCTTTTACTTTATTATAAGAATATAGTATATAATACGTACAACATACAAAATATGTGTTAATCAACTTTTATTATTAAAGCTTCTGGTCAAATGTAGGCTATTAGTAGTTAAGTTGTGGGGGGAGTCGTCAAAAGTTATATTCAGAATTTTGACTGTAGAGGGGCGTTGGCACCCGTAAGCCCTGTGTTATTCAAGGGTCAACTATACTTTTAATATATGGACACAGATAAAAAATAAAAGGTTGAAAGGCCGGGCGCGCTGGCTCACACCTGTAATCCTAGCACTCTGGGAGGCCAAGGCGGGTGGATCGCTCGAGGTCAGGAGTTCGAGACCAGCCTGAGCAAGAGTGAGACCCCCCCCCCCGTCTCTACTAAAAAATAGAAAGAAATTATCTGGCCAACTAAAAATATGTATAGAAAAAATTAGCCGGGCATGGTGGCGCATGCCTGTAGTCCCAAGCTACTGGGGAGGCTGAGGCAATAGGATCGCTTGAGCCCAGGAGTTTGAGGTTGCCGTGGGCTAGGCTGACGCCACAGCACTCACTCTAGCCCAGGCAACAGAGCGAGACTCTGTCTCAAAAAAAAATAAAAAAAATAAAAGGTTGAAAAAAGACACACTATGCAAATAGAAAGCACTAGAAAGCTAGTGTGACTATATTAATATCAGACAAAGTAAACTTCAAGACAAAAAGAATTAGCAGAGATAAAGAGAGATTTAGAAAAGGGTCAATTGTGTAGAAAGATGTAATCCTAATACAGTTAATATCAGAGCTGGAAAAACTGACAGAACCAAAGAGAAAAACAGACAAATGCACAATTGTCAGAGATTTGAAAACGCCTCTGTTGGTAATTGATAGAACAACTAGACAAAAAAGCAGTAGTATATAAAAAATCTGAGCAGAGCCGGGCGCAGTGGCTCATGCCTGTAATCCTAGCACTCTGGAAGGCTGAAGTGGGCAGATTGTTTGAGCTCAGGAGTTCGAGACCAGCCTGAGCAAGAGCGAGACCCCCGTCTCTACTAAAAAATAGAAAGAAATTAACCGGACAACTAAAAATATATAGAAAAAAATAGCCGGGCATGGTGGCACATGCCTGTGGTCCCAGCTACTCGGGACGCTGAGGCAGGAGGATCACTTGAACCCAGGAGTTTGAGGTTGCTGTGAGCTAGGCTGACGCCATGGCACTCTAGCCCTGGACAACAGAGTGAGACTCTGTCTCAAAAAAAAAAAAAAAAAAATACCTCAACAGTGCTATCAACCAACTTGATAGAGTTGACACTAAAGAAACTCCACCTAGTAATTGCACAATGTACATTTTTTTCAAGCACACAATGACCATTAGCCAAGCTCGATTATATCCTGAGCCATAAAATAAGTCTCAATAAATTTTAAAATATTTAAATCTCTCAGAGTATACTCTCTGATAACAATGAAATTAAATTAGAAACAAATAATATAGCTAGAAAAATCCCCAAATGTTTAGAAATTAAAGAATATATTTCTATATAACTAAGGAGTCAAAGAAGAAAACACAAATGAAATGAGAAACTATTTCAAACGGAAGGATAATGAAAGCACAGCATTTCCAAATGTGTGTGGTGCAGCTAAAGAAGTGCTTAGAAGAAATTTTATAACTTTAAATGCCTATATTAGAAAAAAAGAATGGTTTAAAATTGTAATTCTCTGTTTCTACCTTAAGAAGCTAGAAAAAGTTTGGCAGTTTCTCCAAAAGTTAAACAGAATTACCATTTGACCCAGAAGTTCTACTTCTAAGTATATACCCAGGAGAATTGGAAATATGTTCATACAAAACTTGTACATGAATGTTCATAACAGTATTAGCCAAAAAGTGGAAAGAATCCAACTGTCCACCAACAGATGAATGGATAAACAAAATGTGGTATATCTACAATATTATTCAGCCATCAAAAGAAATGAAGTAGTTATATGCTGCAAGATGGCTGAACATTGAAAACTTTATGCTAAGTAATAGAAGCCAGACACAAAAGGCTACATATTATATAATTCCATATATGTGACATGTTCAGAATAGGCAAATCCATAGAGACAAAAAGTAGATTAGTGGTTGCCAGGGAGAATTAGGACTGACTGCCAGTAGGTACAGGGTTTCTTTCTGGAGTGATGGAAATGTTATGGAATTAGATAATGGTAATGGTTGCACAACATGGTGTATATACTAAAAAACACTGAATTGTATTTAAAATGGAGAATTTTATGTGATATGGGTTATATCTCAAAAAAAGAACATAAGCCAGACACAGTGCCATGCACCTATAGTTCCAGCCACTCAGGAGGCTGAGGTGGGAGGATTGCTTGAGCCTAGGAGTTGAACTCCAGCTTGGGCAATGTAGTAAAATATCCTGTCTCAAAAAAAAAAAAAAAAAAAAGAAAAGAAAAGTCATTTTAAGAAAACCTTATGAACATAGATACAAAATCCTCAACAAAATATTAGCAAATAAAACCCAACAACAGAAAAAACTGACCAACCCAATAATAAAAATTAGTTTACTGTTCAAAATCACTAGATGTGATAAATCATATGAACAGAATAAAAGGGAAAACCATTTGATTATCTCATAGGCAAAGGAAAACCATTTGATGATATTCCACTCTCATTTGTATAAGAAAAACTTTCAGGAAATACAAATAGAAGGTAATGTTCTTAATTTGATAAAGGAATACTTATGAAATGACAGCTAGTATTACACTAAATCATGATGTGTTGAAAGCTTTTCTCTTAAGATAGAGAAAAAGAAAAGCTATCTGTTCCTAGCACTTCCGTTCAACATTATACTGGAGGCATTTGAGGCATGACAGACAAATGAAAGGCATACAGATTGGAAAGGAGGAAGCAAAATTCTTTATTTACAGATGACATGATTATTTATATAGAAAATGCAAGGAATCTTTTTAAAGACTACTAGAATAAATAAATAAGTGTATTTAGCAAGGTAACAGGATACAAGATCAATATACAAAAACCAATTGTATTTCTATATTCTAGCAACAAACAATAGGAAAATGAAACTTTTAAAAAATCCATTTTCAATAGCATAAAAAAATTGGGAACAAATTTAACCAAAGACAGGCAAGACATCTATACTTAAAACTAAAAAGCATTCTAAGAAAATTAAAGAAAATAAAGAAGACAGAGTGCATACAGAGGTATACCATGTTAATGGTTTGGAAGAATCAATGTTGTTAAGATGTGTCAGTTTTCCCCAAATTGATCTATATATCAATAAATGTAATTCCAATAAAACTCCAAGCAGGTTTTTGTTGTTGTTGTTGTTGTTAAAATTAGCAAGCAGATTCTGAAATTTATAGGAAATACAAAGATCTAGAAAAGAAAAAATTTTTAAAAAAAAAAGAAAGTTGGAGGACTGTCTGCTTTAAAGGTTTATTGCAGAGCGACACTAGTCAAGACCGTGTGATACTTAGATAAGGACGGACAAGCATATCAATGGGACCAGAATAAAGACTTTGGCCAATTGATTTTTGTGCTGCCTTCCCCCCCCCAACTGATTTTTGGTGAAGGTGCCCAGGTACTTAAGTGGATAAAAGAAATCTTTGAACAAATCGGGCTGGAACTGGATATCCATATTTAAAAAGAAAATATTTTTGAACCTTTAATCCTAGCTCTATTAATGAAATAGAAAATATACAAAAAAAGTAGAGAAAATTAGCAAAGCCAAAAGTTGGCTTTTTGAAAAAAAATTAATAAAATTGGTAAACCCCTAGCAAGACTGATTAAGGAAAAATACAAATTACCAATTATCAGGATTGAAAGAGTGAAAATTAATTCAAAATAGATCTTAGACCTAAATGTAAAAGCTAAAACAATAAAATAACTAGAAAAAATAGGAGGTAATATTTGTTACTTTAGGGTAGGTAAGTATTTCTTAGGACATTAAAAAGCAGTAACCATAAAAAAATTGATAAACTGGATTTCATCAAAATTCATTAAATAAAACTTTGTTTCTTTAAGAGACACTATTAAGGCCATGTGTGGTGGCTCACGCCTGTAATCCTAGCACTCTGGGAGGCTGAGGTGGGAGGATTACTTGAGGCCAGGAGTTGGAGACCAGCCTGAGCAAAAGCGAGACCCCATATCTATAAAACATAGAAAAATTAGCAGGGTGTGGTGGTGCATGCCTATAGCCCTAGATACTCAGGAGGCTGAGGCAGGAGAATTGCCTGAGGTCAGGAGTTTGAGGTTGCTGTGAGCTATGATGATGCCACTGCACTCTAGGCTGGGCGACAGAGCAAGACTCTGTCTCAAAAAAAAAAAGGTACTATTAAGAAAAAGCCATCCTAAAATTTATATGGAACCAAAAAAGACCCTAAATAGCCAAAGCAATCTTGAGGAAAAAGAACAAAGCTGGAGGCATCACACTACCTGACTTCAAAATACACTACAACCTACAGTTCAGTACAGTAACATGCTGAACAGGTTTGTAGCCTAGGAGCAATAGGCTAAGTCACATAGCCTTTAAAAAAAGATACACTGCAAAGCCATAGTAACCAAAACAACATGATACTGGCATAAAAGCAGACACACAGACCAATGGAACAGAATAGAGAACTCAGAAATAAATCCACATATTTACAGCCAACTGATTTTCAACAAAGGTGCCAAGAACACACATTGGGGAAAAGGCAGTCTCTTCAGTAAGTGATGCTGGGAAAATTGGATATCTACATGCAGAAGAATGAGACTAGATCCCATCTCTCACCTTATATAAAAATCAACTCAAAATGAATTAAAGACTTAAAGGTAAGACCTCAAACTAAAAAACTACTAGGAGAAAACACAGAGGAAGTACTTCACGACATTGGTCTGGGCAAGGATTTTTTTGATAGGACCTCAAAAGCACAGGTTACGAAAGCAAAAACAGACAAATGGTATTACAGCAAACTAAAAAGCTTATGCACAGTAAAGAAAACAATCAACAGAGTGAAGAGACAACCTACAGAATGGGAGAAAATATTTGCAAATCATACCTCCAATAAGGAGTTAATATCCAGAATATATAAGGAACTCAATTCAATAGCGAAAAACCAAATACAGCAAGTCCTCACTTTACATTGTCTGTAGGTTCTTGGAAACTGCAACTTTAAGTGAAACCAATTTTTTATTTCTCATCAACCTTATAACAAAATAACATTGAAAGAAAGGATGTTATTCGAGGAATTGCTGTACGCCTTTTCACTTAAAAGTCGCAGTTTCTAAGAACCTGTTGACAACATTAAGTGAGGACTTCCTGTAATCTGATTTTGAAAATGGGCAAAAGGCCTAAATGGACATTTCTCAAAAGAAGACATACAAATGGCCAGCAGGTATATGACAAAATGCTCAACATCACTAATCATCAGGGAAATACAAATCAAAACCACAGCGAGATATTACCTCACCCCAGTTAGAATGGCTGTTATCAAAAAGACAAAAAAATCACAAATGCTGGCTAGGATGCAGAGAAAAGGGAACGCTTATACACTGTTGGTGGGAATGTAGATTAGTATAGCCATTGTGGAAAATGGTATGGAGATTCCTCAAAAAATTAAAAACAGAACTACCATATAACCCAGCAATTCCACTACTGGGTATATATCCGGAGAAATTGAAATCAGCATGTCAAAAAGATATCAGCACTCCCGTGTTTATTGTAGCACTATTCACAGAAGCCAAGAGGTGGAATCAACCTAAGTGTTCATCAATGAATGAATGGATAAAGAAAACGTGGTATGTATACACAATGGAATAATATTCAGCTATAAAAAGGAGTGAAATCCTGACATTTGGAAGAACACGGAAGACATAATGTTAGGCAAAATAAGCTAGGCACAGAAAGACAAATACTGCATAATCTCACTTATATGTGGAATCTAGGAAAATTGATCTCATAGAACTAGAAAGTATAATGGTGATTACCAGAGGTTGGGAAGATGGGGAAAGGTCAGTCAACAGGTATCAAGTTACCATTAGATAGGAAGAGTAAGTTCTGATATTCTATTACATAGTAGAGTGACTATAGTGAATAATAATATATTGTCTATTTCAATCAAGATAGCTAGAAAAGAGGATCTTGAGAGTTACCACCACAAAGAAATAATAAAGGTTTGAGGTGATGGACATTCTAACTATTCTGATTTGATCATTATACAATGAACACATGTATTGAAACATCATGCTGTATCCCATAAACATGTACAGTAATGTGTCAATTATAAACAAAATACACAAAGACACTATTAAGAAAAATGAAAAGGCAAGCTACAGACTGGGAGAAAGTAGAGTCATGTGAAGCTTAATGATGGGATATGTTCTGAGATATTTGTCATTAGATGATTTCATCGTTGTGTGAACGTCATAGAGTGTAGTTACACAAACCTAGGTGGTATAGCCTATTGCTTCTAGGCTACATACATGTACACTATGTTTCTATACTGAACACTGTAGGCAGTTGCACCACAATGGGAAGTATTTGTGTATCTAAACATAGAAAAGGTACAGTAAAAATATATTTTTTATGGGACCACCATCCTATATGTGGTCAGCTGTTGATTGAACCATCATTATAGAGTATGTGACCATATTCACAGTACACATATTTGACAAAAGTCATGTATCCAGAATACATGAAGAACTCATCATTAAATAATAAGCAAAAAAAAAACTGATTAAAAATGGCAGAACTGGTCATGGTGGTGCATGCCTATAGTCCAAGCTACTCGGGAGGCTGAGGAAGGAGAATCACTTGAGCCAAGGAGTTTGAGTACAGCCTGGGCAACATAGTGAGACCCTGTCTCTTAAAAAAATGGGCAAAAGATTTGAAAAGATACTTCATCAAAGCAAATACATGAATGGCAAAAAAGCCCATGAAAAGATGGTCAATGTTAGGAAAATGCAAACTAAAACCATAATGAGATACTGCTTCACATAAGAATGACTGAAATTTATGTTGGTGAGGATATGGGGCTACTAAAGCTTTCATACTATGCTGATGGGAGTGTAATTTGGTGGAACCACTTTGGAAAACAGATCAGTGTTTAAAGTTAGATATACACATACTATATAACCCAGAAATCCAATTCCTTGGCATTTACCCAAAAGAAATGAAAACCTACCCATGCAAAGACTCGTACATGAATGTTCATAACCGCTTGATTCATCAAAGTCCAAAACTAGAAACAACCCAAATGTCCAACTAATAAATCAATAAATACATTTTAGTATATTCATACAATGGAATATTACTCAGCAACAAATATGAATAAACTACTGATACACAACATCAAGGATGAATTTCACAGACATTATATTAAGTGAAATAAGCCAGATATATACTGTATGGTGGCATTTATATGAAGTTCTAGAACAGGAAAAAAAATCTTTGCAAGGCAGCTATGCTCACCACTATACCACCAATGCGAAAAAAAATCTTTGATTATAGAAATAAAATTGCCTGGGATGAGGGAAGGGAAATTGGGTGCAAAGTAGAGTGAGGGAACTTTCTGGGCTGATGGAAATGTTCCAGATCTTAATGGAATTGGTGGTGTATATACTGGTGTGTACGTTTATCAAAACTGTACACTTAAAATCTGTAATTTTGCTGTATAATTTATCAATTATACCTCAGTAAAGTTGATTTATTAAAAATCTGCATACTGATATCTCCAATTCAAATCCAACACTTGAGGATTCTTTCTCATCTTTCCTGATTCCATATTTTATCTCCATTTTTTCATAGTGTAATCTCTGGTTCCCAATATTTATGTGTTTATTCATTTTTTCTATGCTTAATACAAAGCTAGCAAAACAGTTTTAGGATTACTACACTAATACCATTATCAACAACAAACCTACTAAGTAAAGGTCAAGTTTTTGGTTTTTTTGAGACAAGGTCTCTCTCTGTCACCAGGCTAGAGTACAGTGGCGTCATCATAGCTCACTGCAACCTCCAACTCCCAGACTCAGGTGATCCTCCTGGCTCAGCCTCCTGAGTTGCTAGGACTACAGGCGCATACCATCATGCTCAGCTAACTTTTAAATTTTTTGTAGGGACAAGGTCTGGCTATGTTGTGCAGGCCGGTCTTGAGCTGTTGGCCTCAAGCAGTCCTCCCACCTCAGCATGAGTCACTATGCCTGGCCTATTTTTTTATATATATAGATAGCTACACAGTATTCCATTGGGTGAGTTTATTTAGTCTCCTGTGGACAGGAACTTCAGTTGTTTCCAATATTCTGCTATTACAAATAATGCCACAGTGATTAAGCTTGTGCATATGTTGTTTTAAGTTTGTGGAAGTGAATCTTCAGGATAAATTCCTAAAAGTGGCATTGTTGGGTCAAAGGGTAAATGCTACGTGTTCTTATCAGTACTACCAAATTCCCCTTCATGCGGGCTGTGCCATTTTGTGCTCCCACCTGTTTCCCCCAATTTTCCCCAAGCCTTTGCAGGCAAAATATACTGTCCGAGTTTTTAGCTTTGGACAATCTTATTTAGAGTGAAAATTGAGCATCTTTTCATATATTTAAGGGAGGACTGAAAACTCATTAAGAGGTGGGACCCAAGCTATATATTCTACATACTACTCACACTAACAGGTGCCCCATATGCACTTTTTTTTCCTTGAGACAGAGTCTCACTCTGTCACCTTGGCTAGAGTGGTAGAGTGCAGTGGCTCATTGTAGCTCACCGCAACCTCAAACTCCTGGGCTCAAGCGATCCTCTTGTCTCGGCCTCCCAAGTAGCTGGGACTACAGGCACACACCACAATGTCCGGCTAATTTTTCTATTTTTAGTAGAGATGGGGGTATAGCTCTTGCTCATGCTGATCTCAAACTCCTGAGCTCAAGCGATCCTCCCACCTCAGCCTCCCAGAGTGCTAGGATTACAGGCGTGAGCTACCGCACCCAGCCCATATGCACTTTTTAAATGAATCATTAAATGAACTGGTTGGATTTATACCGGACTCATCCTGTTTGGACTCCTACGAAACCTGTTGTCTTGAAAAGTTGACCTTTGTCCCAGTGTGGGGAGTACCAGGTGCCTGACAGAGATCTAGCAAAAGAGGAGGTAGGCCTTTTAGAAGGAGCACGTCCTGGACCTTTCCTCTGCCAGGACTCCACCACAGAGACATGCAGAACACCCTTCTGTCTCAGTGTGATGTAGTAAAAAGTGGAGCATCCTGAGTCCAGGGATAGCCACAAAACCATAGCATTACATGGTATAATAGTGGAATTATTTCCTTTTTTTTTTTTTGGTGCTCAGTAAGTGGCACAGTGAATGTTTATCAAATTGAATCCACCATTATTTTTAATAGTTGTTAAATACATCAACATAGACATGGTAAGAATTTTTTCTTATTGATTGATTGAATAGATACTAGAGTTAAATAATTCAAAATTCAAAACTATTACTCAATGAAAAATGTCCTCTTGTTCCTAATTTCCAAGCCACCAGATTACCTCCCTCTCAAAGTGTCAATTTCTTGGGTGTCCTTTCAGAGGTACTGTATGCATAATACAAATAAATACACATATTTTTAACCAAATTGTAGCATATTATATACCCTTGTGTAAATCTTTTTTCCCCCTGCTTAACTATATATTTTAGAAATCATCCTCTAATGTATTACCAATGCATAAAGAGCTTCTTGGAACTTTTTCACAGTATCGTATCCATTGTGTGCTGTAACTTACTTTACCAGTCCCTTATTGATAGACTTTTAGGCTGTTTATAGTCTTTGCAGTTACAAAGAGTTTTATAATAAATGACCTTATATGTGTTATTTTACACAAACAAGTGTATCTGTAGGCTAAAGTTCTAGATATGGACTGAAAGGGATATGTGCATTTGTAATTTTGATGAATAGTGCCAGTTGGCATCCTTGGAGTGGTACGGGTGTACACTCCAGCATCCTGGAGTGTGGCCGCAATAGCAGATAGGGCCTTGCCCAGCCCTCCTGAGAGCATGTAGAGACATGGGCTGGGTGGCCCACTGCGATGATGATTGTCTCTACTCTGCACCTCAGAGGACCTTAGATGAGCACTCAGAGTTGACAGCTTTGATGCCTTCCCTGCTGAGAAGGCCCTAGGAAAAAATGATTCCTGCCATCAAAGCTACACAACCGCCATGGAGAAGTGACTTAGGTAGAGCCCAGATTTCACAGCTCCCACACAAGCGATTCTCACAGGCTGGATGGGACCAACTGGCCAAAAAGTAGGTGTGAGTGAAATGGGAAGGTTCTGTGAGCTTTGGGTGCTTACTGTATAGCTGACTCTGTGATAGGTGTTCACCAACAAGGATAAAATACTCCTCAGCAGTGGGGACAGTGAAATGTATTGTTGCAGCAATGTGGCATGCTGTAATAAACATAAACAGGTTACCATGGGGAGCAGAGGAAGAATCCTTAACTCTTCTTGGAGAAGGCTGCACAGAGAGAGAAACATTATGCAGTCAGAGGTGGGGCTCGCAGGAGTAAGAACCATCAGCACCCTAGGTGATGTGAAGGAGGTATCTACCCCAAGGAAGGTTTCTAGGAAATGCCTTTTCCTTCAAGAGACAAAGGACCAAAGTCAGGCTCAAGAAGGACCCAGGACCCAACACATGGTCCACCATCACGTGTCCACCTTGTGAAACCCCTACTCATCCTTAAACACTCAGCTAAAGGGTTGTCCTCAGGAAGCCTCTGAGATCCCACAGGCCAAGCTCAGACCTGTCTTGCAGCATCGTTGGAAGTTCACTTGCACATCTTTTTTCTCTCTCCCTACTACAGTAAGTTCTTGGAGCTTAGGGACTGGGTTTCTAATTGTTTGCATCTGCCATGACTAGCACAAAGTTTTTAAGTTTAGGACTCAGGTGGATAAACTGGAAACCTACTTACATAGAAAAGTAGGAATCATTTTGAGACTCCCTTGAGTCCTAAAGGTGGTGGTAGTGATAACCCAAATCTGCCTCAAGCTGGCACTGTTGTAGCTTTCTTCTGCTTCTAGACCAACTCAGAAACTTGTTCTTTCCTTTGTTTACTTTAGTTTCTTGGTAAATTAGCTCCTTAAACCTTGAAGTTACTAGTGGGTTTGTCTGAGGGTGGATAAATGTTGCCACACCTGAGTCAATAAAGAATGAATCAGGTGGCCCTCATGGATGGGTGTGGTACTGGTAGTTACTATGACAGCTGGAGATACCGGAGAGAACTACAAAATGGGACAGAGGGAAGTAGGAGTGTAGGAGTGGAATTAGGGGAGGCAGTCCTGTTCTCTTTACATTCCTCCTGACATTATCTTCTTTGACCTCTCTGCAGCATCGCACCTTTGCCTTCTGTGATACTTCTCTACCTTGGTTCTCCTTTCACTCTGACCACTATTTCCTCTGGTTTACTGGATCTTCTTCCACCTTCTTCTAGAATTTTCCTAAGTGCCATCCTTGATCTTCTCTTTGCACACTCTTCCTGTCTCTCTTTACTCTCTCACAGAACTCATCCATGCTTGTGGGTTCATGGGTCAGCTCTATGCAGGTGATTGCCCTCTGTCCCCTGAATACCACCCGCTCCCCTGACCTCTCTGCTGGACTCGAGCTCTGTGTTTCCATTGCCTACCAGGTGTTTCCATTTGGGTGTCCTGTCATCATCTCAAGCTAAACATGTACAAAACTGAGCCTGTTTCCCCCTTCCCAGTTTCCATTTTCTGCTCATGGCATCTGTATTCTCTCACCCACCCAAGCTCAAAACCTGAGTCATATTTGACACCTCTTCTCCATCCTTCCCTTCCCGAACGTAAGTTTTGCCAACTTCTTTGCAACATCTCTTGTAGTTCTTTGTCCTTTGCAGTCTGTCTGCTAATCCAGGGTCTTAGCACGCATGTCCTGAATATTTAATAGCTTCCCACTTGGTTTTGCCTGTAGTTTCTTCCCCCTATTTCATACCTGGCCAGACAGATTTTCCAGGATAATTGCTTTTATCCTGTCTCTCTCCTGCTCAGAAACCTTCAGGTGCTCTCATCACAGTAGATGAAGTCCAAACTCCTTAGCCTCAGGCTCTAGAGCCTTTTTGGGGCCCCAGCCTGTCTCACTGGCATTATTCCACAAGATTAAGAGTACAGGCTCTGGAGCCAGTCTCTGGGATCAAACATCCCTGACAAATGCTGTGTGACCCTGGGCAACTACTTAACCTCTCTGTGCCAGAGTTTCCTTCTTAAAATCCTTTTATAAAAAATTTTATCATTGCTTCTAAGGTTTGTGTGGGGATAAAATGCACTTAGACCAGTGCTGGATACACAGCAAGCACTCAAATGCTGGTTTTGTATTGTACTGGTTTTCACAGAGGTGTGCACAGTGCACACCTAGCCCCTGGACACACATGTCGAGCCCCTCCTTGTTACCTTTGCTCAGCCCATTCCTTCAGTCTAGAATGCTGTTCTCTGCCTGCTGGCTCTTACTCTTCAAGGGCTGGTTACCTCTAATTTTCTTCTATAAATGCTTATTTATTACTATTTCTGAAGCCTTGCTCAAACTGAGCAAGGTGGTAGTAGGTGTGTCAGGGGCATATGAAGCCAGCCACACATGGCACATCTTTCTGAAGGGTTCATTTTACTTGATAAATAATTTCATCTATTTTTATGTTAAAGCAACTACTCCAGACATATCAGGGAAGTAGAATGCAAAATTGGCAGAAGAAACTACTAATAATATTCAGAGTGGAGCTGTCTAGGGCCATCCCCCAGCCCCAGAGAGGAGCCATTCATCCTGCAGTGGAAAGGTCTGAGAAGCAGGGACATGTGAGTACAAGGGGCTAGGTGCAGATGAGGTAAGGTAGGGGTGATACCAGTGCAGCAGAAGGTGACAGTCCCTGTGCTCAAGGCCCCTGGAGGAGGGTCCCTGTAACCAGTGGTACTCTCTCCTTCCTGAGAACTCAGATAACTCAGTGTCTATACCACTCCTAGGTTGTCTCAGGGTAGCACTTGTATTACACAGTTTTTTAACTTTCAACATACGTAGTCTTCATCTCTTCAACAACCCTTATCTCGCAACATCTGGAGTGCAGGTGTGGAGTGACTGAGTGGGAAAACAGACCTGGCTGTGAATTCAAGCCCTGGTGTTTACTGATTGAGCAAGGCACTTTACCTCTCAGCCTTGGTTTCTTTATCTGTAAAACATGGGTAATACTTACCTAATGAGATTGTTCTGAGGATTCAACTAGATAACATGTGTGCAGTATTTAGCACAGCAGATGGCACGGATGTGTGGCACTGATAGGCACTTAGTAAACATCAGCTCCCACCCAGCAGTGCTGGGCTCTCAGTAAACATATGATTCTCTAATGTTCCCATCCCCAAATGCATCCCCCTACCTGCATCTACTCCCATATGCTCTGCCTCCCTGCCTGTCACAGTGGGTGCTCCTCCTGAAGGCCACCTCTTCCTGTGTACCGGTTCCCAATCCCCCTTGCCTTCACAAAGATCTCACTCATACAACTGCCTCCTCTTCGCCTACAGCATCAGTTTCCCTCCCTATCAGATCTCTCTCTTCATTGAGCAATTATGCTGTAGTATCGCTCTATCTAAAACAAAAGACAAAACAACAAATAAAAAACCCTCCCTGATCCCTCATCCTTTCTAGCTACCACTCCATTTCTCTGCTCCCTTACAGTAAGAAACCCCTGAAAGAACTAGCACACTCCCTGTCTCCCCTTCGACTGCTTCTCCAGGTGGGCCCTTACCTCCTTCACTCCACAAAACTGCTATTGCCAAGGTCTCAATGTCCTCCGCATTGCCAAATCCAGTGGGCAGTTCTCAGGCCTCTCTGGAGCATCTGAGACCTTGAGACTCCTCTGCCCAGCCTCCCAAACCCTCCACTCTCCTGATTTCCCTCCATTCTCACCAGCCACTCTTCTGTCTCCTTTGCTGTGTGCCCCTTCCCCTGGCCTCTAAGTGTAGGAGGCCCCAGGGCTCTCCTTGGACCACTTCTCATCTCTGTCTACACTCACTCAGGTAATCTCATCTACTCTCATGGCTTTCAGTGCCATCTAAAAGATTCCCAAATTTTTATCTCAAGTCTAGACTTCCCCAGAATCCCAGACTTCCATATCCACTGCCCATACCCCATGCCCACTTGGATGTGTCACAGACACTTCAAGTCAAACATGTTTAAAACAGAACTCTTGATTCCCCACCCCAGCCTAGCCTTCCCACAGTCTTTCCCATCTTAGTAATGGGAACTCTGACCTTGCAGTCGCTCAAGCCACAACCTTAGGAGTTATCCTTAGCTCCTCTCTCTTAAATCCTACAGTCAACTGATCAGCAAGTCCTGTCAGTCAGTTCTCCCCTCAAAATACAGAGCATCTGGCCACTTCTTACCAACTCCATCACCCCACCCTGGTCCCTGGCTCCATCACCTCTCACGAGGCCAACTCCAATAGCTTCCCGAGTGGTTTTGCTACCTCTTGCCTTCCTCCAACTCCACAATCTGTTCTCCCCCAGCAGCCAAATGAATGTTTTCAAAACATAAGTTTGATTATGTCATGTATTGGCATAAAGCCTTCCAGTGTCTTCCCCTCTCACTGAGAATAAAACCCAGATTTCTTATCATGGCCTGCAAGGCCCTATGGGACCTGCCTGCTACCTGTCTGGCCTCATTTCCCCTTCCCCTCTCCCTCTCTTCCTTGACCAGCCACACCAGCCTCCATGCTGTTCCTTGAACAGCCTGGAAACACTCCTGCCTGGGAGAGCTTCTACTTGCTGTTCTTTCTGCTTGGACACTCACATGGGTGCAGGCTTTTCTCTCTTACTTCCTTCAGGTCTCTGCTCAAATGCCACCTTGGCAGAGGCCTTCCCTGACCAACCTCTCTAAAATAGCACCATTGGCATTCTCTGACCCCTTTTGACCCTAACCCTAATTTTGCTTACCATTGACCACCACCTGACATAATTAATATACATGTTTGTTTTTGTTCATCTTTTCACTGTTGATAACACCCCAAGAGGACCTTGTGTGCCTGACGCATACTAAGTGCTCAGCAGATGGGCAGGGGCCATGGTATAGACTGGAAGAGCCCCTAGTCTCTGCACTACCACTTACCTGCTGTGTGCTTTTGGGCAACTTTGTTTAACCTTTCTTAGCTTCATTTTGCCTCTCTGTAAAACCTACCTAGAAGGTTTTTTGGGAGGATTAGAGATAATACACTTAAAGCACCTCAGACGTGGTCAGTGCTCAGTAAGATGGGGCCTACAAAGTCCACAGAGCTGCTGTCTAGGCCTGTTTCCAAGGAGTTAGTCCTGCTGTGTCTGTCTGCCCTCAGGGTGGTCGTCTGATGTAGCAAATGAAGGTAACGCTATATAAGCGGTTACTGATTCCATTCTCCACGTCTTACCCTGACCCAGGGTCCCCTAAGCACTGTTTCTGGCTCCAGCCAATTCCCTACCAAAGCCCCTTAGATTATGGCCATGTCTGAACAGGTCCTGCAAATTGAGAACCGCCCTAGCCCAGCTTTGGGTCCAGGTAGCCCCCATTGTAGGAAGCAGAGGTGCTTGCTGGGAATGCATGAGCCATAGGCCCCAGGGGTCCTTCTCTGGCAAAGCGCCCATGTCTGTGAGGTGAGCAGCAGTAGGCAGGCAGGTGGGGCAGGCGGCTGGTCAGCAGCGGGTCAGTGATGGTTACTAAAGAGTAATTCCCTCATGGACCACCAGGGGGAGCCAGAGATCGCTCAGCTCCTGAGAGGACTCTGGGTCTGTCTTTTTTTGAGACAGAGTCTCACTCTGTTGCCCAGGCTAGAGTGAGTGCCGTGGCATCTGCCTAGCTCACAGCAACCCCAAACTCCTGGGCTCAAGCGATCCTCCTGCCTCAGCCTCCCGAGTAGCTGGGACTACAGGCGTGCGCCACCATGCCCGACTAATTTTTCTATATATTTTTAGCTGTCCATATGATTTCTTTCTACTTTTAGTAGAGACGGGGTCTCGCTCTTGCTCAGGCTGGTTTTGAACTCCTGAGCTCAAATAATCTGCCCGCCTCGGCCTCCCAGAGTGCTAAGATTACAGGCATGAGCCACTGCGCCCGGCCTGGGTCTGTCTCTTAAGGCATCTGTCTTTCCTCCCTCTCAGGCCTGGGGCTTCCTTGCAGGAAAAGAGGAGATGTGGTGCTGGCTCTCTCCCACCTACTGACTTGCTGGGAACTGCCAGCCAAAGCAGGACCACATTAAGGAACTGGAGGTCAGGATTCCACGCTCAATATTCTTTATTGATAAGCTTTGCAAACCCCTTACCCTATGAGCTCAGTGAGTCCTGCCCTGAGATTCCCAGCTGTAGGCGGGGAATGCATCTTTGCCTCTTAGATCATCTGCCTGCTCAAAGCTATGCCTAATTTGCCACACCGTAGGTCAGGGAGGCATGTGGCAGGCACCAGAAGGGTCATGGCCAGGTCCTTGTCCCCCAAGACCATTCTTCATCTAGGAGGTACTCAGCTTCACCTGTGTAGGCTCTCAGAGGGGCTCCAGGAGCCTGTTGGTTAGATGGAGGAGCTTAGCCACAGAGACCTCCAGATGCAGCTGCCAAAGGCTCCTCCACAGCAGAGCCGAGGTGAATGGCAGCAGCTGGCTCTCACTTCTGTCCTGAGGTCCTCAGGTGGCCAGCAGGAGTGCCAAGAGCAGGAGGTCCTAGGTGGTACCTCACAGGGGATAGAGATGCCAGAGGCTGTGGAAGATGGGATGGGAGGGAGAGGGAGAGAGAGTCAGTTGAATCCCTTGATCTGATTTTACCACTCCCATCCTTAGCCATACCTGTAGTCCTTGGCAAACCCCTCAGTACTAAATAGATAGTCCCTGGGTGCTGAGTGCACCTTCCCCCACCATGAGCTCATAGAGATGAGAATTTTTTTTTTTTTTTTTGAGACAGAGTCTTGCTTTGTCACCCAGGCTAGAGTGAGTGCCGTGGCATCAGCCTAGCTCACAGCAACCTCGAACTCCTGGGCTTAAACGATCCTACTGCCTCAGCCTCCTGAGTAGCTGGGACTACAGGCATGCGCCACCATGCCCGGCTAATTTTTTCTATATAGATTTTTAGCTGTCCAAATCATTTCTTTCTATTTTTGGTAGAGACGGGGGTCTCACTCTTGCTCAGGCTGGTCTCGAACTCCTGACCTCGAGTGATCCACCCGCCTCGGCCTCCCAGAGTGCTAGGATTACAGGCGTGAGCCACCGCGCCCGGCCTGAGATGAGAATTATTAAAGCAGCCTGTCCTCCTGGGCCAGGTACCTTGCAGAACCTTCTTGCCTGCTCACCAAGGACCCCCAAGCCTGCATCCATTTCTCCCTCAGGTCAGGGCAACCCCACCCAGGCCAGCAGGGCAGTGATGCCTGGAGAAGGCCCTGGCTCCCCTGAAAGCCCTTCTGGCCTGTCTCTGACCTGAACTGGAAGCGGGGGTCTCCAGGGTGGGTCTTCAGCACCTGATGCACCTCTGGAGGAGGCTCCAAGCCCATCTTCTCTGCCCGATGCCAGCGCTGCAGCCGTGTGATCCCTGCAAGGGTGGGAAGAAGACTCTGGGGCCTCATGGAGGATGGAGAAGAGGCCAGGCTAGAAAATGTGTGTGGGTGTGTGTGTCTTGGGAGCCTCCACAACCCCAGTCGCAGGAGACAGTGCCTGAGAGTCAGGCAGGTGTTTGGGTCGCTTCAGAGATGTGTGGGTGACAGGACTGGTTCAGAGATGTGCTCTGTGGGACCTGAGTGGGGTTCTCACCTGTGCAGGGCCCATACTGCCAGGCCAGGTCAAACTGCCTCAGCAGCTCCAGCTCTGCTTCATCCTTGTTGGGGGACTGGGGCTCCTCTCCTGCAATGACACGCTGCTCCTCAGGCCTGCCCAGGCCTTTGCCCTGCGAGGCTGGTCTCAGCCCCCTGGCCCTCGCCTCACAGCTGTGCCCCAGACCTCCTCACAGCCCTGGCCTCTGCCCTCCCGCGGCCGTGTGTAGGGAGTAGAGGACATACTGCGCTTCCCTCCACCCTCGGCCTCTCAGCTCCCCCGTGTCCACTCCTCCTGCCTCCCCCACACCTCAGAGACCTAGCTCGGGTGCCAGCTCCCCCTTGCAGTGCCCAGCGGGCCCCTCCCTCCTCTTCACAACAGGGTAGGAGTCAGTGATGAGCCGCTTCCGGCCCATGGCGGCCACCCAGGCAGGCAAAGAAGGAGGCGACTGCGGGGAAGAGAGGCACCAGCAGGCGCGAGAGAGACAGCTGCTGAGAGAGGGAATCAGAGAGAGATGGGGCCAGCGACGACGGGCAGACGAGATGACCCAGACAAGCAAAGAGAGGAAGTCGCCGGGTTCCAGGGAATGACGCCTCTCTCCCACCCCCACAAACACGCAAACATCAAAGACTTAAGCCAATGGCAGGCCGCCTCTGCAGGGCGGGGCCCCGGCTCTAGCCAATGGCAGGCAGCACAGGGTGAGGGGGTGGGGCAGCTGCAGCAGCTGTGTTCTAGAGGAGGCGGGGTCAGGCTGGGGTGGGGGACCTGTCACGGTGCCCCCAACTTCACCACCTCCTCCTGCCCCCCATTGGTCTGCAATGGGTCCCGAGGGACTTGCAGAGCGTTATCCTCAGCCTCTCACTTCCCGTTTTCCCTTCCTAGGCAAATGTTCTTTTCAGCTTCGCTAATCCCCGTGGCCGGTTTATAACTCCCCAGAGCCCAGCTGGAGCCTTCACTCGACCCCTTGGCCCAACCAGTGTTGTGGGGGCAGGTCTGGAGGTTTAAAGAGAGTTTGGGCGAATCCAGCCCCCTTCCCTGCTCCCACCCCACCCCCACTGGCCCCAGGAGACTGGGCTGGAGAAGCCCATGGGTCCTGGAAGTGCCTTTCTCACAGTCTGCGCCCGAAGTCACTGCCCACTCTTAGTCCAGGCAAGCGTTTGCCTTTTTGGCTCTCCTGGGGTCCTGTGTCCTGCCCCTGTCCATCGTACTAGTCAGGAAGATTCCATTCTGGGCAGGCCAGAGCAGGGGTCTTAGTTTCCTCTTGCTATGTGTTTGGATCCCCAGTTCTTCACTGGCAAAATCTGCCCCATCTCTCATAATAATTTGAGTATGAGCAGAAAACACTAACAACAAACCTAACATTCATATTGCACTCACCATGTGCCAAGTACTGTTCTAAACACTTTCCTGCGTATTACTCAATTAAAATAGATGTAATAAGGCTTTTCAAAGTAGGAAGTATAGATAAATTATCATCACTACTGATAGTCAAAGGCGTTGTGGGGCCACATCCCTCCTTGCTCCCCAGGATCTCACAGGCTCACAGGGCAGGTGGGTACACAGTTGTCAGTGAGAGGTTGGAATTCCTAACAAACAGAAGAAAGGGGGAAGGGTAGGTCTGAGATTGATTAGGACCACAGGGGTGATTAGCATTGGAAAGCCTCCTGGACGAGGTGGGCTGCTGTAAACAGTGTCTCTCAGTTCTCCACCCATGACCTTTGTCCTTTGGGCTCCTGTCATCGCTGACTCACCCCTACTGCCGCCTCCCCCTCACCAACTTCCTGGCAGCAGGCAAAAGTGCTGGCCAGTGGGAGTCTGGGAACCAGCACAGGAAGCAGCCCAGCTCTAATCACCCTCTAGAGGTCCCATCCGGTTCTTCCTTCCAGGGGTACCAGGAGGGTGGGGCAGAGACGCCTGCTCAGAGCCTCTGCCTGCCTCCTTCCCCACTGCTCTGGGGTCTGGGTGCTCTGCGTTAGGAAGAGGGCTAGGAGCCTGGTGCACATGGAACAAGGGAGGAGAACTGCTCTGGAGAGTAGACCACCAAAGAGGAGAAGGAGCAGGCCATGTCTTCAGGGCCACCTTCTGCCTGACTGTCCTGTCAGCTTCCCTAAGGAGGGCTGAGTGGAAGACAGAGCTTGTGGGGGGCTGCATAGAGCTGGAGGGCCCTTCCCTGCTGTGTTGTTTGGGCTGGAACTGTTCTAATCCCCCCATGTGACTTGTGGGCTCAGTGGGGCCCACATTCAGGGAGACAGGGGCCCTGCTGAGTTGGGGACAGAAGCAGAGAGGCCCTCTCCACCAGGGCTGGGAAGGGCTTAGGTGTTGAGTCCAGTTAGGCACCAAGCACTCTGTGGAGGGATGGCACCCAGGCTCTGTGGGATCGACTACCCCCTCCCCAGAGGGTCTCCACAAGGGGCTCCTGGGCTGTTCCCAGAGGTATGTGGCACCTACCTCCTGAGTCCACAAATCCCTGAGGGAGTAAGGAACCATGGGTGGGGCAGACCCCTCCTCATTCCTGGTCCCTCCCACCTCTGAAAGCTGATAGCCGTGGGGCCCTGCCACCGCCCAGGGAGCGTGAAATGGGGTGTGCCGCTGAGCGGCCACAGCAGCTCCTACTGCTGCCTGGGCCTATTCCCTGCTCTCCTTTGGCAACCTCTGGAACCCTGACCTGCTCTGTGGATGCTGTCTGAGCCATCTCTGCCAGCCTTCCCCAGCTCTGCCTGGCTCAAGCCCTGCTAGGCTCCTCTTCCCAGCCTGGAAGATGTCTCCCCTGGGCTTCAGCTCACACCTGGCCCAAGAAAAAGAATCAGAGTGGTCAGCTCAAGTGTAGGCACCCTAGGCCTGGCTTTCTGGCCTGGAGTTGAGGGAACTCACCACAGGCAGCATTGCCCTCCTCTCTTGGTCATTTAGCAGAGGGATTGAGCCCTAAGGGAACAGTTGGCATCCAGGGATTTTGGAACCATCCCTGTCCAACTGGCATCCTTCCCTGACTCAGCATCTGGATCCCTAAGGTGTGCTGGCATCTAAGCTGGGCCTTGGCCTGCCCATCCTTGGGTCTTTTCCTTCTTTGCTCTCCAACCCTGTCCACCTCCTATCACCTTCTTGCCTAGAACCCCTTCCCCTACTCAGGCAGCCTCCTGAGCCCATCCCCAAAACTGCTGTCACAGTTCAGGCTTCAGGCTGGAGGGCAGGCCAGGCCAGAGGTCTGAGTTGGGGGCTAAGTTCTCTCTCCTTGTGGGAATGTCCTGAGACCCAGCCTTAGGTTCCTTATGTCAGCCTCCATGCCCAGAGGCTGGTGATATGACTAGTAGGAGCGACCTTTGCACCTTGGCCTGGATATACTCAAGGCCCTTGCTTCAAGGGCAAGGCCAACGTCCTGGGGAGCCCAGAAGAGAAAAGAACTAGAACTAGCTGAGGCCCACTGCTCACTGCTCCAAGGGGAAGGGGGACTAGGCCTGGCTTAGCTCAGATAATGTGACAGGACAGGGGGCCTCAGCACTGCTCAAGTACCCCAAGAGCCCCTTCCCCTCCCCCAGCTCACGATGCGGCTTGTGGGGAGAGCCAGGTAGAGCTGGGAAGGTGGAGGCAGGTAGTGGGAAGGGAGCAGCTGCCTGGGGCTCAGTGGGCTGTGGGGCGTGTCCAGCTCCCGGTCCCTCTCCCCAGCAGCCCCCTTCCTCAGGCCCCGCCACCCACCCTGAGGAGATTCTGGGCAGCCAGACTAACAGCCCCCGGCCCCCAACACACTCACATCCCCTGGGCCCCATTCCTCACCCTGGAGCCAGAATTCTTTCAGGCAGCCGCTCCTGCCCTCCCAGCACCCTTCCTCTCCCTGTCCAGGTTCTCCCACCTAGTGGGCTTAAGGAGTGGGAGGCTGGGGGAGACAACGGGGGAGAAAAAGTCTCTGGGTTTTTCTGCCACTGCTGCCTCTTCTTCCCTGCCCTCACCACCCTCCACACCTCCGTTCTACACCTCCCCTTTCACCTTGGCAGTCCTGGCTCTGGACAAGTTCTGGGGAGATTTGAATAGGGGCCCTTCTGGCCATTCCTCACCTTGGCCACCAGGTGTCAGACTTTGTCCAGCTGGGAGGACGGTCCCAGTTAACCATTTCCACCCCATCAGCCAAGCTTTGGAGATGAGGGCAATTTGGGAGGAGCCTAGAGGTGACCTCTGACCTAGCAGGGCTGAGAGACCCTGAAGGGTGAGACTGGGGAAAAAGGACTGAACCTTTGGCTGTAAAGCTTTCTCACTGCCCCCACCCCCACCCCACTG
Organism: Lemur catta; assembly: GCF_020740605.2. NCBI lineage: Eukaryota > Metazoa > Chordata > Mammalia > Primates > Lemuridae > Lemur > Lemur catta. The sequence continues at coordinate 104,867,870 of NC_059134.1, read as the reverse complement.
ACAAGGGCTTTGTCCCCTGCTGGGAAATTCAGGAACCAGGCTGAGTCAGGGAGCTCAAGAATTGGAGGAACAAAGGCAGGGACAGTTGCAGCTCCAGAGAAGAAGGGGGAGCTCAGGGAGCCCCCTGTCAGAGCCAGAGCGTCAGAGCACTCAGCCAGGCCTGAATCACTAGTCCTTGCCCTCTAGGTTAAGGGGAACAGAGGGCCTCCCTTTGCCATTCTGCATTTGGGGCAGCTCTGGCTGTGATGCCTATATGTGGGATAAGTGCTCAAATGAGTCTCTCCGCATACTGAGCAGGCCCCTTGTCCCAGGTCAGTCTTTGCAAAAGCAGGAAGCTGGCAAGGTCTGACTGTTTCGCCCCCTCCCATCAGAGCCTCCTCTATACCTGCTGCTACCCTCTCAGAAGTTGCCCCTGCCCCAGTGGACAGTTCTTCACTTTGTGCTCATTCTCGCGGACACAAGCACCCAAGATGGCAATGAAATGTCTAATCCACACGTACTCTCTGGAGCTGACAGGCTGACAGGAAGGAGGGCCCTCTCTCCCTCTCTCTCACCTGCTTTCCGTACCCTTGTGAGGACATAAGGACTTCTAGAGATAATGTGCCCCCACCCCCTTGACACTGCAGGGCCTAGATTCTTATGTTGGCCTCTGGATCCCAAGCCTCTGACTCTACAGCCATACTTGAGAGGTAGAAGCTAGATAACCAGCAACACACATCATTGCCTGAGGCAGCCGTGGATAGAGAGCCAGTGACAAACTCACTCACAGAAAATACTGATGATCTGCCATTTGCCAGGAGTTCCCTGTCCCATGGTGCTGGCATTTTTATAGGAGGCCCTGTGGTACACAGTGCCAAAACCCAAAGAAGGGGCTCAAACCTCTGTCACCATCATTAGGAGCTATTTGGGAGAGGGTTTAAGAACTCAAATTCTGAAATGCCCTCTCTGGCCATGCTGTCATCTGTTTCTACCCCCTACAACACCCCCCCCCCACTGGAACTTTCTGCATCCTCAGAATGAGTGAACTCCAGTGGTCCCCGTTTGGGGTGCTTCTCCAGGTCCATTCCCCTCCTGTTTCCCTCCTCTGACCATCCTGCCCACACTGCGTGGCTCAGTGCTCACAGCCACTCAACAATAGTTTCTAGCAGCCTAGACTCGCTTGCCCCTTCTTCTCTGCCTTCCCTGCCTTGGCAGTTCTCAGCCTTGGAAAATGCCCACTCTTCACTCTGTTCCCACCTCTGGCCCTCTCTGGCATGATAAGGAATGTCACAATCCATGCTGAATGGGTCCACAACAAAGGTGTGTCTGGGGATATCACCTTGTTCCATATGGCTGCCCAGGACCCCTTTTTTTTTTTTTTTTTTTAGAGATCCCCCCAGCCCCCGCAGCAACCCTTCTGATTCTCCTCTGGTTGTCTCCTTATTCCATTCTCCAAACCTCTCCATTTTTCCCCAACCACCACCTCCTCCCTCAGCAATAACGTGTTTAGATCTCTTCTATTTAAAAACAACAGGCTGGGCGAGGTGGCTCATGCCTGTAATCCTAGCACTTTGGGAGGCTGAGGCAGGAGGATCACTTGAGCAAGAGTGAGACCTCATCTCTACAAAAAATAAAAAAGTTAGCTGGGCATGGTGGTGCACGCCTGTAGTCCCAGCTACTCAGGAAGCTGAGGCAGGCAGATCACTTGAGCTCAGGAGGTTGAGGCTGCAGGGAGCTATGATGATGCCACTGTGGACGACAGAATGAAACTGTGTCTCAAAAAAAATAAAAATAAAAACAACAATAATAAAAAACCTTCCTTGATCCTGGTAACCCCTCTAAATAGTTCCTTCACTAGCAAACTCTGAGGGACTTTATTTACCCTTCTTACTTTCTGCCTACCACATCGTTTAATCTCACAATTTGGTGTCTGCTTCTAACCTGCTCTTTCAGAGGTCACCTATACTTCCTGGTTGCCAAACCAGTGGGTTTTCTCTGCATTCTTGTCTCAGTTCCTCTGGGGCATCTGAGACTGTTGATCAGCCCCCTCCTTCAGATTCTGTTCTCTTAACTTCTAAAATGCTGTTGTCTTGACACTCTTTAAATCCGCTTAAATCAAATTATTGAGGACTTTACTCTGCCAGGCATTATGCTAAAATGCTGTAGGGATGCAAAGATGAATAAATCATGGAGCCTGCCCTCAGGATGCCATCTGCTTGAAAAGGAGAGAAACACTTAGCTAACCCTTATCCTGCCCCATCTCCATCTGTCCAAATTCTGCCCATCCTTCAAGAACGGTGTCAAGTCCCACCTCATGCGTTTATGCAAAGGGTAACTACCAAGCACTTGCTGTGTGCTACACACTGGAAATACAGCAATGGCTTCACACACCTTCCCAAAGGACGCACAGCCTAGAGGGCCTTCACCCAACTAGATGCGGTTTCTCCTTCTTAGACTTCCATAGTATTTTGCCTGGATCTCTTTTTTTTTTTTTTTTCCTGCTCTTAATAGAATTCTGCCTTGTATTCTAGCATTTGTGAGGGTTCCTATTCCCTTTTCTAGATTGTTTTGTTCAACACACTAATTGAGCACCTTCTTTAGGCTGGAGTCTGAGTTGAGTGCTGGGATAGAGAGAAGAGGAAGACTCAGAATCTTCCCCCAAGAAGCTCACTGTATGGGGGTTGCTTTTGCTCTGTGGAGAGAGGACCTCCACCTCACCTACCTCTGTGTTCCTTAGGGCCCTTTGCTTAGTGCGTTGCACATCACAGGCCACGACTCATTTTGTCTGTGTATGGAGACAGCCCAGATACCCTCTCCTTCCTATCTTGTTAGGCAGAGGGCAGGGCCTGCGGGTGCCCCTGGCCATGCCTGGGCAAATGTCTCCACCTGAAGAGCCTGGACCCCTGAGGGTGGGGCACGTTCCCTTCAACTTGGGCCAGATGACTCAGGGACATTCAGAAGAGCCTGGTTCACCCCACCCACAAGCAAGTCCAACAGCTCCTGCACCTACACTCTGACCTCTCCCTTTTCTAGTGGCTCTTGCACTTTCTTCCCAAGTTGATTGCAAGCTCCATAAGGACAGGAGCCACGTTAGCTTTTAGGCTTCTTTTAGCTTTCTTTCACCAGTCAATGACAGGCAGGTAATTAGAGCTTTACTGGGTTTGCCAGCTGATTGACATTACCATCATTCCTTATTTCCGTCGCTCAAGGCATTGTCTCTAGAAGGCCCTTGTGAAATATGCATGTATTACCTGGGAGCGATTCATCCATTAATTTACCCAGTGGTTCTTAACTAAAATGTCATGACATGCTGATACATCCCAAGTCATCTGTAATTACTACGATTGCTACAGCAAAGCAAGCATTTTACCTTTATTGTTTCTCTTATCTTCTCCAACAATCATATAAGGGTATTTAATTATCTCCATTTTACCAATGGACAATAGAAAGCTTTAATTGGTCTAAGGTCTTTCAGCTAGGAGGTCATCCCTTGAATAGCATCTATCCCATTCTCCCACAGTCTAAGAGGAGTTTTTCTCTTTTCCCCAAATATGCTGTCATACATTGGAGAGAAAGGGGTAGAGTCACAGCTGAGAACTGTGACTTGGCTGCAGTCTGTCACTTTCCCTGGAAGAGAGTGTTGAGGTGAGGGTCACTGCTCTCGAGGCCCCAGTGGGCAGCCATGGGCATGGGGGCCACAGTCCTGGGAAAGCTGGGGACTGAATGCCCAGGGGCTGACCACTTTGGGGAGAGCACCAGATAGGCAGATAGGTAGCTTTGCGCACCATGGGGAGGGTGGGCAAGGGGAGGGGAGAAACTCAAGGCAGGGAGACAGACCCACGAGACCATTAAAGCAATCCAGAAAGGTGAGGAAGACTGAGCAAAGGCAGGGAGAAGGAAAACCCAGAATAGACTGAAGCTTCTCAAGAGGACTGAGGGATCACGGGGGTGGTGGAACTGGACTAGGGTGAACAAGTCCAAGGTGCATACATCTGGTGGGCAGAGGGAGGAGCACCTCATCTTGGGCTGTGTGCACCTCCACCAGAGGCTGGGGTTGGAGTGGGAGCCGGGGTGGGCCAGGGTGAGGGCCAGCACCAGGAGAGCAGCGATGAGCACCAGGAGGAGGGGCAAGGCTAGGCAAAGAGACTAAGTTCTGGGGCAAGCATTTTATTTGTTAATACAAGAATAGAAATTCTGCAATAAATATCATCTAATAAATAACATCTCCAAATAAATAAATATTAATACAACACACTTAGAGTCATGAGTGGGTGGGGCTGGGGGGCAGGGCCTGGGGGAGCTGCCACCCCACACCCCAAAATGCTACTGCAATGTAAACTTTCAGGAAATCCTGTGGCTATGGCTATGGTTGCCCTCCCCAGCTTGGGCAACCCACAGATACCCTGGGAAAGGGGGCAGAGAGGAGGCACCGTGATGCTGGCAAGAAAATTTAAGGCAAGATCCTAATGTTCAATGTGGCTTTTGTTTGCCACTCTGTGCCACTGATTGCTTTGGTGACTCCTGGGTCTGGTCTGTCCCTGGCCCTTTGCTTTTAGTATTATCTATTCTGGTCTGTAGGCCACTTCCAATGCAGGCCCCACCCCTTTTATTTTTAATCCTATCTCTCTTTGTTTAGACTTGCCACCATGTTTGTTTCCTGAATTGGATGTGTGGAGTTATTTGGGGGTGGAGGAGTAATACCCATCCAAGGAGAGTAGGGCAGCCAAAGGGCTTCATCCTAGAAAGGCACGTGCTACGGTGGCTCCCCACTCCTGTCTTCCAGGTATGCTTCCTAGAAGTGCTGCTTAAGGGGCTGGGTGGGTACTGGCCAAGTGGTAGGCAGAAGGCAGGAGGCTATGAGAGCCTTTATACCACCTTGAACCACTCTGGACTCCCTCGAGCAGTACTCCCTGTAGAAACAGGATGGGGCCTTATTGCACCTCTTCCCCAGATCTTTAAGCCTTTGGGAGGTGGGGAAGAGACAGGGCTTATTACATCACACCCCCACCCAAGTCCAGGGGAGGGCCAGAGGCTTGTGGCTTCTGTCTCCTGGCTCAACAAGTGTTGGCATACAGGGTTCTCCGTCCTAGAGTGGGAGCAGGGTTTGAAGGGGTAGAGAAGAGGAGTTGGTAAAGGTCAGAGATCAGAAGCCATGGGCCTCCAGGTGCAGGGTGACCGCAGCTGCCGGAGGCTGCATCTTCTTCTTGAGCCGGTTGAAGTCCTTGGCTGAGCGCCACAGCCAGGTCTGAAGCTCCTTCAGCAGCCAGAAGTCATCCATCTTCTGGAGGAAGTCACTGTGGGCAGGGCCAGGGGTCCAAGTAGGCTCAGTCCCGGGCAGAGGCTGGGGCAGCGGGTAACCCAGAGTTGCCATGACGCCTGCAATGCTGCCCAGCAGGCCCTGGAGGCTGGTGCAGAAGTGGGCCAGGCTGCGGCGCAGCTCGGCTGTGGCAGCCTGCCGGTTGAGGCCACGCAAGTAACACAGAAGGTGGCTGTAGGCCTCGTAATTCTGGGTCAGCCGCAGTTTGTCATTGAGGCTTCGCCACACTTCCAAGTTGACAGTGGCCCTGGGCAGAGTGTCTGCCCCTAGCCGAGGTGGGTTGAAGTCAGGCTCGTTGAAAGGGGGCCCCAGGTAGTTCAGCTGTGAAAAGGAGAAGGTGATGGGGAAGGAGGCAGGCAGAGCAGCCTGCTCACCACTGAGAGGCCTGCACCCAGAGCTTCTATTTCTTGTGTCCCCTGACACTGGCCCTGTCGCCATGCTAGGCCTCTCTGTTCATGGGCTCCCCCGAGTTTCTCCAGCATGGGGGTGACAGGTGAGCTCTCCTATGGAGAGGCGTAGAAAGAGAAAGCCGCACAGGAAACACTCAGCAAGAACGTGCTCATGGCTGAGTGGGCAAGCCTTGGAGAGTGCCCACCGTGGGGGCAGGGCAGACAGAAGAGGAGCCACCAGGAACCAGGAGGCGAGGCTGAAGAGGTAGAAGATGGCCCAGGAGAGTGCAGAGGCCAAAGAAGAGGAGTTCAAGAAGGCAGCAGTGCTCAGCAGTGTGGCTGGAAAACAGAGAGCAAGGAGAATGAGCCTACAAATCCTGTCGGCTTTGGCAAGAATGAGGTGCCTGACGACCTTGGAGAGAACCATTGCCGGGGCCTGGAAGCCAGATTGCAGGGGGTTAAGGAGTGAGTGGGTGGAGAGGAAGTGGAGGCAGAGGGTGTAGACCACTCCTTCAAGAAATTTGGCAGGGAAAGCCAGGAGAGAAAAAGGGTCGGGAACTAGAGGGGATAGCAGAGTGAAGCAAAGGTTTTCTGCACAGGGAAATGAGAGAGAGGAAAGCCGGTGTTGAAAGGCAGGGGCCTGCTGGCATCAGAGCCCTGTTTGCCTCTCTGACATGCCCAGTCCCACTGGCTGAAGGAATTGGGACAGAAGGTTACTCACTAACACCCCCAAGGAAGGATTCAGCCGATAGGAGCAGGGTTGCAGAAGGAAGAAACTGAGGCAGTCACAAGAGTAGGACAGGAGGAGGGATATGGAAGGCAGAATAGCATAGGGAAGAGGGCAAAGCCCTTGCCAGCCCCTGGGGGGCAGCTGGGGTCCAGGGAAAGGGATGAGGGAGATGTGTGACTGGGAGAGAAAGGGAGAATAGAGGGGTGAGGCCTGGGATAGGCAAGGGCCCAGGGGGAGGTTCACACGCTGACAAGCACAGAGACAAACTAATTTCCTCGGTGTATCCTGGGGCTGGAGCCAGCTCCCCCGCCACCCTCCTCCCTTTTCTTTCCCTGGCTCCAGAGTAGGGTCTGGGATGTGGAAGAGGAACACGGGAAGAGGGGGCCGGTTCCCCATGGTCCTTGGCTCCTCTGACCCTCCTTCCTTCTCTCCTGGGCTCTCTGAGCACCTCTGGACTGCCCCCAAATCCTTACAGCATAACCTCTATCCCCACCCAAACCCCCTGCCACTACTGGCCTGGGTTCCCTGCAGTCCTCTTCCCCTAGGATCCCCCTAGGAGGCCCAGCTAGGATGGGAAAGGCAGGCAGAAGGGAGGCCCATGGGTCCAGAGCAGCAGGGCCCCAGGTCTAGGGGCAGAGACGAGCTGGAACACAGGCATGGGAGGTGGGGCCCCTCCATCCCCACCCAACCCCGCCCGTGCAAGAGACACCACAACACGGTGTAAACAGAGGAGACTTCCCCGGCCCCCAGGGGGAGGCGGGCGGCTGGGCTGGCAGCCAGTGGGGCAATGGGCCAAGGCGGGTGCGAGGCCTGCCCACATGCCTAGTCCTGGGGCCAGGGATGGGGAGGAGGGGGCACCTGAGAGGGAAGGGCAGGAGATAGGCCAGACAGGGAGGCTGCTTTGGAGCCAAAGGGCCCCTCCTTATCACTCCACCCGTCACCAGGACCCTCCACCATTATGTCTGTCTTCCCCCAACTCCTCACTCTGCACCCAACTCCCAGACTCCTAAGCTGGATACTCACGTAGGTCCCAGCCAAGCTGCGGAGTTGGTGCTCCAGGTAGCGGGTGAGGTCATATGTTTTCTGGATGGAGGGACCAGGCCCTGGGTCCCCTGTGCGATTGAGAGCTGGCACTGCAGGGAGGTGCCAGAGCACCGTGCACAGGCACGCTAACATCCCCCACGAGTCCCCTGTGGACAGGATGGGCAAGAAGCATGAGGGGGGCCCAGGCCCAAGCGGGAAGCTGCTGGCAGCCACTCAGGTGTCTGTCCCCACCTTGGACAGAGGATGGGACACCAGATGGGAGGCAGAAGGGATGGAAGAGGGGGAATACTCCTGGCCAGAAAGGGAGAGAGAAAGAGAGAGAAGAGGCATGTGTGTTTGAGGACGAGGACTTAGCATGCGTGTGTTTGTGTCTATCGGTAGCTATTTGAGAGTCTATCTGTGTGTCAGCTGAGAAAGTGTTTGGCATGTGTACCACAGTATGTGTGCCAACATGTATGTATATACATGGAGGGATGGGGCCAGGCTGAGGGACTGTGAATCAGTATGTCTGGGTTCCAGTTGTACCCCAGTCTTCTCTCCCAGTCTCCCAGTCCCAGTGCAGCTTGAGGGGAGCCAACGGTGGGAAACAGCACATATCTGAGCTGGCACATGGAAGGCAGTCAGCCCTGAGGGAGGGTGCGGGAGAGAGGCTGCAGCCAAGAATGGAGTCGGCCAGAGGAGGCAAGGTGTAGGGTTAGACCACCAGGATCAGGCTGAAGGACACACGGCTGCCTCATGGAGCCAATTTTGGGCATATTCTGGGATATGGTTCCTGGGTGTGGGAAGTATAGGATTAGATTGAAGGACATTTAGCCTTCACTCTCAGGGATTGGTAGCAGTGTGGAGGTTTGCACCATTCTCATCTAGGGTGTTGGGTGGGGAAAAGTTTGATTTCAGTGAGAACTTTCCTCAGCCTCCAGGTCACGGGGATAGACAGGGAGAGCTATGCATATGATGAGTTGGGCTGTCAGCTGATGGCGCTGGAGAGTTTGGACATACCAGGATGCCCAGAGTTCATGCTGTAAGGAAGTTTGTGGGAAACATGGTTTTCCAGGCTTTTAGATAAGGACCAAGGTCAGGATTCAGTGGACATTGGGGACTGGCAGAGGCAATTAGGGTTTAGATAGGGTAGGGATATACTTGACATTGGGCTAGGTTAGGTTTAAGGACTGGGTTATTTTTAAAGTTTCAGATTAGTTTAGATTTGGGATTTGGTCGATTTAGTGTGGTTGAGGTTTGAGTCCAGCAGGGGGATGTGGTTAGGTTTGGGCAGGCAGAGGGTAAGCTGGGGCTAAGGTTTGTGAATTTGTTGACTTTGATGTCAGATGGTGTGATGTTTGGCATGTCAGAAAGAGCAGGGCTAGTTTGGGTTTTAAGTTTGGGTAGGTGGGAGGTCATAACTGATTTCTTTCCTCTAGATTATATTTTATACTTTCAAAATTTTTCTATAATGACATATATTGCTTTGATAGTTAGAAATAAGTTGTATAGGTTTAACAATTTGGCTGTACTTAGAGTTACGATAGGGTTTAGATTTAAGAAAGAATGAAGACTAGGTTAGGGTTAGAGTTAGACATAACGGTGGGGCAGGGTTTAGAGAGGGTTACAAACTGGGAAGGATTCAGGATTCGAGTTGTATGAAGTGGGCCAGGCGCAGTGGCTCACGCCTGTAATCCTAGTACTCTGGGAGGCCAAGGGGGGTGAATCCTTTAAGCTCAGGAGTTCGAGACCAGCCTGAGCAAGAGTGAGACCCCCTCTCTACTAAAAATAGAAAGAAATTAGCTGGACAACTAAAAATATATAGAAAAAATTAGCCAGGCATGGTGGTGCATGCCTGTAGTCCCAGCTACTTGGGAGGCTGAGGCAGGAACGCAGTAGGATTGCTTAAGCCCAGGAGTTTGAGGTTGCTGTGAGCTAGGTTGACGCCACGGCACGCTAGCTCAGGCAACAGAGTGAGACTCCATCTCAAAAAAAAAAAAAAAAAAAAGTTGTATGAAGTGTCACTTATAGAGCACAGGGGTTAGGTGGGGACTTTTACAGTGGCACAACCGGTCAGTCTTGACTCAGATGTTTGGCTGGCTGGCTTTACTGATGGAGCATGGCAGTGGGGGACACCAGTTACAGGGACCCTGCTCTTTTGGGTGAAGGCTCTTTGTTTGAGGGGTGTGTGTGAGTATAGGTGTGCACGCATGCACACATGTGTTTTAGGACAGAGAACAAGGTCAGGCACTTAACTGCTCCCTGGGGAAACAGGCTCCCTTTTCTTTTCCCCCATCTGCAATTTGTGGCTTCCCTCCTGGATGCTCCTTTCCATCCCTAGCTCATGCCTTATTCTTAGTTCCTTCCTATTCCTTCTTCTTCACATCCCATCTCCAGGCCCTTCCCCTCTGCACGAAGTCTAGGGATCTAGCTGAGTCACCTCCAGGATCCTAGGGGTACAAAATAAGTGTTTGTTTGGGAGGCTGGAGACCTGCTGAGGTGGGCAGTGGCCCTTCTAGCCCTGAGATGGCTTTCAGGATTGAGTCTGGCTTTGCTCAAAGTTAGTGGCAATGCCGAGGGTCCCAGCTGAAGCAGGAATTGGGAGCTGGGCTTGTCTCTTTACCCCACACTGCCTGGGGCAGACCTGTTAGCCAGAGTTCTGGGACAGGGCTCTGGCTATCCCATGGCAGAGAGGTGTGGTCAGGATCCCAGCTCTGGGCCTGTTTCTCTCTCCCCTTCTGAGCCCTGTGGGACATCCCTTGGGGGGGGGACCAGCTCCCTACTCAGGGACAGCAGGGGGAGAAGCTTTTGGATAAACAAGAGCTAAGTCATCTGGGCAGAAAAACGGCTCATGAAATTAACCAGACAAGGCCGGTGTTTCCAGGAATATTTCAGTTCTGAGGTAACTGTGTCACTGCAGGCGGAGGGGGGGTGGTGCGGGGGGGGGGTGGCGGGCAGGGGAGAGCATAAAGATCCGACTGACCGGCCCATGGACTGACCGGCCCATGGAGAGAACCAGAAAGAGGGAAGGAGTCTCTAGAACCCAGAGGGAGAAGAGACTAGGAGAGCAGAAAAGGGAGGTAAAAGGATGAGGCTCTGCCCTCTGCTGTGACAGCTTCCACACTGGGCAAGACATGTCCATATCTCAGGCAGTGAATCCAATCGGAAAGCTGCCTGGGGCGGAGAACACCTGTGGTTTAGTTGTGAGCACTGGAACCCAGCGCAGCGCCTGCCTCCCGAGGAGGGAGTCTACGGTGGGCTTCCTGGATCCCTCATTCACCCTCCTCTCCAGGCTCATGGTGTGCAGGTGGACCTCGATGTGGGGGCTGTGTCCTTGGCCCCCTCCCCCAGTCCTGGCCCCCAGCCCAGCCCCCGCCCCAGCTCTGCCTCTGGCTGCTGCCCGCTGATTGTTTACATCCCGTCTTCTCCTTGTGTTTATAAATCCGGCTGAGCACGTGAGGAGCTAATGAGCACAGCTCACGTTTCCTGCAGCATCCCTCCACCCCCAATCCTGGCCCCCACCCGGGCCAGCTCCTAATTCCATCCAGATCCCTGGGCCCTGGGAACCAAGGCCCCCCTCATGAACACACACACACACACACACATACTCTTAGCCCACGCAAGCACATGGCCACTCTGACACGGCTGCACAGGCAGGCACACCCGTGTACGCATCTCTGGCCAGCTGTCTTGGTCCCTGGCCTGTATCCGCCAGGCTGACCTCTCCCAGTGAAGGTGGGGGCTCTGTGGTGCAGCTGTGCCAGGATGATTAGGATAGTAGGTAGGATGAGTCAGCTGGGAGACTCTGCACCTCGGGACCGGTGGCTAAGAGCTGTAACCTCTAAATGTTGGAGCCAGGGAGGCATTGCAGGGCTCCAGAGGTAGGGCCAGTGGCTACAGGCTGAGCCAAATATGGGAGCCAGACGGAAAGGCCCTTCCCTCAGGCCAGACTAGGACCAACATCTGGGTGACCTTGGAGGGATCTGTTGAGAGGAATTGGGGGGTGGAGTGGGTTAGGGGTGATGTGTACACTGTGGTGTGAGATTCAGGCATTGTGACTGTAGGAAGCTGCCCTAGGGGGGGTGCCTCCTGACCTGGATGCCCAGGGACAGGCCACAGAAAACCATCTTCCCTCAGTCCTCCAGGCTGGCTGCCCTCCCTTCTCTTCTCTCCCGTCTGCCCTCTCCTTGATTCCCTTTCCCTCCGCCTGCTGAGAAGTGGCTTGGTGAGTGGGGACACATGGGCCTGGAAGGCAGGAGAAATAGTTTTGCCACCAGCCCCTCTGGTGACCGTAGGCTTGCATGAGGAGGTTGCACTGTGCATGCTAAAGTCCCTCCCTGCTGAAACTTGTGGGGCTCCGTCTCTGCTGACCTCTCCAGCATTCCCCTCCCTGCCCTTCTCTTCCAGCCTAAAAGACAGAAGAAACTGAGGCCCAGGGAAAGACGCAGAGGGTGGGCCAGCCCCTGCTTGTGAAGTCAGTAACCAAGACAGGCGTTGGGCTTCGGCTGGAGTAAAAGGGTTCCGGATTGTGCCACAAGAGGGCCCTGGGTGTGCTCGGGGAGAGCAGGGAGAAGCCAGGGGGCTGCTGTGCAGCCAGCTGGAAGCCAGAGGCAGGGGGAAGAAGTGAAGGAAATAGCCCAGGGCAAGCTGTGGGTGAGCTGGAAAGGGTGTTGTTATCAAGAGGGTGCAGGAGGGGCTGGGAGAGAGTGGGGAGGAGCAGGGTGTGAATAGGCAGGTGGGATTGTGGGGAGGAATGTGAAGTGTCCCTGAGCAGAGTAGCTGGTGTGTAGGGGGTGGTGTCAGAAGTGTGAACAGGACAGGAGTGTGGGTCTGTGGGTGGAGGGAAGAGGGAGCCATTACACTAGTCTGGAGTGTCACTTCTAGGGCTGATGGGTGACAGTTGCTACCATCTCTGCCTGTTTCCTTCCCTGGTTGTGTGTAGCTCCTGGGCAGCGAATGTGTCTGAGCTAGTTGGGGGAGCACATCTGGGCCGTTAGGGTAGTATATACCTGTGTCCATATGAGGGCCAGTGTGTGCTCAGGAGAAGGGCACGGGTCTATCAGGGTCAGAAAAAGAGCGTCTGACAGAGAATGTGTCCGCACCCCCACCCCAGGCACTCTCCCAGGCTCAGACTGCTCCTGCAGGGCCGGCACCGCCAGTTTCCCCCCGCCCCCCCCTGGAAGCCCCCTCCACCCCAGGCGGGAGGGCCAGGCTGGGCCCTGGAGGAAAATGGGACCCTCTGAGATTGACGGTCTGTAGGGACGGCTCCTGGAGCCCAGTGTGGCGTTGGAAAAGTAAAGTGGGGAGAGCAATGATGAGGGGAGTCTGCGAGGCCCCGGGGACCTGAGGTTCCTTTCGAAAGGCTCGGCCCGGGAACTGTGCGGCTGCAGCGGCAGCTCGATAGCCCTCCCTCCTCGGCGGTGACCTCTCGCTCCCGGACCCCTCCCGGCAGCAGCGCCTTCCCCCTGTGTGGCCCCGGCGCCCCCGGCCCCGCCCCCGCCCCCTCCCGCCCGGTCGCTCCCTTCCCGGCGGCGGGGGCGGGGTCCGGGGCGCCGGGCTCCCGAGCTCGGCCGCTGCCCTTTCCCGCGCGTCAACTCCCTGCCCTGCCCGCCCACCGTCCCGCGGGCCGCAGGGCTCCCGCCGCTCCCCGGCGGGTGACGGACTTTTTCCTGCCGGTCCGGCCGGGCTGCGCCCGCGTCCCCCCCCCCCCCCGCAGTAATCACTCCCAGGCCACAGAGGGCCGGGGGGCTAGCTGCCGCGGCCCGCGCGCCCGCCCTACCTGCCGCCGGCTCCGCGGCCGTGGGCAGCATGGAAGGCTCCGGCCGCGCTGCGCGCAGCGAAGAAGCCGCGAGTCCCGCCGTCCGGCCCGTCTGGCCCGGCCCAGCCAGGCTCGACTCTGCCCCCCACCCTCCTCTCCGCTCGCCCGCCCTTCTTCACTCCCGCCCGCCTTCCCCTCCCTGCGGGCCGGGGAGGGAGCAGCGCGGCCCGAGGTGTCGGCCTCCCCTCGCCTCCCACCGGCCCGGCCTCGGGCTCCCCCTCTGCCTCCCTCCCTCTTCCTCTCCCCGGCCCCCTCCTCCCGCGGCGTCTCCCTCCCACAGCCTCGCTCCCCGCCTCGGACTCGCTTGCCCCGACTTTTGCGTGGGGCTCTCGGTCTGCGGGTTCCCCGGGACCCCGCCTCGCTGGGGCTCCAGGTTGCCGCCTCCCCGGGTCTGCGAGTCGTCCGGGCTCCCCGCCGCACCCCTGGCCACCTCCTGGCCCCGCGGAGCGGACTCCAAGAATGCCGCGTCCCCACCCGGCCCCTCTCGAGGGCGCCCAGCCGTGCCTCCTCCGGCCCCGAGCCCCGGCGCAGGGCTTCCCAGGGGTGTCGGGGGGAAGGACGGGAACCGGATCTCGTGGCTGCTCGGCGAGGGCGGGGGCCGGGGCCTCGGACGCCTGGCTCCTACCTGCTCGGAGGTCCATGGGGCTGGGGGCCGGGCCGGCCGGGCGCGGCTCCTCTCCCTGAGGCTGGCGGAGTGGGAGGGCGAGCCGCGGCTCCGGCGAAGCTTTAATAATCCCATCCGCCAGGCCCACTCGCAGGTTTTTTTCGCTCGGTTTCGGATTTTTTTTTTTTTTTCGGTGTGGGACATTCTGCAAACTTTTTTTTTTTTTTCTGACGTGTAAAGCTGTAACCACAAATTGTAGCGGCCCTCCCCGGGGTGGGGGGAGGAGGGGGAGGAGGGAAGGGAGGGCTTCTGGGGCTCCCTCTCCCTCCCACAACACCGAGGGGGGGTGAGGTGAGGCGAGGCTGCCGTGGTACCACCCTGGGCCTCCTGGGGGAGGGCGCGGGGAGGGCATCAGTCTGTCTGCAGACTCCCGAGAGCCAGGACGGTGAGGCGGCCTCGGTGTAGGGTTCTCCCCTGGTGCTGGCCTGGGGACGCCTGCCCCCTGCCCCGTGCGCAGGGTCCCTGCTCGCACCCTACCTCTGCCTCCTCGTCTCTAACCTTCCCCCCACTTTCCCCTAAGTAAATGCAATGACACATTCTCCCAAATGCCAGCGAGCTGGCCTGTAAGCAAGTGATGGTGTTTTTCCTGCTGCCCTTTGTCTGGGCTGACCGCCCCCCTGGCCTATTGTCCCGCTGCTTGTCCCATTTCCAAAAGCTAAAGCTCAGTGAGGCGCCAGGGGCTGGGGCAGGTGACTAACCGGCTCACAATGCCCCCTGGGGGGGGGAGGAAGAGGGCACCACAGGCCCACTGCCCAGCTCGTTCTTCTTCCAGTGACCAGGGAGCATGCACATGGGTGGGGGATTTGTAATTCATTAATCAGCACGAGGCACCGGACCAGTTTCAACACCAGAGGCTTCTCGGGTGACTCAGCGAGAATGCTCCTGAATCAAGGCGATGGACAGACCAAGCGTCCCCATTTGTGAAATGCTTCCCCATAAAGACATTTGGCATTCTCCTTCTTTTGGGGTTTGGGGTTGTTGGTTTTTTCTGGTGGTAAGGTAGGGGTGGTTTGGCTGTGGAGTCTTCTCCTCCTTCCTTCCCTGAGGCCTGGGTTGGGACTTGCTGGGCAGGACACCTAGGAGACCCATAAGCCTAGACCCTCCCTACAGGGTCTCCCTAGCTCCCCCTTTCTCCCTCTCCAAAAGGCTGCCAGGGAGAGTGAGCGCAGAGGAAACAGCTCTCATCCAGGGCTTGTGGACAGCCCCACTTAATGATTTTTCTTGGAGGACAGTCATTTGGTCCCCAAGGCTTGGGTGCTCTGTAACCACACCACCAATTAAATCATTTGGTAATAAGTTGCTTTTGTTGGTGGTGGTGATTTGTTGTTTCAAAGGAGAAGAGGCCCAGTGGTGGGCCAGACCTGGAAGATGATGCTTCTGCCTGGAGTGGCATCAGAGCCTTCCTCCCTCACTCTTGCCCCGGTGCCGCTCTGCCAGTCCAGCCATAGCCCCTCCAGCCGTGGGTCAGAGCAGGCATCGTGGTCATAGCCCGTGCTGGGTTCCCAGGGCAGCTCTTCCCTTTTCTGCACTGTGAGAACTGAGGTGGGGGGGGCGGGGGGGTGGGGAAGAAGTTTGTTTTCAATTACCTCACTGGAGTGGGACAGACTTTGTTGTTGGGTTGGTTTTTTTCTTTCCTTCTCTCTCTGTCTCTCTCCTCCCCCCACCCTTTCTTCCTTTCTTTTTCCTAAACAAGGAGAAAAGGAGCTGGGAAAGGAGAGCTGGCCTGGGGTGCAGGGCAGGGAACCCGTGGGACATCGGTAGCAGCTCTGATGAAAACTTGGAGGGGCCCTTGTGAATAGCACTCAGGGCCTCCCTCTTCCCTCCTTCCCTTCTCCCTGCCCCCACCAGCCAGGACCCTGAAGTTTCAGTGATGTTCTTGGTGGGTGAGCCCAATGATCTTTTGATGCCCATGCCAAGGTCAAGAAGGCAGATGCCCACGGCTGACTGGCACTGAGGCTGGCCAGGAGGTACCCCTAGCAGCTACCCTTTCAGAAGGAGGGAGCCAAGAAAGGAAGAGAAGCAGCTCAGGCCCTTCTCCCTCTGCTCTGCAGCCTCTCTCCTTGTGGAAAGTCTGCACAATGTGGTTTGGATTTGGCTGAGCCCCTCAGCACCTTATAAAGCACCTTGCTGAGTCAGGGAGAAAGCAGCCCCTTGCGAGGAGAGGAGGAGGAGCCAGGAGACAGGGGAGGGGAGCTGAAGCTGGAGGGTGGGGGCTGTGAGAGGAGTGAGAAAAGAGAAGGGACCAGGGAAGGAAAGAGGAGACACAAAGAGGCACATGGGTGGGAGTGAGAAAGAGGGGAGGAGGCAGGAGCTGAGGAGGAAGGGGGAGCTGGGTGAGGAAGAGATTGAAGCAGAAGAGGGGAGAGTGGACAATGCCACCCCCAGCAAACATTCACCTGGGGGGTATCTAGAAAGCACTAGTTTGCAGGAACAGAGGGCTGCAGCTCTGAAACAGGGACCCAGGCCAGGTAACTGTAGGGATAATTGGCTTTACACACAGTCCCCCAGATCCCCAGTTTGTCTTTGATTCTTAATGTAGTGACCCCAAAAGCTGGGAAAGTCCTGTTCTCCCTCTGCCTCTTGTCTGGACTTGCATACCTGCCCTCGCCTAGTGGGGGCCAAACCTCTGCTCTCCCCCGTCTTCCACACTGCCAAAGGGAAAGTCAACTCCATTTCCAAGCTGCCAGTGCCCCTCTGCCATGTCTGGACAAAGGCAGCAGGCTAGGAGCTGCCAGTTGGGTTGGGGTGGGGGCTGGAATAATGACTGTGCCTTTATTCTGCCAAAACCCCAGATGAGGGTAGGGTGCTGGAATTGGGGGAAGAGGGAAGAAAGGACAGATAGCGAAGGAGCAGCCCCTCCAGGGTTTCTGTGGGATGGAGCAGGACAGGTGGCTGCCCTCTGACTTCCATCTGGGGGCCTCAGAGGGTTCCTGCTCCCCTGTGGCTCTCAGAAACACAATCTGGGCTTGCTGGTAAGAACACAGAGTTTAGAGGAGACACCTGTCCCCTTAGCTCCAGATGAACATCCTTAGGAAGAGACTCTGTCCCATGGTACATTGTATAGGCAGACATTTTCTCAGTCTCTACTAGGTGCTAGGTCCTATAAACCTGAGGTCCCCAACCCAGGGCTGTACCGGTCTGTGGCCTGTCAGGGACCAAGCAGCAGAGCCCTGCCACCCCCTTACTCCCACCATGGAAAAATTGTCTTCTATGAAATTTAGGAGTGGGGAGGCACACAGCAGGAGGTGAGTGGGGGCAGGGGAGCCAGCAAAGAAGCATTATTTGCACTCACAGCTGCTCCCCATCGCTGGCATCACTGCCTGAGCTACAGCTCCACCCCCCCACCCCTATGGAAAAACTGTCTTCCATGAAACTGGCCCCTGGCACCAAAAATGTTGGGGACCACTGCTGTAAGGGACAGAGAGGACAAGGAAAACCCACTCCTGCCTTCAAGAATTTCACTCACTGAACCATCTGAGACCACCTATAGGTGGTAGTGGGTGCATTTAGGGCCAAGGAGAGCATCCAAGAGGAGATGAGGCTTCAGAGTAGACATGTGGGTGGACTGAGCAGGAAGTACAATGGCAACCACAAGCACAACACCAAGGTATCACTGGGTGTAGCCCACAGGGCTCCCTTCAGCAGGCACGGAGTAGGCTAGGAGTCAGGATATCTTGCTTCCAATTGGCCAGTGTGGCCTTGGGACAAGCCTGTCACCTCTCTGTGGAATGGGGTATGACTGCCTCTGCCCTTTTCTCCACAGGATGCTGGGAGTATTCAGTGAGCTGATGAGGGGACACTGGTTTGCCACCTTCTCTGGCTTTCCAGACTCCAGGCCTTACCGTCTACAGGTGGATGGCAGGTCAGGCCCCAAGAGGTGTCTGGCTGGGGGGCAGAGCTGGCACCAGGTGATAACTGAGCTGCCCTCCAAGAGGTGAGGGTGAGTCAGTGTTGGCTCAGGGACTGGCGAATGTCCCACTCCTCCCTCCCCACAAAACTAACATCCCCAGGGAAAGCTCTCCAGGTGCCCAAATGAACAACCAATGCTACCTCCTGCACAGCTGGAGAATTAGCATCACAGGGACCCCAGCCCAGGATCCCTGAGCTGGGGAGCCTCTAGTCTGGTCCCCTCCTGACAGGTAAGCAGGCGTCTGGTACTGGAGAAGCCCACAGAGGTCCCCCAGCTGGAAATTAGGGACATATACTAGTTCATTCATTTGTTCACCAAACATTCCCTGAGTACCACCCATGCCAGAAGCTGGGGAAACAGAGAGGAACCTTAAGGGGCCATGGGGTGGTGGGGTGGAGGCTGCCTTGGGTGTGGGCAGGAGAGGCAGATGCCTGCCACGGTGACCCCCTAGCCTGCTGCCATGCTGCTGTTTCTCACTGACGTTTACTTTGCTTAAATACTGACAATAGTTTAAATGCACTGAGCTCTTCCCCACGTCAGGCATGGGCACTGTTTCATTTCCTCTTTACAATAACCTCATGAGGTAGGAGCTATCATTTCCCCATTTATACACAAGGAAACTGAGGCTCGGTAAGATGAAGTCACTTATCTCAGGTCACAAGCGGTAGAACCAGGACAGGAACATAGTACTGTCTAACCTCAGTGACGTGCCCTTTTAATTATACCATGCAGGTGCCAGCCTGGAGGCAGGGGGAGCAGAGGGGGAGTCTTGCAAAGAGAAGAGTCTGGGTACTTAGGGTAGACTTCAGCAACAGCAGGACTTTGCTGAGCCATCTAGCCCCAGGCACAACTGGTTTCTTCAGGACACTAAGATATTCCTTGGGACGTAAAGAGAGTCCTCCAGTACCTGGAGAGCCCTGGTGTGGAGCAGAGGGAGACCTAGGCTGTCCTGCCCACCACCCACCACTGACATGAACTGACAGTGTCCCACTGAGCTAGGTCCCCCATGTCACCCTCCTGGGGCGGGAGAGGCTAGATCCCAAGAGCACTGGAGAGCTCAGCTAGAATTCTGGATTCCATTAGCAGGTAGTTTGGAACCATGGAATGAGCATTAATCTGTGAGTTAGAGGACCACCCACCAACAGAACCAGGGCAAGGACTTCCCTTTGCTTCCTGGGGCTGCTGCTCAGTGGCCGGCAAAGTGAGGCCTAAGAAGCTCAGTACCGTGGGACTCACATCCCTGGAGCGGAGCGGCCTCCTCGCCATCGCCATGCCACGTGCGCGCCCTCCCTCCAGTGCATGTGTGGAGGGGCCGCGGGGGCCATGGGGGGCGGGGGTGGGGAGGCGTGGGGGGCGGTGTGTCTGGGTGTGTCTGGGTGTGTGGGGGGGTGGGTGTGTGAATGCACACTTTCCGTTTCTTTCCAGTGGACAGGAGCCCAGAGGGCCCTGCCTCACCCTGAGCTGGCTGTGATGTCAGCGGAAACCCTGGGGCGGACGGCCTCCTCTCACCTCAGCAATGGCCCCATCCTGCCCTAGGTCCCCCATCCACACCTGACCCAGCTCAGGCCTCCCAAAGAACACGCCCCCCACCCCCTGCTTCCCTGTGAAGCCAAAGAGAAGCTGAGAGGACCCAGGCCTGCTGCCCGCCCAGCTCTCCCCTGCCCTGCTGGGGCTCTGTCTCCCTGTGTGCCAGGATGTCTGGGCCATGGGTGTGTGAAGAGGGCAGGGGCGGAAGGGATACCCCCAGGTGCTCGACTCCTCCCTTGCCTGCCAGGAGCTTTCCCCGGGCAGTTCTCCCAGGATGTTCCGTTGCCCTGGCCAACCCATGCCGCAGGCTCTGTGACTCCGTCTCCCCTGGCAGAGGAGTGGGGTTACCTCTCCCTGGGCTGGAAGATCCTTATCCTGCCCTGCTGAGTCACTGCCGGCTCCTCCTGCTCCCTCCCTCCCACCCATCCTCCCTCCTTCAGGGTTCTCACGGCTTTCTCCACACTGTCTGTTCTCCTGCCCCCGCCCCCAGGTCAGAGGATGGACCCCATCTCCCCAGGGGCTATCCCCCCATGATGCAGTGACAGAGTCCCACCTCATGGGCCTGCCATCCCAGCACTGTTGGAAGAGTGCCTGCTCCACCTCTATCAGCTGTGTGACCTTGGCCAAGTCACTTAACCGCTCTACACCTTGGTTTTCTCCTCTGTAAAACAGGGATGATGATACTAGTACCTTCCTCAGAATAAAGGACAACTGAGTGGATATAGGTCAAATCACCAGTACTTAGAAGCAATCAGCAGTGCTCAATGCTCTTGCTGGCTGCCCCTTGTGCCAGCCTAGCCCTTTGTCTTTGCTAATGATGGCCCCTCTGCTAGAATGCACCTGTCCCTGGCAAGCCCCCATGGCTGCACATCTAAGCCTTCTCCATTATTTCATCCTTGCTTCTTCCTCAGCCTGTGTCCACTGCCCCTATCTGCCTCCCCACCACAGGGCACAGCCATGTGACTCTGGGGCCCTGCCACTCTCTACCTTGTGTTATAAGCGCAGTCTCAGGGTATGTCTCCTCTCTCCCCTCACAATAAACAACTCCTGAGGATTTGACCTTGTATCCCAGACAGCATTCTTGTAGCACTGAAGAAGGGCTGGAGGCAAGAAGGGTGGAATCTCAGGGTACAACTGGCTCAGAAGGGAGGAAGGGAGCCAACCGAACGTGTGCCAGCCCCATTCTAGGCCTTCAGGGTGTCCAGAAGACATGGGTGGCCTGGGTCTATGAAGAGCTCACCCACTCCCCAGCACCCACAGGCATCTTTCTGAGGTCTACCCTGTAGTCCTTACTTTCAGTTTCAGCCTTTGACCCTTGCAAAATGTGTCAAATGAAACAGGAACTTAAGGTGTACAAAGAGCTATAGTGCAGAGAAGAAAGAGGTCAGAGGAGGGAGGAGATGTTAGGAAAAATGTCACAGAGGGGGCAGGGAGAATTCAAGTGGCAAAAAAGAGGGCCACACCTGGCCTGGAACCAGTACAGGGGCTGGGGAGGAGCTGGCATTCAGACCTGTGGGGTCCAGTCACCTCCCGAAGCCCCTACTATATATACTATATATGCCTTGCTGAACAGTGTGGACCTATAGAGACACACAGCTTGCCCGCCAGGGGCTTGTGGTGACTTCAATACCCACCAGACATGTGGTCAGCCTGCCAGGAGGCTCAGCACAAACCAGGGCACTGAGGCAGGTTGCCTCCAGCCTCCAGCTCCGCAGGGAACCCGGAACGATCCCTGGATTCTCTAGCATCAGAAAGCCCAGCCCTAGCACTCACAAGATGGCCTCTCAGCCTCGCCAGGCCTCCAGCACGGTGGTGAGGCTGCGGTGAGACGAGGCTGCGGTGAGACGAGGCAGCAAAAGGGCTCCGTGTGCTCCAAGGAGACTGAAGAGACTGCTGGTCTCCCTGCCCATGTACGATATAGCTACTGTTTACTGAGCACTTACTAATTGCCTGGCACTGCAATGAAACACTTAAATACAACACACAGTCTCCCATGGTCCTGAAAGCAGGGTGCTGTTGAACTTGTCATTGTACCATGGGGAAACGGAGGCACAGAGTTACATAACTTGCCCAGCGTCACCTAGGCAGGCAGCCTGGCTCCAGAGCCACCCTGCTCTTAATGAGTAGCCCTCTCCCCACCCTGCACCTAGTTAGTTCCCTGAAATCTCCTCCCCAAACCCATCTCCCCCGTAGTAAGCCCATCTCCGCCAAGGAGACTGTCTTCCCCGCCCCTTCCCCGCATGGGCGCCTACACAACGTGGGCACGAAGCCGGCACCCACAGAGGCTTGCCTGACCCTGCCCAAGGCCGATCAGCCTGGCATCTGGTCTGGGAACTGAGACAGGATGCGGTGTCTGTCTCCCTCTGCTGGTCCCTCAGGGGACAGCCCAGCCAGGATGCTTTCCCCAAAGCTGGTGGTGCCCTCTCTCCCCCAGACAGTGAATGGGGAGTATAGGGGAGGGTGAGCAAAGGGCCCAGGATTCAGGCCAGGCTCCAGCTTACAGGGACACAGCATTGCCTCCTGGATCCACGCAGCCTGCAGCCTGCCTCCAACAGGAGTGCAAAAGCGTCGTTCAGGGAGGCCAGGTAACATCCCTGATGAGTTCCTGGTGCGGGGGGCGGGACAACAGGCCTCAAACAGCCTCCTTCCCCTTCTAACCCATGAATGGAGCTGTCATCCATGGATTTATCTAAACCTTTTGTGAAGCTATTTATATTTCCAGCAAAGACCACATCTTGGGGTAATGAGTTCTATCGGCATCCTCCCCTGCTGGGTGAAGCACACTGCCTTTGATTTGTCTTAAACTTACCTCGCTTGTGCGCCAAGGCGGCCCTGTAACTCCAGAAGGCCAGGTTTTGGTGAACAAGCCTGAGCTTCCCCCTTCCCATCCCCATTGTGGGTTTAAAAATTCCCATCACATCTCCCCTCCACTTCCAGGCCTGCAGATGTGAAAAACCTGATCCCTGGTTTGTGCACAGTGCCTGGCAGTGTGGGCACATCCATTATCTTGTGCCAGCGTCCAGCAGCTTGCAAGGGAGGCAAGGGCCCACATTCTTCTTGGGAGGCAGAGGACGCTGAGGGCCCAGAATCGTGGGGCCAGCACGTGGCACAGCTGGAAGCAGCAACAGCCTTCCTCCTGAGCCTCTTCCCCTGGTTTGACTCTTCTGCCCTTACCCCAGAGGCCTCAGAAAATTTCCTAATGTCTGGACTCCAGACCTATTCCCTGTGATACTTCTTTGAGGAGACTTGCCTTCTGGGTTCCTAGTGTGGATTCACCCTGGCTTCATCTAGGGCGATAACTTGTCTTCAGTTCTGGCCCTATGATACTGTAAGGATACACACCAGAGAGGGAGGTGGTAGAACACAGCAACCATAAGAATAGCAGTACTAACAGCAGATTCTAAGAGCTTTATAAACATTAACTAAATCCATCCCACAACAGCCCTGTGAGGTAGAGACTGTTGTTACCCCCAATTTACAGATTAGAGAACTGAGGCTTGGAGAACATAGGCAACTTGTCCATTTTCACACAACTTGTTAAGTGATAGAGCCAGGATTCAGATGTAGGCAGTCTGGCACCTAGAACCACATCCTCAACGTCAGCAGACAATCCTGGGTACAAATCTTGTGATCTCTCTGAATCCTCTACTCTTCAGTCATTCAACACAGACTTATTAAACCACTACTACATGCCAAACATTGTTCTCATTGCTGGGAGAAATGCCAGGGAATGAGAAAGGCATGGGCAGAGTTTGGCAGGCGGCTGGCAACACCTGGCATGCCACAAACTCATCATGAGCGGGCCAAGTGGTGCTCCACCAGCTTAGCACCCCAGCAACTCAAGAGGTGCTGTGCCCGCTTGGTTAGCCCAGAGTGACCATCCAGTACCACTTTCTGCCCATGCACAGACTAGAGCCAGATGGACCAGAGTGAATCCCCAAGCCCTAAACTCCTCTGCCCCTCTGCCTATTGGTTATCCCAGTCTGGCAAAATGCCAACTACGAGTCATCCTGCCTTTGCTCTTGCGTCTATAAGGTGGGCAGCAGGGGACATCCTGTGGTAGGACAGAGCAGTGCCTGGCAAATCATCCTCACCAATGACTTCTCAGCAACTGTGCTTTTTTGGTCAACTTGTTCCCCATGCCTCACCTCTCTCAGACTGTTCCTTCTTCCAGGAAGCCCTCCCTGATACCCCAGACCAGGTGTGTCCAGTGACATGCTCTCATTGCCCATGTCATCATCATTCCTGTCTCTTTTCAAAGGTGTAATTTCACATTTACTTTGGTGATTCTTTGACTGATGTCAGTTTCCCCCCACTAGATTGTAGCCCTCCCCAGCTCAGGAACCTTGACTTTGCTCAAACTTCTGCTCAGAGCTTTGGCATTGGCCATTCCCTCTACTTGGAGTGCTTGTCCCCAGATGTCTGCAGGGCTCACTGCCTCACCTCCTTCAGGTCTTTGCTCAAATAGCCAGTTCCCATGAAGCCAGCCTGGCCAGGCTATTCAGCACTGAAGTTCTTCTCTCCCGACACTCCTCTCCCCCTCATGCCTTGCTTTTTCTTTTTTCTTTTTTTTTATTTCAGCTTATTATGGGGGTACAAACGTTCAGGTTATATATATTGCCCATGCTCCCCCAACCCCCAGGCCTTGCTTTTTCTCTGCAACAGCCACCACCTTCTAGCATACGATGTGACTGACTTGTTTATTTTGTCATCTGTTTCTCTACACCAGGGAAGAAGCCCCATGAGAGCAGGGATTTTTGTCCTGTGGAAAAGTTCACCCAAAATACTTTGAATGAATGAATTACTGAGCACCAAGGTCTCAAGCTTTGGACTTCGTGCAACTTCAGACCTAACCAGCTGGGTGAGAAGTGGTAGTTGAAGAGAAGAAATTTCCCAACAGAATTTCCCTTCTTCTACTCCCTATCTGCTACGCCTTCCCCACATACACACATTAACACATACTTGCATGCCTACCCGCTCACAGAAGGCCACCTCTACTGTGGGGTATGGCAGAGACTGTAAACATTCGGGGTTTGAAAGAATCCTGAGATAGCATCTCACCCAACACCTTCATTTTATTGAGGAAGAAACAGGCCCAGAGAGGAGCCTTGACTTGCTTGAGGCCATTTATGAGTCGGGCTGGAGCTACACCTAGGTCTCCAAATTCTCTTTGGGTCCCTATACCCATCCCTCACCCAACACAAAGTGTCCCTGACAGTGCCGAGCTCCCCTCTGGACCAGAAGTGCACTAGAGTGATGTGCCAGCCGCCAGCCTGGGGAAGCTTCTTGGCCTCAGATTGGAAATCTCTCTCCAGCCCCACAGCACAGAGGACAGGGAAAGGACAAGCAGGACAGCCGATTGATTACAGCTGCTCTCCCCGGCTGCAGGCAGATGAAGGGGACAGGGAAGCTGCAGGGCCCCTGCAGGATCCCAGCATGTCATGGTTGGAAGGGACCTCAGTGTGCTGCCCCCATTCCCCCCTCCATCACATTGTACAGATGAAGAAACAGCAGAAGACAGGGAGGGACTTGTACAACATCACACAGCAAGTCAGTGTTGAGTCTCAGACATGAAACTCAGGTCTCCTGACTCCCAGCTCTAGGCCATTTTCTGGTTTCTAAGCCCTTCAGAAGGTTCAGATGATTTCTGACTTTTGGCAAGGGGACAGGAGGGTGACTGAAGAAAGACTCATGAAGTGGCCCAAGGAGATTCCATCTCCCTTCCCCCCTGCCTAGGGCCTTGCTCCAAGGACCTCAAGGCCATAGGACCCTATAGCCCCGTAGGGGTCATGGGCAGAAATATGTGAATCTTCGCAGCCTTCCCGGGAGCTCTGCTTCTGTCTCCTGTTCCAGCTGGGCTACTCGGGTAATGCCTGTGGCGCAGAGGTGGAGAAGCTGGGAAGGCTTTGCTGATTTCCATGGGGGCAGATCAAAAACACATCCATGAGATAATGCGGAGTTGTGGTAAGTGCTGCTGCTAGAACAGGGCAAGGGCCCAGCCAGAGAGCACAGGGTGGGGGTGGGATGGGGGCAGAGAAGGCCTAGCTGAGGAGAGGCAACTGCAGCTGAGCCCTGAGGAAGAGAAGAGCCACCATGTAAGAAGTGGGAAGACCATACCAAGTGGTGAGAACAAGTGCAAAGATCCCCAGATGGGAGAGGAAGTGGCAGGTACAACAGGTGATCAGAGGGGGAGATGGGTGGAGTGGGCTCCTACAGGTTCAGGTAGAGTTTGGATTTCATGGCAACCACTGGAGCATGTAAACAAGGGGAAGGCAAGACACAATTGCCATTTTAGTAATTTTGCTGCTGTTTGGAGAGTAGACGGGAGGGGACAGGGTGGAGGCAGGAGACCACTGAGAGCTGTTACAGTCATCCAGGTGAGAGGATTTTGGCCCAAGCCAGATGGTGGCCATGGAGACCGGAGGTGAGGGTGAAGTAGCGTCTGCTCTGGGAGGCAGAGCAGTCAGGATCTGTCGAAGGAAGGAATGTATCAGGGCTGGGGTCCAGGATGAGTCCCAGCTTGCTGAGCTCACTGCCTAGGTAGAGGTGGTCCCATTCACACTGATCCCCCTGAAGGGGAAAGGGAAGAACAACCACCTTGCCCAGCGGTATAGGGAAGAGGCAAAGGCTGGTGACAGAGAGGAGCTGAGGGGAATAAGAGAGAGAAAGTGTATGCATGCATCAAAACTATCACGTGCCCCATCAATATTGATGCGTCATAATTGTACATAATTTTTTAAAATGAGGCTGGAGGGTAAGGGGTTCAGGGACAAATCTGTTCTCTGCACTACTGAGAGGACCAGAGGGGTAACACAAGGACCAGCCCTACAGGAACGAAGGGATGCCCAGGGTCCTTCAAAGAACGACAGAGCCTTGGAACTGTGAGGAACGAGGGGTCAGCGAGTCCTTCCACTTTCACACGTGGGACTTGAGGCCCAGGGCGAGGGGAAGATCCAGCTGAGGAACCCCTTTCTTTCACACAGTCTGGGGTCTTATAAAAATGCACACAACTGCGATCTACCCTTAAGCTACCCTCCTAAAACGTTTCCAGCGCTTCCCAGTAGTGCCCCTCATCATCTGGCAGCCCCCCTCCCGTCCCCTCCCCAGGGGCGCAGAGCCCACCCACCGCTGAGCCTTTACTCTTGGTCTTCCCTCTGCCTTCTACCCCTTTCTGCCCGAAGAATCTTTCGGTCTTCCTTCAAGTATCAATGAAGAGAGCCAATAAAGGATCCTCAAAGACAGAACGAACAGCCACCTTCCACCCTTGGCTCCTGGAGCAAGTTGCTTTGACCTCTTTTTACAGCTCGTGACTGCTGCTCGCGTCCGAGTCCCCAGCCCAAACTGGGCGCGGACGGTCTTGCTTCAGCCCCGTATCCCCGTACAGACGTCCAGGAAACGTGTACTGCGTTAGTGACCAGGAGGGCTTGCCCCTGCTTCTCCGACCCCGAGCCCGGTGCTCGGTCCACGGCACCAGGCACCTCGAGCCCTGGAGCTGCGTCCTCTCTGCCCTTCGCGCCGCGCCGCGCGGCCAGCAGCCCAGGAGCGCGGAAGGGGCAGGGGCAGCCCTGGAAAGCCAGAAGCAGACTGCAAGGGCGCCCGAGCCACGTGACAAGGGGCGCACCCCCGGAAACGGACTCCGTCACGTGACAGCAGGGCCTGTGAGCGGTTCTCTCACGTGACTGAGGCGCCGGTGTGTGGACCAATAGACAGGCGGGGGCGGGGCGGCCAGGGGCCGTGCGCGCGAAGGGAACGCGGGTTCCTGCGACCGCGGAGACCCGGTGGGGCTACTTGTCGTGGGCCAGCCACCTGCCTCGGCCGGGTCGCAGGCTAGGCCCGGGTTGGGAGCTGGGCCAGCATGAAGTGCCTGGTCATGGGCGGCAACGTGAAGGGTGAGTTTGGGACGGCCTGGCGGCGGGGACACGTGAGCCGGCCCGAGTCGCCAGCCTGACCCCTTTTCTGCTCTCCCCGCAGTGCTCGGCAAGGCCGTCCACTCCCTGTCCCGTATCGGGGACGAGCTCTACCTGGAACCCTTGGAAGACGGGGTGAGGGGCTGGGGTATGAGGGGTGGGATGCCAACCGGGAGCCGGGAGCCGGGACTCAAGTCTCGCTTCCAGCAGGCAGTGTCACTGTGGGCAGAGTTGTCTGCTGAGTTTCAGTTTCCTCTCCAGTTGTGGGGCATCAGCTTGGGCCCTGTGATCTTCCCAGGCCAGTGTGTGAATTGAAGGCAGCGGGGGTGGCATGGACTTAGAGATAACTAGGGGGAAGGGCAGGATGTGCAGACCCTTGACCGTGGGAGCAGTGCTGAGGCTGACTCTACAGAATTCATGAGAAGATACTAGCTGACTGCAAGGAGAAGGGTTTCAACAGGTGTTGGTAGAGGGGGAGAACGTTAGGGCAAGTGTGCGAGCAAATGTAGGCTGCAGGGCTGGGCCTGTCACTGCCCGCAGACCACATCCCTCTCCCTGCTTTTCTGCTTTTCGTGGCCCAGCTCTCCCTCCGGACTGTGAACTCCTCCCGCTCTGCCTATGCCTGCTTCGTCTTTGCCCCACTCTTCTTCCAGCAGTACCAGGCCACCACCCCTGGTCAGGACCCGCTGCGCTGTAAGATCCTGATGAAGGTGAGACCCTTCCCTCAGCAGTGGCACTGCCCCAACCCAGGAATCTCCACCAGCTGTGCCTCTGCTCTGGGGCACTCAGCAGATACTAATGGGGGAGAGAGACATATGCAGGAGCAGTCCCTGCAAAATGCAGTGAGGGACTGGGCACAGTGGTTCACACCTGTAATCCCAGCACTTTGGGAGGGAGAAGGATTGATTGAGTCCAGGAGTTCACGACCAGCCTGAGCAACATAGCAAGACCCTGTCTCTACAAAAAGCAAAAAATTAGCCAGGCATGGTGCATGCATCTCCAGTTCCAGCTCCTTGGGAGGCTGAGGCAGGAAGATAGCTTGGGCCCAGGACTTTGAGGTTGCAGTGAACTATGATGACACCACTGTACTCTAGCCCGGGCAACAGAGCGAGACCTTGTCTCAAAAAAAGTAAAATGCACTGAGGGGAATAGTGAAGACATCCAAAGAGGGGACCTGAGAGGGTGGGGATATTCAGGTTGTCAAAAAAGGTAAGCAGTCTTTTAAGGCATTTCAGGCAGAGGGAACAGCATGAACAAGGCCGGGAAGTATGCACATGTCCCGTATGTCATGGGAGCCCCTTTCTCAGTGTTACATGATGGGCTGGGGCCTGCATGGAATGTGAGAGCTGGTTGGTG
Organism: Lemur catta; assembly: GCF_020740605.2. Lineage (NCBI taxonomy): Eukaryota > Metazoa > Chordata > Mammalia > Primates > Lemuridae > Lemur > Lemur catta. Next base: position 104,839,250 of record NC_059134.1, on the reverse strand, counting down.
GAGGCGCAGTGCTGGGCTGATATGTCTTCCCCCACTCAGTCCTTCCTGTCCGTCTTCCGCTCGCTGGCAATGCTGGAGAAGACTGTGGAAAAATGCTGCATTTCCTTGAATGGCAGGAGCAGCCGCCTGGTGGTCCAGCTGCACTGCAAGTATGGTGAGTGGGCACCTCGTCAGCCAGAGGGTCCCTAAGTGGGGGCAGATCATTGAGGCCCACTGAGACCCTGTCTGCCTATCCAGGGGTGAGGAAGACTCACAACCTGTCCTTCCAGGACTGCGAGTCCCTACAGGCCGTCTTTGACCCAGCCTCGTGCCCCCACATGCTTCGCGCCCCAGCACGGTGAGCACACCCCAGCGACAAGCTCATCCCTAGGTCTCTTTCTTCCTTATTTGGGGCCTCAAGGGCCAATTTAAGAAGGCACCTCCCCCATTTTACCTACGGAGTTTCTGTGAACCTCAAAGATATGCATCCCAGTGTGTGCTTAGGTCTTTGTTTGGCTCTTTAGTGGCAGAGGCTGGCATGGATGAGGTGCAGGTGCCCTCTTGTTCCATTCTCCTTATTGTCTTTACGACCCTATAATCTCCATCCCAAAGTCTGGTTGGCTTCCTGGCCAATCGTACCCATTTTAATTCCTCTTCTAGAGAGCACATCCCTGACCTGCCTTCAGATTTCTTGTGTGGCCTGAGTAACCTTGAAGGTCTGCCCTTAACCTTGTGGCTCAAAGGTTCAAAATCCAGAGTGGTCATCCTTCTAGAGGTGTTCCCCATCCAAGGGCAGCCTCTCTTCCTAACTGCCTGGGATCTAGCTTTGAGGAGTCCCCAGGCCAAGGTGGGAGGCTGGGTGGGAGTGTCGTGCACCAGGAGGGCGACCTGAACACTCAGCCATGGGCGTGGACTCCGGGCGGTCAGAGCACAAGGGCTATCTGGGGCCAGGGAAATGGTGACTCCAGTGGAAGCAAAGGCCCCTGGCGAGGACCAGCTCAGAGAAGAGTGGGCTCGCCCCCTGCCCCATGCTGGATACTGCGTTCAAGTAGCCTGAGGTCCCGTTCATTTCTCATGGTGACTGAAGGTCCCTTTGGGTCCTGACATCCGTTTCCCCAGGTTCTGTTGAGCTAACACTGCTCAACAGTGAAAGAGGGGAGGCTGTCACCTTGGTCTGCACTATTTTTTTCTCTTCTTTTAAATGAGCAATTGTTTCTTTTTCTTATGGACAGTTTCAAATACGTATAAAAGCAGATGCCAGCTCTTGTCCCCAATTAACTTGAGGCAAATTCCAGATGTACTTCCTCTTTATAGCAGTGTGTATCCTTAGAAGACAAAGACTTAAGAGCTCTTTCTGAAGGCTGGGTTTGTAGGGATGGCATGAGTGTGGTGTCCCACCTCTTCGTGGCCAGGTGCAGCCAGCCTGTCCTCCCTTCTCCCCGCTCTGGGCTCTGTTCTTGTCGTCCCCTTCTCTCTCACACCGTGGGAACTTCTGACAGAGCAGGGACCACATCCTGCTCATTCTGTCCTTGCCTTCCCAGGGCATGCTAGGCCTGTGCACGTGCTTGGTCACCACCCTGCCTCCGGTCCTCTGGGAGCAGAGCCCCTGGGCAGGACCAAGCATTCTATGTAATGCTCTGCCCTCCTCACAGGGTCCTGGGGGAGGCTGTTCTGCCCTTCCCTCCTGCACTGGCTGAAGTGACACTGGGCATTGGGTGTGGCCGCAGGGTCATCCTGCGCAGCTACCAGGAGGAGGAGGAGGCGGCAGGTGAGGAGCCAGGGTGGCCTGGGACAGAGCAGAGCTGAGGATGGGAGGGGTGGGGCCCAGGTTCCTAGGTTCCTCCTGTTCCTGCCCCCACAGACAGCACCGTCAAAGCGATGATGACTGAGATGAGCATTGGGGAGGAGGATTTCCAGCAGTTGCAGGCCCAAGAAGGAGTGGCTGTCACTTTCTGCCTCAAGGAATTCCGGGTGAGGTTCCCCGCCATGCACTCACTGCCCTGTCCTCCCTCCCCAGCCCAGGGCCTCACCACCCTGCCTCTTCCCTCCCAGGGGCTCCTGAGCTTTGCAGAGTCAGCAAACTTGAATCTTAGCATTCATTTTGATGCTCCAGGCCGGTAATTCCCAGTCTTGGGACAAGGGAGGGGGAGGGCCCTAGGATGCCAGGAGCTAAATGGAATGACCTAGCTTGGGACCCCTGTCCACTGCCCAGACCAGCCATCTTCACTATCAAGGACTCTCTGCTGGATGGCCACTTTGTCTTAGCCACACTTTCAGAGACTGACCCACACTCCAAGGCCCTAGGCTCCCAGGAGCTCCATCGGCCAGTGCCTCCACTTCAGGATTACAGGTGAGGGCACCTGCCCCCCTCCTCCTCCTCTGTGCACCCCAGCCTGAGCCTGCTGCCTCCAGCCTCTGCCGCTCCCCCAACACACTCTTCTTGGGCCCTCACCTCTACAGCGCTCACAGCTTCCAGTCCTGCTGGCGCAGCCTTCACGGTCAGCTGTGCTGAGACCCCCTCCCACTAGGGAAGCATCCCCAGCGTCCTGCTGGCTTCCTTGTCTGGCTGAGGCCTCCCCTCTGAGCCTCCTCCCAGGCCACGGAGGGAAAGGGCTGCTGGGAGGAGGGAGCTGCCTGGAGTGAGGGAAGCAGGTGGCTGGAAGGGCAGGTGGGTTGGGGGGGAGGAGCCCAGTGTAGTTTCAGCAGAGGAAGTTTGGTCTGGCCCCCTGCCCAGCTTGTCCCTGGGCGCCAGCGCTCTCCAGTTCTTGTCTCCTGGGAAGGTGCAGGCTTGGGCCCTAAGTGGCCCAGCTCACATGACTGGCTGCTCTCTTCCCCCAGCTGAGCTAAACTGGCCCACAGGATGCCTCCCTTGGGCCCTACCTGAACTCTGATCAAAGGGCTTCCAGGCCCAGCCCCTCCAGGAAGCCACCACTTAACCCCAGCACCCTCCCCTCTCCAACCAAACCAGGAAGTAATGAAACCACGGGAGCACCAGCAGCCATGAGGCCCCAGGGCCCCCTCTGAGCCCTCCCAGGTAGGGCCCTGCCTCTACCCCTCCTCCTCTCCCTCTTCCTCACTGGTACTCTGTTGCTGCCTGCAGCACACCCCACCCGGACGACTTTGCCAATGATGACATTGACTCTTACATGATCGCCATGGAAACCACCATAAGCAGCGAGGGCTCACGGGCGCTGCCCTCCGTTTCCCTTTCACCTGGCTGCCAGCACTCCCATAGCCCTGACCCCCACTCAGAGGAGGAAGACGAAGCTGAGCCCAGTACAGTGCCTGGGACTCCCCCACCCAAGAAGGTAGGGGCTGGAGGTGGACGCAGGGGATGGGAGTCAAGGAAAGGAGCAGCCTCCGGAACTCTGTGTTCTCTTTCCAGTTCCGCTCGCTGTTCTTTGGCTCCATCCTGGCCCCTGTACACTCCCCCCAGGGCCCCAGCCCTGTGCTGGCTGAAGACAGTGAGGGTGAAGGCTGAACTGAGAACCTGAAGTCTGTGTCCAGAGGCCTTGGGCTAGACGTAGCCCCAGCCCTGGAGGGTCGTAAAGGTGGACATGCTGGAGCCGAGCTGGCGGTTCTGCTCCCTCCAGCAGGCCCTACCTGGCTGGCCACCATGTGCCGTGGAGCTGCCCGGCTCACCCTGACTGGCCTGGGTCCTATTGTCACCCTCAACCCCCAACCAATCATGTCTGTTCCCAGACCTGGCCTTGAGCTGCTACCTGACAGGAGGTCCCTCACCTCTTATTTACCACTGAGCCTTAGGCCAGACTCCAACCACCAGGCCAGGGCTGGAAATCTGTCTTCCTCACACTCACCTTTATAAGAAAAGAACCTGCTCCTGCTGATGCGCTTCTGCCAATCATGCCTGTTTCTTCCTCAAGTCCTGCGCATACCCCTGGGACCCCCTGTGGACGATACAGACTATTTTTCTTGCATTCCCAATACTGTGTTCCTGGCTTGGAATTCTGAGAACCCCTCAGGCCCAGCAAGCCCGCACTCTCCTGTGGCTCTGTGCAGAAGGGCTGCCAGGCCCAGTGTTTGGAACAAGGGAGACAGAGGCCATGGCAAGAATCCAGCTTTGACCTTTATTCAAGAGACCAGATGGGTTGCCCCAGGATCTGGCTGCCAGCCCTGAGGCCAAGCAAGGCTGGAGACGCACAATCTGGCCTGCCATTGCCCTGAGCTGCAGCCTTGGCCCCAGGATCCTGCTTGCAGCCACCACAGGTACAGGCAGGAGGGAGCCCTGGGGGATTGGACGCTGCTATCAATTCATTAAAAAAAAGAAAAATACACCAAGGCTCCATGTTCCCCATGATGGGTGTGCCCGAGGGGCCAGTGTGACCCCCCATGGCAGCATGATTTCTGTACAATCAATCCATCATCTGGGGCAGAGGGGCAGCACGTGGGGGCTATTTCTTGGCTTTGGCAGAATTGCGGGGTGGGGTGATAGGTCGGCCCCCGGGGTTCAGGCCACTGAACTGCCCGTATTTCCCCTTGTTCTTGTCAGCGGGCTTGAGGATCTAGAAGAGATAAAGCCAGTCAGGCTCAAGGGGCTCAGCCACAGGGCCCGCCAGTCCCTTCCTGCCCCACACCCACCTGGAAGGAGCACATGAGGGTCTCATCCACACTCATCATGGCACCAGCGTTGTCAAACTCGCCACAGTAGTTGGGAGCTGAGAAAAGTGTCACCAGCTGCCGTTTGGCAAAGAACTCATAGCCATCTTCTACTACCTGGGCGAGGAAGGGAGCAGTTAGTTAGTTCTGCAAGAAGAGGCCTGCGCGTTCCCCACCCCCTGCCCAGATCAGAGCCTGCCGGCCCACCTGGTGCGCTCGGCAGATGAGGTCCAAGTCGTGCTTGTGCAGGAACTTGGCAACCACCTCAGCTCCGAAGGTAAAGGAGACGCCACGGTCGTTCTCACCCCAGCCCTGCACATCCTTGTCAGGGTCAGACCACAGCAGGTCACACAGCAGGCCCTGGTCAGGCACATCTGTGGGCCGCATGATGCGTCGTATCTGCTCCATGGACTGCAGGTCCGGGGACAGGCCTGAGGGGCACCAGGGGCAGGTCACTTCCTCAACAAGCCTCAAAACAAGGACCTCCCTCCTCCAGGAAGCATTTGCCAATCAGCCCTACCCTTCCCACCACCCCTTCGCCCCTCTCCTGGGCTCCTGAGAGCCCAGGCAGGCAGAGGTCCATCGCCTTCCCTTCGGCTTTTTCAGGGTTCCAAACAATCACAAAAACATCCTTGCCCTCAAGGAGCAGAGAGCTCCCTGGAAAAAGGAGACGAGTAAATTCCATGCAGGATGGCGAATGCCATGGCAGGGAAGCAAGTACAGCCTGACGCAGCGGGGTAGGGGGAAGTCCTGGAAGGAGCGGCATCCAAGACCCAAGGGAGAGCTGTTGCAGGCAACTGGGAATGTGTCCTCCAGCTAACAGCTTCCTTCCAAGGCCCAGGGGATGTGGCCAGGGCTCCTTCCCAGGCTTTCCCTCAGCATGTGTCCCAGAGCCACCCTCACCTCCGTGGCAGCAGAAGATCTTCTCATCTACAATGGCTGCGATGGGCAGGCAATTGAAGCAGTCAGTGAAGGTTTTCCACAGTTTGATGTTGTAGCGTCTCTTACCTGCCCAGGGGGAAGGAGCAGCTCATGGAAGGCCTGCTTACACCTGCCCACCCCCAGCCTGGTCTCCGGGCCTTCCGGGGCACTGTGGGGGCTATTCAAACACAGCTGGAAGAAGTAAGGCAAGGAGGGCTCAAATCCCGCACCACCTACCAGCCTTGCAAGAGTTGTAAAGCACTGAAGTCCACAGGAAGCCAAGTTCCAATCTGGACCAACCTCCCCCCCATGAGCAGGGCCAGGCCAAGACTGGACAGCAGAGTCCAGTCCACACAGGCATCCTGAGTGCTTAAGCAGCAAATGTACTGGAGGGGATTGTCACCAGGCAGGGTCCTGGGGGAATGCACGAGAAGACAGGCAGCCCTCCAGTCAGCAGCCATTCACCAGACCCCATGCCAGCCAGGGAGGGCAGGGCAGACAGATATGAACTGACCCGGGCTCTGCCCTCGCAGAGCTCACAGTCCAACAGGTATCTCAGATATTGAAGTTGCCGCTGCCAGGCCAATGTGAGGGTCCCACTGAACAGCAGAAAGTGCCATTCAGGACCTGGGCAGCCTCTGGACACTTAGACCACTCACACTCATCGTAGAAACCGTAGATACGGTTGATGCTGGCACACTCATGGTTCCCACGGAGCAGGAAGAAATTCTCAGGGTACTTGATCTTATAGGCCAGCAGCAGGCAGATAGTCTCCAGAGACTGCTTGCCCCGGTCCACATAGTCCCCCAGGAAGAGGTAGTTGCTCTCTGGAGGGAAGCCGCCATACTCAAACAGCCGCAGAAGGTCATAGTACTGGCCATGGATGTCACCTGTGACCCAGGGAATCATAAGCTAGGTGCATGGTCTAGACTCGAACCCAGAGCCAGGACTGGGCTCAAAGAAAGAGGAAACCAGAAACTTAGGGGGGCCAATGCCACTTTCAGGAAGCCAAAGGGGCCAGGGCAGGGGGCTCACCGCAGATCTTGAGGGGTGCCTCCAGCTCCAAAAGAATGGGCTGGCTCAGGAAAATCTCCCGGGATTTGAGGCACAGACCACGGATCTCATTTTCTGTCAGCTGTACATTCTTTCCAGGCCGTGAGCCCTGCACTGGGGGTGGAATGGGGGTGTCAGGACCCTGGCCCCTCAGACAGGAGGGTGGGCGTCGCGGGTGACCCCATGGGCAACTCGGGGCCCCTCCTTGCCGGGAGGCAGCTGTTGCTGCTGAGCCTTCCGGGACCTCCGTGCCCCAAGCCTCCTAAGGGAAGACCCCGACTACCCTCAAGGCCCTCGACAGGGGACAGGGCCTGCCACCCAAATCCTCACCGCGCAGGTCCCCTTCTAGGGCTAGGCTTCACAGGTTTCTCCCTCAACCCGAGAGCCAGGCCAACCCGTGTGCCCCGGCCCAGGAGAGGGGGCTGCTCCCTTGTCCGAGCGGGCCCCAGACCTCTCAGGCGCGCCCGCGAATGGGGGGGCGGCTGTGGACACGGGACCTCGCGGCCCGTCCCCGCCCAGTCTAAGCTGGCTCCGGGAGGGGCAGGCCCGCCCGCGCGCCACTTCCGGGCCGGGCAGGGGGACAGGGCGCGGCAGGCGCGGACCTTCCCCGCCCCGGCCAACCTTCCAGCAGGCGCCCGATGATAGAGTCCAGGTTGAGCTTCTCGCTGTCGGACATGGCGGCACCGCCGCTCCGGCCCACCAGCTCCGGGCCCGCTCCTGCCTCCCGCCCGCCGGCAGCCTCCTTCCGGCCTGGCTCTCCTTCCGCCCGCCCCAGTCGCCCCCGGCCGCCCCGCCTCCTCGGCCCCCGGGCCCGCCCCGCCACGCCCTCCCTCGCGCTCTAGCGCCTCAACTGGACGCGATGGGCAGAGGCCGCGGCGTCCCGGGAGGCGGGGCCTCGGGCTACGGGGAGGGGCTTGGAGCGTCGGGGGCGGGGCCTTATGTTGGCTGGTGGGCGGGGTTTAGGCGGGGCGAAGTTGAGTCTGGTTCCGCCCTTTGAGAGTCAGCCAGCCCCATTTCCGAGGGTATGGGACCGGAAGTACTATAGAAGTTGTTTTTCTCTTTCAGGGGCTAAATAGCCCTTCCCACCCCTGCTCTGGGTGAGATGGTGGTGTGAGCACAGTACCGTCTCCTCAAACGCTACAGATTAAGTCTTCAAAGTGCAGAAAAAGAAACAGGCTCAGAGATAGCAATGGCTTGTCAAGACCAGGGCCTCACGTTCCCGGAGGACGCCTTCATCCTGGGTCACTGTGGTCCCCACATGGCTGCGTGCATTTTGGTCCACACTGCCTTGGGGCTTGCTAAATTAATATTTTCTTATAAACCCCTAATTACCTTTTGAGTAGTGTAATCATATTGCATTTTTTTGTGTGCATGTTAAAAGTGTGACTTTGTAAAGAGCAAACATTATTTTAAATAAACCATAATTCTTATTGAAACCCTGAGTTGGGTGCTTTACACGCCAGTATCCTGGAAACTGGAGGTGGCCAGGCCTCGCTACCTCTGGCAGGCCTTGGCCCATCATCACACCCAGCACAGGATCTGAAGCCCACAGCAGCCCAACGGGAGGGTGGGAGGAGCCCATGGCTCAGGGGCACTGGGGCAGGCAGGAAGAGCCTCAGAGAAAAGGGTGACCCCCCCCCACTTGGGAGGGGCCCCAGCGGGTTGCTGAAGCTGTGTGTGAAGAGGAAGTGAGAGGAGGAGGTGAGGTGCAGCGGGGAGGTGAGCTGGGCTGGTGGGGACAGGGGCTGGGCCTGGCCTTTCTGTCACTGCAGGGTCTAGCCCTCCACCCCAATAAAAGAGGAGACATAGGGGGCTGGATGACATACCCTGAAGCCTCCCTCATCTGACCCCACAGCCAGGCTTGGGGCCAGGAACTGGCTGGATGGGAATGCAGGTCCCAGGCTGGCCAGAAGTGGCCCTTCACACTGGTTCTCCCCACATTTCTCAGCCTGTGGCATCCAAAGTCTGGGCATCATGGCCCAGGCCCTGGGGGAGGACCTGGTGCAGCCTTCTGAGCTACAGGATGACTCCAGCTCTTTGGGGTCTGACTCAGAGTTGAGTGGGCCCGGCCCGTATCGCCAGGCTGACCGCTATGGCTTCATTGGGGGCAGCTCAGCAGAGCCAGGGTAAGTGGGGCAGGGCTGCAGAGGGCGGGATGCCGGGACTAAGGGTGGGGTGTGAGGGCTGAATTTTGGAGTGAAGCCCAACTTCAGGGGCCCGGGAAGGGTCTGGTGGTAGGGACTGGGCTGGGGACTCCGCCAGTATCACCCTCCTCAGGCTCCAGGCAGCATCTTAAGGTAGGAAGGGCTGGGGGAGGGTGTCTCTGTATGTCTCTGACCCCCAACCTCCAAGCGCTTGCATCCACTTCTGGGGCTGGACTTCCTTTCCCTTTTAATTTTGGCCCCAGGAATCCCAGATCCAAATCATAAAACCCACAGCTCCTCCCGTCTCCTCCCCAAGGTACAGACAGGAAAAGCAGCCCAGATACAGACGGAAACTTGCTCTAGGTCACACAGCAAATCAGAGGCAGACCCAGACTCAAACTTAGGACTCCTGGCTTCTAGTCCAGGGCTCTATGAATCGTCTGTGTCCCTGTCCTGGGTTACAGCCAACCAGCCCCTCCCCCAGCACACACCCACTCACCCCTTCAGTCCCTCCTGTTCCTGCCCACATTGGAGCCACATCCTTTCCTGTCCCCATGACAACCATTGGCAGCTCCTGGGTCACAGGTCACTCCCCAGGGCTCCCCAGAGATCCCAAGGGCCAGGAGCTGGGCTCACCTGGGTAGCATGGAGGGCGGCAGGTATGGGATTTAGGTAAAAACAGCTGCCCAGCACCTGGATATCTGTGCCGTGTGCCACCAGGCCAGGCCACCCCCCTGCAGACCTAATCCGACAACGGGAAATGAAGTGGGTGGAGATGACCTCGCACTGGGAGAAAACCATGTCCCGGCGGTACAAGAAGGTGAGGGGGAGAGTGGCCCCACCCAGGCCTCCTTGGCCCATGTCTTTCTGCCTGGGCCCATGCCTTTGCTCCCTGCCACCCAGAGTGGCCCCTGCCCGATGCTAAGTTGTGCTCGGAGCCTGCCAACAGGAGCCAGTGGGGCTGGTGTAAGGGAGCTTCTCGGCGTCCCCCACAGATAAAGATGCAGTGTCGCAAAGGCATCCCCTCGGCCCTGCGGGCCCGCTGCTGGCCCCTGCTGTGTGGGGCCCATGTGTGTCAGAAGAACAGCCCTGGCACCTACCAGGTGAGGGAGTGGGCAGGGGTCCCACCTCCCCCTCCCAGAGCCCCTCACCATACTGAGCCCTCATACCCATCTTCCTGCCCGCTCACCCACAGAGGCTGGCAGAGGCCCCAGGAGACCCGCAGTGGATGGAGACCATTGGCAGGGACCTGCATCGTCAGTTCCCTCTGCACGAGATGTTTGTGTCACCCCAGGGCCATGGGTACGAAGCCAGTGATGCCCAGGGGCCCCCAGCCCCACGAGCCCCAGGCATTTGGGCCCAGTCTCCCCACCCTAGTGTTACAGCCTTGCATCTCAGAGGACCCAGCAAGGCCCAGGGAGGCTGAGGCCTGGGCAGAGGCCATCAGAGTGGGGACGGGATGCCTGGAGGACTGGCCCCTAATGGGGTCTTCTGGCACAGGCAGCAGGGGCTCCTGCAGGTACTCAAGGCCTACACCCTGTATCGACCAGAACAGGGCTACTGCCAGGCCCAGGGTCCCGTGGCTGCTGTGCTGCTCATGCACCTGCCCCCAGAGGTGAGTGACCAGGACCCTGCTCCAGGAAGCTGAGCCCCTGAACCCTAAACCCTAGGCCCCTAGTGTTCCCCAACCCTACAAGCTCTGGCTTCAGGGACCTAGGATCTTGGACTCCTGGACCCTGTCCTAGTGACCCAGAGCCTCGTGACTGCCAACCTCAGTGACCTTCAAGCCTCACGATCTTGACTCCAGGAGCCTGGGACCTTGACCTCGACCCTTACCCCAGTGGTCAAGGAGTCTGGATATTCATCACCTTGACTCCATGACTACTGATTCTGAACCCTGGGACTCTGATCCCTGACCCCAATGACCCCAAGAACCCAGGACTTGAACTTTGGGACCCTCCCAACCCTTGCCCAGTGAGCCCCAGCCTTGTGGCCCTCAAATCCAACCTGTGATCCCTGTGACTTCTGACCCCCTGAGCCCATGAGCAGGCCCTGGCTTTGGGAGAGCACCCCCAGGCACCAGGCAGATTGCGGGGGGGCACTGAGTCCAGGCTCCTGGTTGTGCCCAGGCCCTCTCCCGCACCCTTTGCCCGTCCTGTCTTCCCTTCCGTGGTCCCTTCCTTGGTGGGCACTACAGGCCTGTGCCCTCTCCCCCCAGGAGGCCTTCTGGTGCCTGGTGCAGATCTGTGAGGTCTACCTCCCCGGCTACTACGGGCCCCACATGGTGAGAGGCTGGGATGGGGGCTGGAGGAAGGAGGGGAAGGGGCCTGGCATGTGAGTGGGGGCTGGGGACTGAAGGGGCAGAAGCCTGGGGTGGGGGTGGAGGTGCCGGGCAGCACTGGCCTCCAAGCTCATGGACAAGGCCACAGGAGGCCGTGCGGCTGGACGCGGAGGTGTTCATGGCCCTGCTGCGGCGGCTGCTCCCACGTGTGCACAAGCACCTGCAGCAGGTGGGCGTCGGACCCCTGCTCTACCTGCCCGAGTGGTTCCTGTGCCTCTTCGCCCGCTCCCTGCCCTTCCCCACGGTGCTGCGCGTCTGGGACGCCTTCCTCAGCGAGGGTGAGCAAGGCAGGGCCTTGGCGCACACATGGTGGGGCTTTGCTCTGCTCTGCCGCTGTCACTCCTGGCTCTTTGGGGGCCTCGCATCTCAGGGCCAGGCGTGCTGAAGGTGTTGGCCCTGGCCCTGTGATGTGGAGCACCACAGGGAGGACTGACACTGCCTGGGGCAGGGTGGGGCCAGGGAGGCTTTGTCGTCACAGAAGGGAGGCCTGAGCTCTGGGACTGGGCCAGGTCGGGGCCCTGGTAGGAGGCCAAGCCCTGGCCACAGGGAGCACCTGAGCCAGCAAGACCTTCCTTCTAGCGCGGGTGGGGATGGGAGGTGACAGTAACCAAATTAACAAGATATTTATAGATTGTCATAAGTGCCATGAGGAAAATAAAACAAGGGATGTGACAGAGGGTGTGAAGGGAGCAGCAGGAGGGGACTGCTGTTTTAAAGCTGCCTGGCTGCTCCGAGCAGGAGGCACACTTGCAGAGTGCTCCAGAGGCCTGGAGCCGGGAATGCTGCTGTCCCCAGGGGCAGGCTACAGTGGAGGGACACAGGAGGGAGGGTCTGGGGAGACAAAGTCAGAGAGGGGGCGCTGGGCCAGGCCAAGAGCAGGAGGGGAGTCAGGCAGGCCCCGACTGGTCCCCGGGGCCCCGCCTCAGTGCCTCCCACCAGCAACCCACCTGCACTCTGTTTTCTGTGTGTTGCCCAGAGGTTGCACCTGAAAAAATGGTAGAAATAAATTAGTACATTCACTGAGCACCTACTGTGTGCCTGCCAGCTTCAGGCCAACCCCCCTGAACCCCATCCGCCAACACACACACACACACACACGCACGCACGCACGTGCACGCACGCACACGCACGCACACACACGCACACACACACACAGGGGAGGACCACTAGCTGGCTTAGAGCTCTGGCCATAGGTGTCCAAGTGGCCATCCATGGGTCACCTCCCCTCCAGCCTTGGACCTTGAGCTGGGCAGGGCCTGGTCAGCTCCACCTGAGGACGAGCCTGTGTGGGCTCCCTTGAATATCTACAAGGACATCAGATCGTCCCTTCACAAGTCACAGTTGTCACTAGGCCTCACTGGTCCCCTGCCTGCTCCTCTCAGCAGATCAGAGGTTGCCAGGAAGGGATTTTGAGGCTCAAGGTCACACTGTGGGGAGTGTGCACACGCACAAGCATGTGCTCCTGGCTCCGGGGTGAGAAACTCTGCCTAGAATCTTTCTAGAATCAGGGTGTCAGAGATCCAAGCCGAAAGGCCTTAGAGAGCACCCACCTGATCTTTCCTCGTGGAGACAAGGAAGCTGAGGCTGGAAGGCTGGGTGTGAGGTTGTCAGGAGCCCTGAGACTGATGTGGCAGTGCAGGGCCTGTGCCCCACCAAGTCCAAGCCTGTCCTCCCTCATTGCTCCTGGCTTGGGTTGGGGGCGGGGGCAGGACTATGGCTGGGGGCAGGTTCAGGTATAGAATCTAGGAGGGGCAGGGCAGGGCTGGCCTCCCGGTGAGTGAGCCCCGGCCTGCAGGTGCCAAGGTGCTGTTCCGTGTGGGGCTGACGCTGATGCGCCTGGCGCTGGGCACCGCAGAGCAGCGCAGGGCCTGCCCGGGGCTCCTGGAGACGCTTGGCGCCCTTCGAGCCATCCCCCCCACCCAGCTGCAGGAGGACGTCTTCATGTCCCAGGTGGGTGCCCCCTGCCTGCCCTCTGCAATGGCCCAGCCCCTGCTGCACAGCCGGGGAGACTGAGTCCCAGAGCGGGAAGCCAAAGTGAGAACGGGGACTCAGTTCCTGTCTTCTGAGCTGCAGAAAACATGAAAACCCCAGGCCTCAAGTGGCTTTCTGTGGCTCCCCCAGCAAGGCTGTCTGTCAGCCCCTCAGCCCTCAGCCACTTCCTGGGGCTGTGTACTGCCCGCCCCATGGGGACATCATGGTTTCCTGTCCCCACCCCCCGCCCTCCCCAAGTCCGGACAAACTCAGCACCAGCTGCTCCCCGCAGGTGCACAGTGTGGCCCTGTCTGAGCGGGACCTGCAGCGGGAGATCAGGGTCCAGCTGGCCCAGCTGCCCGAGTCAGCGCCTGGGCACCCCCCTCAGCCACAGGCCCGCCTTCCTGGGGCCCAAGCCATCTTTGAGGCCCAGCAGCTGGCAGGGGCACGAGGAGGCACCAAGCCTGAGGTGCCCCGAATTGTGGTGCAGCCCCCGGAGGAGCCCAGACCACCACGGCGCAAACCCCAGACCCGCGGCAAGACTTTCCACGGGCTCCTGACTCGGGCCCGGGGGCCCCCCATTGAAGGTCCCCCCAGGTCCCATCGAGGCTCTGCCTCCTTCCTGGACACCCGCTTCTGAGGGTCCCCTGGATTCAGCGTCCTGATCTCCTGAATGGCTGGCGCCAGCCCTGCAAACGGGCACTGCACTTTACGGCTGGGGTCTCGGGGCTCAGCCCCCTTCCCAGCAAGGCCGGGCCGTGGAGGAGGAGTCCCCGTGGTACGGACTGTGTCAGGCATAAAGAGGAAGGAAGATCACGGAGTGGGACTTGTGGGGACCCAAGCCAGCTACCTGCCCATGAAGCTGTCCTGGTGCCCAGACCCTCACAAGCATCTAAGCCAGCACTGAGGGAGTGGGACGGAGATGCGGCTGGCTGGGCTGAGGGACTCCAAGGAGCTCCTGGAATAAAGTCTGACTGAGCAGATGCCTGGATTGGATTGGATCTAATGCCCTCCACCCCCAACCCTGGACATGAGGCCCTTTCCCCTCCTGCCCTCACCCACCCCCTCCCAGCCCCGCCCTCTCCTGGCCCAGGCCTGGCCCCGCACTGGGGACACACCCAGGCTGCCCACTGGCTGCTGGGGAAGGTGTTTACCGGCCACAGGAGCCAAGTGCTGCCTTGCCCAGCCTCTGGGGGACAGGTGAGGCTCTCGCACCTGGGGGAGGAGGGCTCCCCAGCAGATGCCGGCCCCTCCCTCCTTTCCCCCGGGCGGGTTCAGGACTCCCCAGGGCGGGGGACTCTGACCCAAGTCTGCCCCCACCATGGTCCTGATCACATCTGTCAATGAGAGCCAGGCAAGGACAAAGGCCTAGTGTGCCCAGGACAAAGGAGAAAGGTCCTGCTGGCCCTTGCCCCCCCAAGCCCTGGAGGCACCCCCTCGGGACCGCCACCATGGAAACCTCCTCCCACACTCACTAATTGCCCCCGTGGGTGCCTGGAACATGAACCATCTCCAGGACAACAGGGCTGGTTCCGATGCAGGCTGTGTCCCCACAGTGCCTGTTCCCGGGCGCCCTCCCCCTGCCCCTCTCGGCAGCTCCACAGTATGATGAGAGTGAGGACATGGCAGGGAGCACGGAGAGCAGGCGTCGGAGGCCACCGGTCAGCAGTGGACCATCGGAGGAGTGTTCAGTCTGCACGGCCCAGTGGCTGTGCTGGAGCATTGTCATGGCCATGTCAGAGTCTGGATTTGGAATGTTCTAGTGACAGGGCCACAGACTGCAGAAATGCACTCGCTCTACATATGTTCATGTGGCACCTACTATGTGCCTGGTCAGGCCCTGGGGCCAGGGCAGACCTGTCCCAATCCCAAGAAGCTGACCACCTGGAGGAGGGAATCATGGGATCCGTTTGTATCTAGAGTTTCCTGGGGGGAAACTGAGGCTCAGGAGGGGAGGGAACTTGGCATAGCTCACTGTCCGTGGCAGACCAAGGTTCACCGCTGCCCCCCTCACTGGCAGCCCATGAACCAGCTTCCCTCCTGGGCACCCACCTGGGCCTGCCCTCCTGCGCTTGCTCTCTCCTGCTCCCACCCAGCCCACCGCCATTGCTGTGCCAGCCCCTCTGAGTGTGGGCCGGCAGCTGGGCTCCTGTGAGTTGGAGAGCTTCCAGAGCCTTCCTTCCCTCCCTCCTCCCCCACCATGGGGTACCTGTAGCTTAATAATCATCCCCTTACCTGTAGTTTATGAAAACCTTTCTCAGACCCCACCCCCTCTCTGCAGGTGGCCCTGATATAGCCTTATTAGAGAGACGGAGGCTTAGTGAGGCTCAATGCTCCGCCCAAGACCGCAGCAGAGGCAGGGCGCTGTGACAGTGCAGAGCTCTTGGCCTTCTGGACAATGCCTTAGCCTTAGAGGAGGAGTCTGATGGTGGAATCTCAGGCACTGTAGCAGGGAGGGTGGCCAGGGGACTTGCCCCTGGGGTCCACTTGGAAGGGCCTGCCCTCCACAGTTCAGCTCTTCTGCTGGGAGAATAGGAGCGCAAGAATGCAGCAGCTCAGCCCTGGGCCAAAACTCTGTCGTGAGGCTGGGGCAAGGTGAGGGCACGATGGCAGTGGCTTACCACAGAGACAGAGTCTGGGAGCAGGTGGTCTCCGGCAGGGCCCCTCCAGCTGGGGCTAGTCACTGCCTTTTTCCTACTCAGGGAAGTATTTTCTGGGCGGTTCTTCTGCAGGTTCCATTATCAACCATCTACACGGGAGCCTGAACTGACAGGTCAGGCCAGAAGAGGACAAGCTCCCTCCTCACATGAACACTTTCGAGCACACATTCTCAGAGGTCCTCCTCCGCAGGGCTGCGCCAGCCCCACAGCACTTTGCACCAGTTGGGAAAAGATACTGCTCCTCAGGCAACATGCAGTCCTGCCACAGTGCGGAGTGACCTCTCACCCAGGTGCCTTTGTGCAGTGATCAACCTGCACAACCATACTCAGTGAACCCAGAAGCTCCCTACAAACCTGCCTGGAAAGGGGATCAGAAAGGGCTGTAATACATCCGAGAGCACTCAGTGTGTGGGCACTGAAGCTGGGATGGCACCCAGAAACATCTGTCAGTCTGCATCAGAGTGGGGGATGCAGAGTGGACACGAGTGGGTGACACACAAAGGAGCGGCAGAGCATGTGGAGCCCCACCTTGGATCAGGAAGGACCCACAGTCTCCATCCTTCACTGCCACCCGCCATGCCTGCACTGTTCTGGGCTCTCAGAGGCCAAACTTGGACTCCCTGCAAAGTCCCTGCATGGGCAAGGCCCCCTTGCCCTTTCTGAGCCTCAGTTTTCTCCTACAGATAGTGGGATGATATATCCCACCCCCGCCTCAAGAGCGTTCTACCAGTCATACAATTATGATGATTAGCCCTCAATCCAGCTGGGTAGCCACGGAAGCATGGCTTCTCCTCACTCCACCCCTACCTGGCTCAGCTCAGCCTCGGGTGATGGCTAGGCTTTCCTGGCAAGGACAGAGTAGGACCACCCCACCACCTGCCTGCCCCAAGTCCAAGGGCCCCGGTACTGGGCTGCAGTTCCTCAACCCTCATTTTCCTCCCTTTGTCCACAAGGCAAAAGCCAGTGCAGCTGGCGCCCAGCCAGGGTAGCCTGGGAGCAGGCACAGAACCGCATTACTCTCTGCGTAGGTATGCGCACATTCTGGCAGAAGGAAGACCCCAGCTCTGACTCTCACCACCTGTGTGACCTTGGGCAAGTCACACCACATCTCTGAGCCTCACTTTCCTCATGTGTAAAAGGCAAACAATTGTAACTGCTACCTCCTAGTGTTGAGTGTTTAAGTGACTCTGCACATACAGCCTCTTGCATAGCACCTGGGACAAGGCAAGAAACACTTGCACTCTTCACTCGCGCCTAGAATCCCGGTGATGCATGAGTCTGAGATGGGAGGATTGTTTGAGGCCAGGAGTTCAAGACCAGCCTGGGCAACATAGCAAGAAGAAAAAACAAGAAATACTTGTTGATACAACTAGCGCTACCGGCAGGCGCCCCTGCCCAGCCAAGCCTGGACTAAGTATGCACTCACTGTAGTCCCCATATGAAGATGAGAACACTGAGTCCCCAGAGGCTGTGTAGTTTATCAAATGTCAAAGTTCACGCTCTTTGGATGACAGCCATGCCTACCCTGCCCCACAGTGGGATCTCATGGGTGCTCAGGCCACCCATGTGGCAAGGGAATGGACCTTCTGGGGTATCTGCGCTTCACTATGGGGGCCCCAGCAGGGAGGGCTGCTCGTGAGGAATATGGGCTGGGTTGGGGGACCCTGGATAGGTCACTTCCCCTCTCTGAACCCCTCCAGTGGTAGACAGGGGTGTGTCCCCATAGGCTGCTCTGTCTATAGTAGCAGAAAGGGTCCAAAAGCTGCCACCTCTGTCCCCACAAGTGCCATCGGCCCCTCAGTACCCTCCCCCAGGCCGGGGGCTCTCAAGGACAGCCAGGACAGAGAGACAAGCAGGGAGGGGGTGTGACTGTGGGGGTGTGAGGTGGAGGAATGGTGACAATAGCCTGCCTGTGCCAGGTGCACACCCTGTGCTAGCCCTGCCCCGTGAGAAGGGAGCCAACCCCATTTGAGGCAGGAGGAAAGTGAGCTTCAGATCAGAAAGGGGAGGTGCCGGGTCCCACCAGCCAGAGCTAGGATTGGCCCCTGCCGGCGCGGTACACTCCAGGAGAGGGTGTGAGTCTCCCGGGGTGAATCTGTAGCTGTGACCCCAGGTCCCTTGGGGTGCGCTTCTGTGGGTGTTTGGGTGGGTTCACCTGGGTGTATGTGTGTCCTGGGGAGACAGTGCAGCTGGCCTGGGTGTGGATGGCAGGGTGCATCTTATAGACGCCCCCTCTTCCTGTGCAGGCCCACAGGACAGGAGAGGTGAGGAGGCGAATCCCCAGATGTCCGGAGACCCTGGCCCAGGAGTGCCTCTCTGGGAGAGTGTGCAATAGGGCAGAGGGCCCCTGGCTGGGACACAGCGGCAGGCCTGGGTGTGGGGGGCGGTGGAGGGAGCTCAGGACTCCATCCAAGGGCGGGGCTCGGGGCTGTGTGCCCCAGCCGGTTCTGCCGCCACCCGGCCCAGGGGACGGCCCGTACCAGCCTCTGCCCGCTCCAGCGCTCCCCTCCCCTCGCCCCTGCCCTTCCCATCCGCAACTCTTCTCCATTATGTCTCTTTGTTCTTTACCGCAGCCCTATGTCTGTGACCCTCTCTGACAGTCCCTGTCTACTTGTACCTGACCCTCTTTGGAGACTTAGTCTGTGTCTCTGAAGATGCCCTGTCGGTCCCTGGGACTGGCTCTCCCCGCCGCCGAGCGTCGCCTCTGGCCGGCCGAGTCCCACCCCCAGCCCCACCCCCACGCCCAGGTCTGGGTCGCCCTGGCGCGCGGGGCGGGGCGGTCCCCGCTGTCCTCGCCCCGCCGCCCCGCCCGGCCTGCCCCTGCGCGTCTATATAAAGTGGCGCCGCCTGAGCCCGGCTGTGCCGCCGCCGCCGCCGAGTCCCGCCCGCTCCGTGTCCGCCGCCGAGCCCGGCCGAGCCGCCACCGCCCGCCAGGTACCCCCGGCTCCGTTCCCCGCTCCGGGGAGAGCCAGGGAGGGGACTACCCGGGCCGCGGGGACAGGGACCCAGAGCGCCTGTGCCCAGCAGCGCGACCCTTGACACTACGCCGCCCCCCACGGGACCCGGGGAGTCCCCCGCTGGAGGGGCTAAGCCAGGACCCCCAGTGCAGCCGGGCGCCCCCCGGGATGTGTGAGCTCAGGGGGCAGGACCCATGGGGTCTGGGCGTCAGAAATCCCTCTTCTTCCTTGGGGTGGGGGTGGGGCAGGCTTGGCACCTCCTGGCAGGGACAGGACAGAGGCACGGAGACAGCCACCTCTCTGCTCCCAAAGTCTTAGGGGCAGGCAGGTGGGGTAGAGACCTGGCTGCCCTGACACCCTCCTTTGTCTCTCTGTCCCTCTGTCTCTGCCATCAGTCTTTCAGCCCCTGCACCCTTGAGATGGTGAGTCTCCTGTGGTCCCTCCCCCAAAACGCCCATGTTCCTGGACAGAGGGAGGGCCCAGAGGGCAGCAACTGGCACTCAGAGGCCTAACCCAGGGGCTGCCCTGTGCGGGGAGCTCAGACTCACAGCCCGCTCTTGCCCCCGCCCTCACCCCATGTCACAGGAGAAATAGCTGCTGTGTGCCAGGCACGCCACCTCTCCCCCATCAGCCCTGGGAGGTGGGCACTGTTAGGCCCCTTGGACATTCATCCGTTCCACAACATTTACTGAGCACCCGCTGTGTGCCCAGCACCATTCCAGGTTTGGGGACATAGCAGGGAGCCTGCAGCCTGGGCCCTCCGGAAGCCCACCTTCTGGAGGGCACCAAGGCTCAGAGCGTGGCCCTGGTGGCTGGGATTCAAGCCCAGGTCTGAGGCTTAGTCCTCTGCTGTCCCGGATGCAGCACACTGTCTCCCAACCACCCAGTGATTCTCTTAGTCCAAGCCTCATCACACCCCCGGGATGGGACAGGGCAGGCACCAGGCAACTGCAAGGCCCAAAGAGACCTTACAACTTGCTCAAGGTGGCCGAGCCTATCTCCTGGAGGATAGGCCTAGCTGCCAGGCTTGTCCAGACCAGGGTCAGAATCCATTCACAACGAGCCTCCCAGCAGTCCCCATGGGAATCGGCCGGCCTTAGAAAGGGGGAGGGGTATTAGATTTTATCCAAAGAAAGCATTTCCACGACTCAAAACGTCTGACAAAAGGGCACCAGCTTTTCCCTGCTAATGCCTAGCACAGGGCTGGGTGCACAGCAGGTCTCCGAGGCCGATGTGGGGATGACGGTGAGACAGAATCACCTCCATGTGTAGATATCAGCAAACTCCATGCTGGCAGTTGGGTCACTGAGGCCCAGAGAGAAATGAGCAACCCGAGTGATTGCTGGGTTCATTCGTTCATCTATTCTTCAGTCAACAAACATTCACTGAGCAGTGACTGTGTGCCAGGCACTGTTTTAGGTGCTGGGGTTGCCTTGATGCACAAACAGACAAAAAAACTGTGCCCCTGTGAATCAAGCTAAGGTGGACCCCAGCGTGGGATGGGGGGTCAGTAATCCAGCCAGCAGGACATTGCCTCCTGCCCCCCTTGGGGGCACGACTCAAAACAGTCTGCAAAGCACGCCCACCTACATGCTCCCAGTGACAAGCCTTCACCCCCAACTCCTTCCTCTCCTGGTCCCTTGGACAGTATGTGCCCTGAACATAATCCAGGTTGGGAGAGTGGGGGCCCTACATCCTTGGGTGACTTCATGTGCCCCTTGCCCACTCTGCCCAAGACCCACCACTTCTGCCCCCTCAGCTCTCCCTGGATCCACTGAGTCCCGAGTGGGACTGCCCCCTGGGCTCCAAGGACCTGGAGGAAGAGGAGGGCCCACGGGGAGGGGGCTCTGGCCTGCCGCCCACAGGCTGCCTCCCTGGCTCCTGGCGCCAGGACGTGGGCCTGGACTGCAAGGGCTCCCCTGAAGGGGCCGAGGCCCGGGCCTGGACTGTCTACTACTACAGCCTCCTGCAGAGCTGTCTGCAGCAAGCTGGCCTTCCGGAGACCCAGGACCGCAGCCAGGTGCCCCGCACAGGTGCCTGAGGGCTCCCCGGAGGGGGGCACGCCTGGGGGCAGGGAGGGGCCCTCAGCCTAGTCTGCTTCCCCATCCTGGTCAGGGGCAGTCCTTCCCCCAGCCTCTGGTTTGGTCTGAGGCAGGCAGACATTCCTTCTAAGGCCATCTGGCACCAGTGGGGTCAGGGATTGGGGCTCTCCACCCCACCCCCACCCACTCCCCACAAAGATCCAGCCCTGGGATTTGCAAACTGTGTTTCATGGCACCAAAGCTTCTAAAGAAGTGTCTGAGGAGCTGCCATGGAGGCAGCTCACAGTTGGGACCCCAAGACTCTCCCCTGCTTCATCTGTTTTATAAATCAGGTGGCCACAGCTAGATGAGTTAGTATACATGAGAATCACAGACTTGGTCCCACTGTACAGACTGGGGAACTGAGGCTTAAAGAAACAGTGACTTCTCCAAGGTTTCACAGACAGAGCTCAGGCTAGAACCCAGGTCCCTGGTCACCCAGCCTGCAGTGCCTTCTGGACAGCTCCAGAGAGAAGGGAGCCAGCCTCACAGGACAGGACAGGTGGCAGCTCCCCTTCCCCATCCAGCTCCCTCCCTGTCCCCTGTGCTCTTCTCCTCTGATCCCCAGGAACCACCTGGAGGCCCAAGGGTGAGGGCAGGGATATGGAGGTGGGGGCAGGTGGGCAGAAAGACAGCAAAGGGAGCCCCTGGTAAGCTCAGCAATGTTCTCTTTCCCCGAGGCTGTCCTGGGGCAGAGGTGACCTTGTGCATTCTGGGATCCCCGAGCACCTTTCTGTCAGTGCTGCTGGAGGGTGGGGTCCAGAGCCCGGGTGAGTGTGTGCCCAAGTTTCCCCACCCCCTCCTACAGAAAGGGCACCACTGCCCTAGCCCAGCCACATCCCAAAATACCCGCCAACCCTGGCAACTGCCTGCATTCCACCAGACCAGCTGCCATACTCTGAGTGGGGGTGGGTTCTGGGAGCAGCTTCCCCTGCTACACAGGGGCCCAGGCTGGAGGTGGAGGGCATGGGGACATTAAGCCTTTCCTGACTAGCCACCTGCCTCCCTCTACCCACAGGAAACATGCTCCTTTGCCTGTCCCCTGCTTGGCTGATGAAGGTGCCAGCACCCGGGCAGCCGGGTGAGGCAGCCCTGCTGGTCTCCAAGGCTGTGAGCTTCCACCCAGGGGGCATGACATTCCTGGATGACTTTGTCCCCCCACGCCGTGCCACCTACTTTCTGGCGGGCGTCGGGCAGGGGCCTGGCTGGGGCCGGGAGGCAGCAGAGCTTGCCCGCGACCTGACCTGCCCCACAGGAGCTTCGGCCGAGCTGGCCCGGCTGCTGGAGGACCGGCTGCTGACGAGGCGGTTGCTGGCCCAGCAGGGCGGTGTGGCCGTGCCAGCTACCCTGGCTCTCACCTACAAGCCGCCGGGGCTGCTTCGGGGAGGGGATGCCAGCCCAGGCCTACGGCTGGTGGAGCTGAGTGGCAAAGAGGGCCAGGAAACACTGGTGAAAGAGGAAGTAGGGGCCTTTCTGCACTCCGAGGCCCTGGGTGATGTCCTGCAGGTAACAGGCTCCTGCCCACGTCTGTGCCAGCAGGATGGGACCTGGGCGTGGTTACCAAGTCCTGCTGGGAAGCTGCACCTACCTTTTAGCCCTGCTGCCGCCAAATCTCTAGGGCAACCCCCTGCTGTCTTACCTCAGTTTACTCATTGGCTCTCATGGTGTCAGTATCCTGCCCTGCATATACATGGGGTAGTGTCGAGGAGGCCCCTCTCCCTTCCCTGCTGCAGGTGGCTGTGAAGCTCAGTGGCTGGCGTTGGCGGGGCCGGCAGGCATTGCGTCTGCACCAACGGGTAGAGCTGGACGCAGTGGTGGACACAGTGCTGGCGCTGCTGGAGAAGCTGGAAGAGGAGGAGAGTGTCCTGGTGGAGGCTGTGTGCCCACCTCCCCGGCTGCCCTTCCCAGGTGAGAGGCACCTGGGCCAGCCAGGGGAGGGAGCTTGGCACAGGCTCCTGGTTTCTCTGTGCTGGGCTTAGACCTTCCCTTCGTCCCCAGGCAGCCCCTCACCTGGCCCTGAGCTGGCTGTACGTATCTGTGCTGTGGTGTGTCGGACACAGGGGGACAGGCCCCTGCTAAGCAAGGTAAGCATGGCCCAGGTCCAGGTCATGACCTGCCTACCACACCCCATCACACTGATCTGACAAGGGCCCCTGGGCAGTCTGTGGGCAGAGAGAACAAAATCTTTCGGGGGATCTTGGTTGCCTCTAGGGGAACTCCTGGGTCTGATACTTTTTCCCTCTCCTCCAACCCTTCCAGAACCCCTCCCTCATCAGGAGCCTCTGCCCCTGTGCTCAGCCCGGGGCTGGGTACCAGGGCTGGGGCTGAATCCTCTTCCCAGGGAGCTCTTGCCCATGGAAGATGCTCCCCCAGGGTTCCTCATAAATTTCCAGTGCCTGGAGCCCTTTAGGAGGGGCCTGTAAGCTGGGGAGCTCAAGAAGGCTCAGGGACCCTCCCAGTACCCAGCTCTGAGCCTAGCTGTGAGGGAGGGACTCCACTCTGCCGGGGTGGGGGGAGCTTCAGTGGAGTAGGGGAGAAGCACCCAGGGGAGGCGCCAGGGCTAGGGGACACCAGGGTGGCACAGGCCTCAGGGCTGCAGGAGTTACGAGCAAGCAGGCTTGGAGCCTTCAGGAGCAGGGACCCCAGCTGCCCCTGGAAGCCTGGGTAGAACCCCTGGAGGGGTCTGGGGACCACATGGGCAGTGGCAGAGAATGGTTTAAGACACATTGAAGGGCTGGGTGTGGTGGCTCACGCCTGTAATCCTAGCACTCTGGGAGGCCCAGGCGGGAGGATCGCTTGAGGTCAGGAGTTCAAGACCAGCCTGAGCAAGAGCGAGGCCCCCCCTCATCTCTACTGAAAATAGAAAGAAATTAGCTGGACAACTAAAGTATACACAGAAAAAATTAGCCGGGCATGGTGGTGCGTGCCTGTAGTCCCAGCTACTCGGGAGGAGGCTGAGGCAGGAGGATCGCTTGAGCTCAGGAGTTTGAGGTTGCTGTGAGCTAGGCTGACACCACAGCATTCTAGCCTGGGCAACAGAGTGAGACTCTGTCTCAAACAAACAAACACAAAAAAAGACACATTGAAGAATGCGTCTTCTTGAATGTTCAGTGAGAGGTCTGGCCTGGATCTTGGCACAGGGGGAGCTATGCATGTGGCGGGTGGCTCCTCCTGGGCCAGCCGCTTGAGCTGCACCCTGTCCAGGTGGTGTGCGGCGTGGGCCGCGGGGATAGGCCTCTGCGGCATCAGAACTCCCTGCCGTGGACGCTGGAGGTGGCGCTGGCCCAGTGCGGCCTGGGCGAGGCGACGCAGGTGGCGGTCGTGCGGCAGCGCATCAAGGCGGCGGCCGAGGCCGCTCTGGCCGCTGTGCTGGCCCTGGAGGCCGGCCTGAGTGCCGAGCAGCGAGGTGGGCGCTGGGCCCACACTGACTTCCTTGGTGAGTACATGTGGCCTGGGCTGGGCGCCGGGGCGAGGGCCGAGGGCCACCCGCGCTGAGCCCGTGTCCCCCGCCCGGCCCAGGCGTGGACTTCGCGCTGACAGTGGCCGGCCGCGCGCTGACCCCCGTGGCCCTGGAGCTGAACGGCGGCCTGTGCCTGGAGGCGTGCAGCGCGCTCGAGGGGCTGTGGGCCGCGCCGGGGTCGGCGGCCGACGCCGCGGCGGCCGCGCCGCTCGTGGAGACCATGCTCCGGCGCTCCGCCCGCTGCCTCATGGAGGGCAAGCAGCTGCTGGTGGTCGGCGCGGGCGGCGTCAGCAAGAAGTTCGTGTGGGACGCGGCGCGCGACTATGGGCTCAAGGTGGGCGGGGCTCGGGGCGGGGCCGGGCCCCAAGTCCCAGCCTGAATGGTGGAGGCGGGGCCCTGGGGCGGGGCCGGGAGCGCTAGGGGCGGGGCTTTCGCGGGGCCGTCCTGGCGGGGTGCGCCAAAGCCCGTGCGCAGGAACCGGCCAGACGCCCTGGGGTGTTCTAGTTTTGTCCCACGGAAAATGGGAACGAGGAGCCCGGGGCAGATGTGCTGGGGGGCCGAGGGACAAGGTTAGCGACAGAACTGGGGCCTTGAATGCCAGGCTAAGGAGCCTGGCTCCGTCCTGGGGAAAGGGCGAGCACTTTGAGGTTGAATTCCTCCTGAAAGTCGGCACCGAGGGCCTGCGGAGGGTGCTGGGGAGCAGCTTATAGATCCCGAATCAAGTTCACAGCAGTGGCCTCACATTACAGAATCTGGAGCGGGCCTGGCAGGTAGATATTCTTATCCCCACTGAGCAGATAAGAAAACTGAGGTCTTCTCGGGCTGGCTCTAATCTACAGGAGTAGCCTCCGCTCCCCTCTCCCACAGTGCAGCATCCCCTGGGGAACACCACCCTGCAACCGATCCCCCAGCTCTCTGCTTCCTGCCTTGCACAGCATGTTCACTAGCTAGGATGTCACTCCACTCCTGATGCCAAGCGTTACAGTGCAGACAGCCACCCTCCCAACCCTCTTCAGTGGCTGTCCCTGCCCTGGGTGCCAGCTGCTTTTTGTCTGTGTTCCCTCGAGTGGGCAGTAAGCTTTGAGGGCAACTTCCAGTGTCAGAACCCGTGGTGTGCATGACAGCCAAACCACCTATCCCAAGCCCCAACCCTGGTGGTTTCTCTACAAGCCCTGGCCAGTGATGCTGCCTGTGAAAAGGAGACCGCTGAGCTCTCTCTCACCTGCCCCTCTGCCCTCCATCCCCACCCACCCAGGCCTGCCCCTTCTTCCTACAGCTGGCTGTCCTTCCTGACCTCTTTCCTCAGCTGACTCTTCTTCAGCTCTCCGCTTAAGTATTGCCTCCTCTAGGGTGCCATCCCTCCCCGCAGGCCGGGTTAGGTGTCCCACCTCTGCGCCTTCCATTTATTCAGTTGATCATCAGCAAATATTTGTTGAGCACCTAATGTTTGTGAACCCATGTCCCTTGAGGGCCGAGAGCATGTGCTACACCTCATCCTATCTCCCTCGCGCTCAGCACCGGCTGACCGGGGTGTGCTGCCCTCTTGTGGTTTCCGCAGCTGCACCTGGTGGAGTCAGACCCCAACCACTTCGCATCCCAGCTGGTGCAGACCTTCATCCACTTTGACTTGACGGAGCACCAGAGGGATGAGGAGAACGCACGGCTGTTGGCGGAGCTGGTGCGGGCGCGCGGCCTGCAGCTGGATGGCTGTTTCTCCTACTGGGATGACTGCCTGGTGCTCACAGCCCTGCTCTGCCAGGAGCTGGGTCTGCCCTGCAACCCCCCGGCTGCCATGCGCCTGGCCAAGCAGAAGAGCTGCACCCAGCTGCACCTGTTGCATTGCCATGGCCCACCCTGGCCTGCACCCTCCCTTCATGCCGTGCCCTGCTGTCCGCTGGAGAGCGAGGCTGATGTGGCGAGGGCTGTCCACCAGGTTCCCCTGCCAGGTGTCATGAAGCTGGAGTTCGGGGCAGGTGCAGTGGGAGTGCGGCTGGTGGAGGATGCGCCGCAGTGCCATGAACACTTTTCCAGGATCGCCCGAGACTTGCAGGGTGAGGCCGATCACCCGGGCATTGGGCTGGGCTGGGGCAATGCCATGCTGCTGATGGAGTTTGTGGAGGGCACCGAGCACGATGTGGACCTGGTGTTGTTTGGTGGGCGGCTGCTGGCTGCTTTTGTCTCTGACAACGGCCCCACAAGGCTGCCTGGCTTCACTGAGACGGCCGCCTGCATGCCCACCGGGCTGGCACCGGAGCAGGAGGCACAGATGGTGCAGGCAGCCTTCCGCTGTTGCCTGGGCTGTGGGCTGCTTGATGGGGTCTTCAATGTGGAGCTCAAACTGACTGGGGCTGGGCCTCGGCTCATCGAGATCAACCCCCGCATGGGCGGTTTCTATCTGCGCGACTGGATCTTGGAGCTCTATGGTGTGGACCTGCTGCTAGCTGCTGCTATGGTGGCCTGTGGCCTGCGGCCTGCCCTGCCCACCCACCCACGTGCCCGTGGCCACCTGGTAGGTGTCATGTGCCTCGTATCCCAGCACCTGCAGGCCCTGAGTTCCACTGCCAGCCGCGAGACCCTTCAGGCCCTGCACGACCGGGGCCTGCTGCGCCTCAACCTGCTGGAAGAGGCCCTCGTGCCTGGAGAGTATGAGGAGCCCTACTGCAGCGTGGCCTGTGCTGGGCCCAGCCCCACTGAGGCCCGCCTCCGCCTGCTGGGCCTCTGCCAGGGCCTGGGCATCGATGGGCCCAACTACCCCGTTGCCCACTTCCTATCTCACTTCAAATAGCGCTGGGGCCAGGAGGCAGGGGTGAGGTGCTGGGGGAGGGCTGTGGTGCCCTCTGCTTCCTGGTGCTCTCCCTGCCTCTCTCCCCATTGCCCTGTCCCGGCCCCAGTCTGGCCCACTCTGATGCCTCAGATCTGTTCCAGAGTGGCAGTGCCATTTAGGCACCAAGGCCTCCTGGACTCAAAGGCCACAAAAGCAAGTATCTGGGGGCTGCTGGGGCCTCTAGCCCTCCCAAAAGTCCCAGTCCAGCCCACAGCTTCCCCAGGACTCTAGCCTTGGAGAAATGACAGCAGCTGTATACACACTTCCACCACCACCTCCCCAAGTGGAAGTGGGCCCAAACCCAGCCACTCTGCCCACCTCTCCAGGTCCGTTTCTCTTCCTGCCACCTAGCAGAGGAGAGAACCTGGTTGGGCCCCTGGCCTTGGACAAATCCCAGGAAAACCTGAGACTAAAGCCCCTGTCTTTCTTTTACCCAAATTCCAGGATAGTTCTAGAGCCTGCTGAAAACTTTCAGCAGTGTCCCACCTGCCTCATTTGGCCTAAGCAGTAGAAGCAGGTGACCTTCAGTCAGCAGTAATCATTTCCCCTCACACCTCCAGTCAGACGCTGTTGCCCCTATTCTACAGATGAGAGGAAACAGGCTCAGAGAGGAACAGTGACTGCCCCAAGGTCATACCACAGTAGATGGATGGTCGTGGGACATGATGCAAAGTCCAGGTTTCTGTTTTGATTAAGTCTTATATGCCCACTCAGCTTCTAGGCCACCCTCATCTCCTTACCTTCATTCATAAGTGGCCCTGAGATGTGTGAATACCTCTCTCCCACGCACCATGCACCTTTTCCACCCAGCTTTGGTCCTTTCGTCTCTGGCACACTAACTAGCATTGGCAGAGGAGAGTCTACACTCCCTAATTCAGGGAAGGCTGCTTCAAGAACCCTGCCTCTGAGCACACAGGAGCTATGGACAGCTCCCCAAGCATTTCTCCCCAAATAAAGGCTTATGGACTAGTGAAGTGTCTGGAGTCTGGGACAGGTTCTCTTGACTGGACAATCCCTTCCAGGCTCAACTAGATGGGAGGTAAGGGAGGGGGCGGGAGAGGTGGGTAGGGGACACCTGTAGCATCTGGAGCTAAGGGAAAACCACCCCACTGGCCAGGCATCTGGGTTGAGCTTTGGCAGGGGCCTGCCCTACACCTACACCAGGACCCAACCTGAGGATCTCCTTTGGTCTTTTGGTGGAATTACAACCAGAGGGCCATATCCAACCAGATAACCCTCCACTTGCCTGGAGACCTCTAAGTTCTGTTCATCTGAGTTTATACCCAGCTTCCCCTGTGTAACTGGAATGCACATCTACACATCCTCCAGCAATCAGTACTCACACCCAATGCCTGATCTGGCCCAAATTTACCCCCACATAGTTCTGCCCAACAAGAATCCATGCCTAATCTAAAGTCATAGATCAAGACTGGGTGTAGTGGTGTGTGCCTGTAGTCCCAGCTATTCGGGAGGCAGAGGCAGGAGGATCCCTCAAGCCCAGGAGTTCCAGGCTGCAGTGAGCTGATTGTGCCGTTGCACTCCAGCCTGGGCAACAGAGCGGCAGGGTCTGTAAGAAAAAAAAATGGCAGACCAGGTTTGGTGGGTTCACTCATTCTTATAACAAAGTTTTATTAAGGGTCTGTATCAGGCTGCTAAATTACTAAATATGCTTAAATTGACAAGCGAGCAAACCCCAGCAAAAGCCCATATTTCCGGACGGATAAATGAGCCCCAAACCCTTTAGGGCAGGCACCTGGCAACAGAGCCTGGCAGTGAGCTGCCCACCCAGCAAATGCTCTGACCTGCAGGGTCCTTGAGCCAGAGACACGTTAGGGAGACCCTGATGCAGCCGCCTCCTCTTCAGGAACGAACAGAGAGGACTTCGACCTGCCTCTGGTCACCCAGCCAGCCTGGCAGCGACACTCAGACAGGGTTGGGGATTGCATTTACATTTACACCTGCACGCACTCCCGACTCTGCCGCATCCAAACTCAAACTCTCTAGTTTGAGTTTCTTTTTTTGGAGAATGAAAGAAAAAGGAGAAACATGCTGAAACTCTTCCCAGAGCCAAAACAGGCGCCCAGGTAGCGGCGCTGGGAAGACAGGGTTTTGCCGAAGGGGGTTCCGCAGGCTGGAGGCCGGGCGCCCCGGCACTCCGGGACTACAACTCCCGACAACTCCCGACGCCATCGTTCCTCCCCGCCCGTGCTAAGCGGCCTTCCGGAGGCGGAGCAAAGTTCTTGCGTCATAGGCGCGCGCGGCCGCCGTCGCAGAGTGATAACGTGTGCGTCAGGCTGGGACTGTCAGTCAGAGCGCGGCCGGGTACGGGCCGAGCGGCCCGCGGGGCCCGCGCCGCTATGGCGGCCGTGTTTGATCTGGACTTGGAGACGGAGGAAGGCAGCGAGGGCGAGGGCGAGCCGGAGTTCAGCCCCACGGTGAGTGCTCCTCCCGGGCGCGACCGGATCCCGGCGCCGATGCTATCACTCGGCCGAGGCCGGGGCGCGGCAGCCCCCGCCCAGAGTGGGCTCCGACCCTTGCAGACCCCGATCCTTTTCAGATCCCGGCCTCTGTTAAGCTCTGACCCCACCCTCACCCCGGCCTCTCTTCCAGGCCCCCAGCCCTTTCTCCTGGTTCTCCCTTTTCTTCTGCCCTCGGCCTCTTCTCCCCAGCCCTTGCCTATCCCCTGCCAGCTCCCATCCCTAACCGCTCCTCTCCTGGGCCAAGCGTTCCAGCTTGCGGGGACGGGGAAGGTATCCTGACACCTCCCTTGGCTCTTACTCCTCGGTTTCTCACAGGACGTGTGTTCCCTTGCCGAATTGAGGGCGGCTGGCCTGGAGTGAGTGAGGGTCGTGTCGGGGGAGGGGGAATGTAATGGGGAAGGGGACCTGGGAAGCGCTGGAGTGTTGCCGTCATTAACTTCTTGTGTCCACAGGCCTGTGGGACACTATGAGGAGGTGGAGCTGACTGAGACCAGCGTGAACCTCGGCCCTGAGCGCATTGGGCCCCACTGTTTCGAGCTGTTGCGTGTGTTGGGCAAGGGAGGCTATGGAAAGGTATTGGTGCTCCCTCCAGCCTGGAGGCAGCCAAGGGTTCTCAAAACCACTTAGGCTTGTAGATCAGCACAGCCTCTAATGAGATTCAGAGTTAGAAACATAGAGGAGGGTAGGGTAAATCCTCTTGACTTGGACTTGAAATCGTGACTGCCCCACCCTTGGTGGGGCCTCAGTCTCTTGTCCTAAATGCCAAAGCTTCAGGGTGGGGCTTCTTGAAGATGGGATGTGGAGAGGGAAGTTGATCCTGTCTCCCCTGCCCTACAGGTGTTCCAGGTGCGAAAGGTGCAAGGCACCAACTTGGGCAAGATATATGCCATGAAAGTCCTACGGAAGGTGAGTCATTCATTCAGCCAAAAATACTGAGTGGCTGCCATTCCCACCATGCTGTGCCAGGCTTTGGGAAGATAGCAGTGAACACGACAAAGAAGACAGTCCTTGTCTTTGGCATTTGCTTGTTTATTGCCTGTTGTGATATATATTGTTTTGCATTAATTCCCAAATGGGGGCAATTTTGCCTCCCAAGGAACAGTTAACAATGTCCGGACACATTTTTGATTGTCAAGACTAGAGAGGGGAGTACCTCTGGCATCCCATGGGTGGAGGCCAGGGATGCTGCTGAACATCCCACAATGCACAAGGCGACCTCCCACCACAGAATATCTGGTCCAAGGTGTCTGCAGTATTGAAGTTGAGAAACCCTATGGTAGAGGATAAACTGGTTCCTGAAAAGGATGACTGCTATTTCTCCAATTATGGAGAAATACAATGGAGAACAGAGGATAGCAGAGGGTAATGGCTGGAGGGACTGAGGAGCTCTGGGTACCCCAGCTTCTAACTGATTCCTGCACTTCCAGGCCAAAATTGTGCGCAACGCCAAGGACACGGCACACACACGGGCTGAGCGGAACATTCTAGAGTCAGTGAAGCACCCCTTCATTGTGGAACTGGCCTATGCCTTCCAGACTGGTGGCAAACTCTACCTCATCCTTGAGTGCCTCAGTGGTATGAGTGTGGGCCCAGCTAGGGGTGTGAGTGGGGAGCCAGCACAGGAAGCCCTGGGAGCTCTGGGGGAAGCCCCGAGAGACTGGGTTGTGGAGGATGGCTGAGGGCTCCCACACCCATCCACCTGTCCGTCTGTCCATCCATCCCATCATTCATTCATTCAGCAAACATCTGTCCAGTGCCTATCATGTCCTTCACCTGTGTTGGGGGTGGATGGGAATGGTGTGAGCTTATACAGAAGTCCCGAGGGTGGTTTGTCTATTTCTGCCCCCCTCCATGTCCTGTTTCTCTCCCCTGCGAGCACTGTATCCAGTCAGGTCCCAGATCTAGCTGGTCCACTCTCTGCAGTGTCCTCCATTCCCTCCACTCTCTCAGGAGGACAAGGAGGGGGGTGGACAGCAGTTTCCTAACCGGGCTTGAGGCCTCTTGCTTACTGCTTTGTCCCCTCTGGTAACTGCTGGGGCCATCCTCTGAAAGCACAGGCTGTGCCCAGCACTTCTGCTCAGAGTCCCATGACTGTGCCTGCCCAGATCCAGCCTAACCTCCTCGGCCCGCTGTCCCCTGCTCACCTTGAAGCGGTCCAGGCCTGCTTTTCCCGCTACCTCGTCCGCACCGGATGAGCCCTGTGAGCTTCTGCCTCTGCACTCGCTTTCCCTCCCCTCCATCTCAGCACTCCTTGAAGCCCCCTCGCACCTCCCTTTCTCTGTTCTCTCGTGGTGGGATTCATTTTGTCTCCCTCGGCTCCTCTGTGAGATGTTTTGGGTTAAGCTCTCAGAGCTGTTGTGCAGCCTGGCATATTAGAACAGTTGTGTGCATGTCTGTCTCCCCAGTGACTGAGCGTCCTGAGGGCAATGGCTGGGTCTCTTCATCCTGTCCCCAGCTTCACCCAACACAGGGCCAGGTTCCGAGTAGGCGTCGGTAGATGTTTGCTGAATTGAATTGAATCCCCACGGCAGCTCTGTGAGGCAGGTAGGGCAGGAATTATAAGCCCCACTTTCCCCAAGAAGAAACCGAGGCTCAGAGAGCACAAAGAGGCCTGGGCCAGCACATGGCTGCTGACATGTTTGTGTTGCAGGTGGCGAACTCTTCACACATCTGGAGCGAGAGGGCATCTTCCTCGAAGACACAGCCTGGTGGGTGTTACTCCTGCCGCTCTCACAAGAGATGCCTGGTCCCTGCCCCACCCCCACCTTCACCCTGTTCTGTCTCTGCAGCTTCTACCTGGCTGAAATCACACTGGCCCTGGGCCATCTCCACTCTCAAGGCATCATCTACCGAGACCTCAAACCCGAGAACATCATGCTCAACAGTCAGGGTGCGCATGTGTGCACATGCAGCTGCACATACGGGGTCTGCAGTCTATCTGGAGGCTGAGGAGCCCCGTGGAGGGGGCCAGGGCCCTGACCCGGCGCCCCACCGCCCCCAACATTCTTCCTTAGGCCACATCAAACTGACCGACTTTGGACTCTGCAAGGAGTCGATCCATGAGGGTGCTGTCACTCATACCTTCTGTGGCACCATTGAGTACATGTAAGTGACACCTGCCTGCTCCAGGGATTGGGAGGACAGCCAGAAAGGGCCTAGCCTGACTGACAGTTCTACCTGGTCCCCAGGGCCCCTGAGATCCTGGTGCGCAGTGGCCACAACCGGGCTGTGGACTGGTGGAGCCTGGGGGCCCTGATGTACGACATGCTCACTGGATCGGCAAGTCCAGCCTCCGTGGGGGGGGAGGCCGGGTGGGGGGGTAGGAGGAGACTCCCTCCAGGGCAGGAGCAGGGCTGGTGGGAGGCCTGCAAGGCTCCTCTCACCTTCTGCCTCCTCCAGCCACCCTTCACTGCAGAGAACCGGAAGAAAACCATGGATAAGATCATCAAGGGGAAGTTGGCGCTGCCCCCCTACCTCACCCCAGATGCCCGGGACCTTGTCAAAAAGGTGGGGCTCCCTCCTGCCCAGGGTCCTGCCTCCATCTCTGCTCCCGGGCCCTACTGGCCACCCTGCGTGCGTGCCTGAGCCTCTCTCAGCTGTGGGGAAGCTGGTGCCACCCCTGCCCGTGCAGTTTGCTTGTGGGAGGGAAAGAAGCCCTTGCTTTGGGGTCCGAGACTCTGAGCCAGGCCTCAGCTCTGACCCAGACCAGCCTGCCCCCACACCAGTCCCAGGCCTAAGAGCCAGTCAGCAGAACGTTTGTGATGAGCTAGCCACTCTGCCTTCAGAGAGGCAAGTGTTGGAGGTGTAGGGGGGAGGCCAGGCGCTCGTCCGGGTTTGGAGTGGGCTCCAGCTCCTCACTGAAACACCCTGGGTCAGTGCCAGGGACCAGGGGCCTTTTTGTGAAGGCTTCGTGGAGAACGCTTCATTGGACCAAACCTCGAAAGTCCTGAGGGCATCTGGAGGTGGGGGCCGTATCCAGAGGCACCCACCCGCCCCATCTCACCTTGCCCCACCCCAGCTGGCCCTGGGACACATACCTCCCCCAGGCTCTCACTCTCTGCCCTGGTCCCACAGTTCCTGAAGCGGAATCCCAGCCAGCGGATTGGGGGTGGCCCAGGGGATGCTGCCGACGTGCAGGTGGGTCTGGGACCACCACCAGGGGCAGGGCTGTCTCCAGGGGTGACTGGGTACTTGGGCGGGGCCCTAGGGCAGAGCAGGTTACTAAAGGAGCCAAGCCAGGCAAATTGTTGGTGGGTTTGGGGGGCATTCTCTATCCACAGAGACACCCCTTCTTCCGGCATGTGAATTGGGATGACCTCCTGGCCCGCCGTGTGGACCCCCCTTTCAGGCCCTGTCTGGTGAGTGGCAGTCCCATTGGCCCAGTGGAGGGTAGAGGACCTGCCATCTCGGATGCCCCTGACCACTCCCCACTCGGGTCTGCCCGCAGCAGTCAGAGGAGGACGTGAGCCAGTTTGATACCCGCTTCACACGGCAGACACCAGTGGACAGTCCGGACGACACGGCCCTCAGTGAGAGCGCCAACCAGGCCTTCCTGGTGAGGGCACGGGGACCTGGGGCTGACGAGGACCAGGGCAGGGGTTGTGGCCAGAGAGTGGCAGACACCGAGCATCACCGGGCCCCACCTCTCCCCCCAGGGCTTCACGTACGTGGCACCCTCTGTTCTGGACAGCATCAAGGAGGGCTTCTCTTTCCAGCCCAAGCTGCGCTCCCCCAGGCGCCTCAACAGCAGCCCCCGGACCCCCATAAGGTACCAAGGGAATGATGGGTAGTGTGTGGCTGGGCCAGGGGGCTCTAGCCTTGGGCTGCCTTGTCTACACGTTTTGGCCAGGACTGCCTGGATGGGACTTGGTGGACCCTACAGCCCGTGCAGCCAGGCAGATGGGAGAGTCTGTCCTCCCCGACCCAGCGCCAGCAGGCCCTGGCAGGTCGTAGGAGGCTCTGACTCTACCTTGGTTTCCTCTGCAGCCCCCTCAAGTTCTCCCCCTTTGAGGGGTTCCGGCCCAGCCCCGGCCTGCCAGAGCCCATGGAGCCACCTCTACCTCCACTGCTGCCGCCACCGCCGCCGCCACCACCCTCGAGCACTGCCCCACTCCCCATCCGTCCCCCCTCAGGGACCAAGAAGTCCAAGAGGGGCCGCGCACGCCCTGGGCGCTAGGCTAGGTGGGGGTGAGGGCAGCTGTTGAGGCCCCTCCCTGCAGGCCGCGAGGGCAGGACTCTGGGCGAGTCCCATAGACCTAGGGCTGTGTCTGGGGTGGAGAGCGAATGTCTTTGCTGGGGGTGGCCGGGCCCCTGAATCACGACTATGGAGGGCTGCAGGCTGCGACTGCTGGAGCAAGGGCTCTGCTGCCCCCTAGACCCTCACTTACCTGTGCCCGTGGGGGATTAAAGGATTGAATCATGGCACTGACCTGGCTCTTCGGCTGGACTCCTGGGGACAGGACTGGGCGGGGGCCTGCCCGGAGGAGCCCCTGCTTAGGAAGAGGGGGTCGCTACAGGACCACAGGGCTGGAGGCTTTTATTTCAAATGGCTGCCCAGTGCCTGTGAGGCCTTCCTGTAGAGGGGTAGCGTACACAGACTTGGGGACTGGTGAGGGGTGACAGTCTGAGGAATGCCATGTGGGGTGGGGGCTGTGGCCAGCCCTGGCAGATTGGGAAACAGAGGCACCATGAGTGGCCATGACAGGGATGGGACATCAAGACTGGCTCCTATAGTGCGGTGACATGGAGGCCCTGGCCCCCGGCTGCCCCAGCGCTGTCGTCCCAGGCCGCGCTGCCAGCAAAGGCGTGCAGGTCACTCAGCAGGGCCTCGGCACTGCCCCCTGAGCCTGCCGGCCCCAGGGAGCTGAGGCCTGGGCCCCCCTCCGTGTCACTGTCAGGTGTTTCCTCAGCCTGCTCTGGGCCCGCTGGCTCGCCACACTGCCGCCTGCCTTCTCTGGGTCCAACCTCCAGGCCACCGTCTGAGATGTAGTCGTCTTCCATGTCCTGCTCATCCTCCTGCCGCTCTGGGTCGTTGTCTGGTGAAGCCAGCTCAGTCCGGGCCTGAAGCCAGCGGCCCGGGGGGCTGGCCCAGAGCAGGCGGCAGGTGCGGCCCCACAGCGCAGCACCCAGGCGGACTGGGTGGTAGTAGCCCCCCGAGTCGCGGCTGAGGCGGCACCAGGCCAGCGCGAGGCCTGTGGCCAGCAGCAACAGCAGCAGCAGCAACAGGACGACCGTGACGGAGCTGGAGCCCACACTGTCCTCAGCGCCACCACCAGAGCCCAGGGCCCCTGGCAGGGCCAGCAGCATCCCAAGCCCTAGGGCGTGGGGCAGAGCCTGTGGGAGACAGGCAGGGGCTTGTCACCTGGGGTGGTGGCCCAGTAGGGGACAGGCCTTGTGGCCAAGAACACTTGACTTTCCTCTCTTAGTGGGTCCTCTTAGGCAAAACAGGGACAGTGAAGCAGAAAAGCCCAGGTCCTAAATTTGGCAACCAGCCCTGGCCCTGTGAGATCAGCCCCCGCTCTTGCGACCCCTTCCTGCCACACTGGGGCGTTCCTGGCTCTTCCTTCTGCCCAGAAGCCCACGCACAACCGCTCACTTTGGCTCAAGCATCACCTAAGTGAGGCCTAACTTGATCTGTTACCACTTGGACTGTCACTGCGGCCCACCCGCCTGGCACTCTGTACCGCCAACCTGCTGGACTTCTCCCATGACCCCAACCACAGGAGATGGTTTTACTGATTTTTTTTTTTTTTTTATGTTTATCGTTGTCTGGTCTCCCCGGCCTGAATAAGCTGCAGGAAGACGGGGATTTTTTTAGGTCAAGCACCAAAAAATGATACCTGGCACGTGGAAGGTGCTCAGTAAATACTGGTTGAATGTGCTCAGACTCTGCCTGTGTGGGGCGGGGACCGGGACCAAAGACAGGAGCCTGCGGCCTGGCTCTCCTGAAGGCTGGGAGGGTGGGGCCTGGACTAAGGTGGAGACCACTGCTCACCTGCTTGGCCAGGTCTCAGGATGGGGGTCCCTGAGGCCCCTCTTCTCCCTCCCAGCCACGGGGCTGCCCCAGCTGCAGGGTTTCCGTTCTACTCCCTGTCCCTGAGGGCCCCAGGCGTGCACGGCTGGGGGCTGGGGGAGGCGGGTGCAGCTGCCAGAGGAAGTCTGCGGTTGGAACAAGCTAGGTGGGGGGTGCTGTGGGGGGAGGGGTGCTAAGGTACAACCCAGCCTCCCCCCACCATGCTCTCTGCCCAGCTCCAGGGGTGCAAGTTCCCTTTCACAAGAGGAGAAGCTGAGGGCTATGCCAGGGGCCTTGAAGGGGGTGCCAGCCTAGAGCAGGGTGCTGGGGGCCATACCCCGAGTCCCAGGGAACCCAATTCCGAGGTGAGGAGGAAGGTCCGGTGTCTGCCCCACGTTTGTCCTAGGCCTCATCTCTGCCCCAGGGCCCCGGCAGGGGTGTCCTTCCTCAGCTTGCAGGGCCCAGACATTCCAGGCCTGACCTGTGGCCCCCACCCCAGGAACCCAGGGCCTTCGGTGCTTACCATCGGTCCACTGGCCCTTCGCACTGGCGCCCACCTCCAGCTCTGGCTGTGTTGAGTGAGAAGTGAGCTCTCAGCTCTCAACTGCAGCTGGGGGTGACCTGGCGCTTCCGCTTCCTGCCCACAGCACCCCACCCACTCCTCCACACCACAGGACCCCAGACAGGGCCTCAGCCTCTTAGGACCACCCCGATCAACACCAAATCCTCATAGGTCTCTCTGGGTGAGGCTGGGGCTGTGGGTCCTGTGACCAGGCCTCCAAGGAGAGAAACTGGGCACCCAGCTCAAAGCACGGCACAACCTTGGATGTGTCCACGGGTCTGCCTCAGTTTCCTTGCCTGACAGAATTCAGAACAGCAGTGTCTATGGAGCTGCTCATGGCCCCCATACCTTTCTCAAGCCTGAGTCCCGCAACACCATCTGTCCCCAGGGGTCCAGACTTTCCCCAGCCCCCTGCAGCAGCAGGCCAAGCCTGGCTTTTAGAAAGGGAATTTTATTTGGAATGAAAATATAGCGCCCATCCCACCCTACCTCCTCTGGGGAGGGAGCAGAGGGTGGGCCGGGGTGGGGGAGGTGGTCCCTCAGAGGACAAGCGAGCTTGCCTTGGTACAAAAATCCTCCACAGTGATGAGAGCCAGGCGTGGCTCCAGCCTGGGCCCAGGGAGGTCAAGTGTGACCTGGCCCCTGAGCTGCCTCAGAGGCCTCGGGCAGCCCCCCCAGTGTGACCTGCTGCAGAAGCTGAGTGAGAGGGAGGAGGAAGAGGTGGAGGCGGTGTCCACGGGCGGTGGGCGTCCACGGGCGGTGGGTGTCCACAGGCGGTGGCCTATGCGTCGCCATTCTCCAGGCGGCCGAGCTGCTCCTCCAGGCGGCCGATGCGCTCGCCCTGCGCCTTGACCAGCGCCCTCAGCGCCCGCAGCTCCTGCACCACCTCCTCCAGCTTCCCGCCCTCCTGCAGGGACATGGGGGCGGTCAGAGGCAGGCAGGAGCCGGAGGCCTAGAGCTGGGCGGCGAGGGGTCCAGACACAGGGGACTGGGACGACACCTGGGGCTGCCCAACACCACCCCTGGCTAAGCGCACATACCCCGGCTCTGGCAAGGCTGCTGCTGGGGGCAGTGTCGGCAATGGTGGCAGGCGACGTGGGGGCCCCGGCGGGCCGGCTGTCGGATAGCACATTGCGCCGGCTGACCTTCAGGTCACGCTGCTTGCTCGGCACGTAGGCCTCCCGGAGCGAGATGAGGATGGGCGAGGCGTCCCGCCCACTCACCCACTCCTCTGCCTCCAAGGCTGCCTCTGGCCCAGCTGTGTCGGGGTACAGGTCGTCCTGGAAGAGGTCCGACTGGCAAGGGGCAAGGGAGGTCAGAACCAGCTGGGGCCCCCATCAGGGTCCTCTCGTCTATACCCGGGGTGGGCACCTCTTCATCACTCTTCTGGCCTCCGGGCTTGCACTCTGTCAACCCATCCTCCCACAGCCTGGCTCCAAGTGACCTTTCGAATGCTCAAATCTGTCCTTTCACTTCCCTTCTGGACAGTTCCCTCTGAAGCCTGTCCCAGCCTCCTGAGCAGGGCCCCCGTCACTACCTTCCCCTGTAAGCCACAGGGGCCAGCTGTGTGGCTTTGTGGGCTTCTGGGGGCCATGTTTGTGGGTCGTGGATGGTGAGCTCCTACAGCAGGCCCTGTCAGCCTCGTCCCCAGCTCTGCTCCCTGAGATGTGCCCAGCATCTGAATAGAGCACTCAGCAGCTGCTGGCTGGGGCGGGGGTGGAAGTGTGGCTGTGGCTCTTGGCTGGGTATCTGAGGCCAAGTCCCCTCATTGTGGGACTCTTACTGCAGCCGGACTCCCTGTCCCACTCTCCATTGCCCCTGTCGCACCCTTCGCCTGGCCTGCCTCCCACTGGATGGCACCACCTGGCCCTGCTCAGTCCTGCTGCCTTCGGGAAGACCGCTGGGGCTGCCACTTCCCCCTTAACTGAGAGACCCCTGTGTCCTGTGGCTCACCCAGGGCAAGGCCTCAGCTCACCCCGTCTCTCCCCCTTGCCCCACCTGGCATGGCCCCATTCACAGGCTGCACCCCCGTCACCTTTGCGTAGCTGGTCTGCTAAAGAAGGGAGCAGGTAGGAGGGGACCGGGTGGCCTCACCTTTCTTGGCACAGTCATGACGATGGGCTCACACTTACGCTCATGCAGTTTGTAGAACCTGCGAAAAGGGGAGGAGCCACGGGTGGGATCCCCAGAAGTTCTCCGGGCTTCCCCTGCCCTCCACTTCTGGTCCCCACCCCAGACCCCCCACAGGCTGACCTCTGAGACCCCCAGATCCCTCCCCTAGGCTGCCCTGCCCACTGTCAAAAGGGCTCTTTCCTACAGGCTGACCCCTGGCCACTGGCCCTCCCGTGGCACATTCTGCTCCTGAGCAGCCTCTGACCTCTCACCTTG
Organism: Lemur catta; assembly: GCF_020740605.2. Lineage (NCBI taxonomy): Eukaryota > Metazoa > Chordata > Mammalia > Primates > Lemuridae > Lemur > Lemur catta. Next base: position 104,799,800 of record NC_059134.1, on the reverse strand, counting down.
GATGCCTGTGGCCTGACTCCTATGCCCCCAGCAGACCCCTCCAAGTCCCTGAACTGAGCCCCGCCCACAGACAGTTGCCTCTGTGGCCCTCTTACCGGGCGATCTCGCATTTGCTGACCTCCAGGCCCCTCTTGGGCATGCTGCCCATGCCCCGCTGCGGCTCCTTGCTGGTGAACGTGTTCAGGAAGTGGACGTAGGGGGGCTCATCTGTGATCTCAAAGTACCGGATGCTGGAGTCGCCCTGTGGGGGGAGGGGGCTCAGCACTCGGGCATCCCTCTCCCAAGCCCAGGCCTGCCCTGCCCTGGCCCACCTTGCCGCAGACATAGACCACGCCGGTGTCGGGGTCGTAGAAGGGCAGCAGGGCCCCATTGCTCGAGTCCAGCTCCTGCAGGGCCATGGGCTCCTCAAGGTTTTCCTGGTACATCCGGGGCAGTCAGGCCAAGCAGAACCTCCTCCCTCATCCCAAACCACCCACCAGGCTTAACCAGTCACATGCCACACGGTGTCCCCCACCAGGCCTTCCTGGCTCCTCCCTACTCCCAGGATTCCACTTCCCCAGCCTCCTCCAGGCCATGAGACTGCTCCCAGGCTGCTGAGCAAGTGCTGAGAAATTCCCACCACGGGGAGCCCGGGGTGCCAGGCAGCACCAGCCCCTGCCTCAAAGGGGCCCTGGAGGTCACCGTGCAGACACCCTGGGACAGAGTGTGTTGGGGAAGGGCTGGGGAGGCTGGAAGAGGGAGCCCTGCACAGGCCTCGACGGGCAGCCGGGTGGTCCAGGCAAGCAAAGGGGGACGTGCTTTCCAGTGGGCAGGAACAACGTGGCGGAGACACAGAGGCAGTGGGTGAGCAGGGGGCAGGAAAGAAGGGGCTGGCAAGGTCCCAGGTCCTGAAAGCCTCAAGTGCCAGGCAGAGAACTTGGGAACCACAGGCCTCTCCAGGGTGACCCCTGCCCGCCTGGCCCAGATGGGGCCCAAGTCTCAAGCCTGCCCCTCAGGCTTGCCACAGCCACTCACTGGGTCCCAGAGTGCCAGCTGCCGCTCACTCATACGGCTGAAGCCTGTGGTGAACACCTTGCCATCTGCCAGGAAGATGGCCCGCATGGGCCGGGCCCCCTCGTGAGCCTTCTCTCGCTCCTGTGGGAGGACAGGCCAATCAGTGCAGCACCCCAATCAAACCCCTATCCACAGCCATCCTTGCCCTCCGGGGCCACATACTGCCACCAGTGTACCCCTGCGGGGGTCGATGATGCGCACGCTCTTGTCCTTGCATGCGGAGCAGAAGAGGCTGCCGTTGCGGTTCCAGCTGATGTTGTAGATGAGGTCCGGGTGCAGGGTGTCCAGGCGGTACAGCTCCTCCGCTGTGCCCACGTTCCAGATGAGTACCACATTGTCGCAGCCTAGCAGGTGGGGGGGCCATCAGCTCAGGCCCAGGTGGGTGGTAGGGGACCACTGGCTCACCAGGCCCACTTTACCCAACCCCCGGGACTAGCCTGGTTCTCTCCACCGCTGAGGACCTCAGCTTCCCCATCTGTGAGATGGGCCTGGGAGGGGCTGTTGGGATGTTTCAGAGAAGTGTATGGGGAGGGACATGGGGAATGGGGCAGGGGTGATGCAGACCTGCACTCAGCAGCACATTGCGGGCTGTCGGGTGCCAGGTGACAATGCCCACTCGCTTGGTGTGTCCCTCCAGCACCACCACTGGCTCTGTCAGTGGGGAGGCCAGCCCGTTCTCTGGGATCTGCCACACCTGTGGTGGAGACAGGGATGCTGGGCTGAGTTCTCTGCTCGCACCCACTGCGTGCAACCTTGAGCCACACCCACGACCCTGGCCTCACCATGACTGTGCAGTCCTCTGAGCCGCTGGCGATGACTTCGTCGTTGTGAGGACACCAGTCAATGTCCAGGACAGGTCCCGTGTGCCCACATACCGTTGGGTAGGCCTTGTCAATGCGGCCCGTCTAAGGGCACGAGGGGGCAATCAGGAGGGACCCAAGATCTCAGCACCATCCCTCAACCTTAGTCTTCCCCTCCGCAAAGTGGGAATGGTGCACTTGGCCTGGCTCACAGGTGGCCCAGATGTGACTGTGCACCAACCACCAGGTGAGCAGGAAACGTTTGTTGCCTCTAACCCTGACTCCATGGCAATAAGCCACTTTTGCCCCCTGTGCTCATGTCTCTTGGACAGTGAATCTGGACTATGATACCTGCCCAGCAGTGAGAAATGGGCAACATTATAGACGTCGGGTGTGCAGACAGGCACAGCAGGTGTAGCCGAGGTGTCTCCAGTCCCTCCCCCAGCCCTAACTCGGCCCACCTTGCTTAGGGGGAGCACCAGGAAGGCACCCCCACCACTGGCCTCCACAATCACCGCCAGGAACTTGGGGTTGACTGCACAGAAGGTGCTGTCCCAGGTAACACGGGATACTCGAATGTCTTCATAGCACTGGTCATTCTTGACCGGCTGCCCGAACACATGCCGGAATTTGCTCTGCCGTACCACTTTGCGGAAGGACATGTCTGCAGGACAGAGAGGCCTGGATCAGCTCAGCCCATCCCAGCAACCACCCCAAGGCTGCGTGAAGGGAAGTGGGGAGGATGCAACTGGGAGCATGGTCCCTGTAACCTGACTGGGTCTCAGCTTCCCAGTTACAGAGTGAGGTCACAGGTGCAGAGCCCAGCTGCCTCCTGCAGGGGTTAATGCACTGCGTCCTGGACCTAGCCACAGCTGAGTCCCCGATGGGCTTTACAGGACTCTACCCAGGCCCCTTCCTGGCTCTGGTATGTGTGGGGAGGGCGGGAGATGGGAGGCGTGGAAGCTGGAGCAAGCTTAGCTTTTCTGCAGGTCCCAGCCCAGCTCCCACCAGCCTCTTTCCTGCACGCGGATTTGGAGACAGGGTAATGGGCAGGAAGGAGAGAGGAGGCAGGAAAGGTCTCCCTATGGTGGGGCCGAGCTAGGCCTCAGTTCTGAGTCCCAGAGAACGTGCAGGGAGCTGCAGAGAACCCCGGCCTGGCCCAGGGGGGATGGCAGGGCCGGGCAGGGGTCGGGACGCAGCTGCCAGCTTCGGAGCATCCCAGAGCTGCCTCGGAGCAGGATCCATAGTGGAGCAGGAGCCCAGCTTCCAGGGGCCCAGGCCCAAGAGAGGAGTGGCGGGCGGCCAAGGGGAGTTGGGACTAAGAGGGGTGCAGTGGAGGGGAGGGCTCCTGGGACCCGCGATCCCCCTACAAGCCCCGGCTGCCCCGCCCCTGCAGCCCAGCGCCCCGGCCCGGCCCCGCCGCGCTCACCGGGGGCGCCGGGGGCTGCGGCACCGGCCTCGGGCGGCTCCGGATCCGGCCTCTGGGAAGCAGGAAGCGGGAATCAGGAAGTGACAGCGGAGCCGGGAGCGGGGGCGGGGCGGGGGCTCGCGGGGGCGGGGCCGGTCACGCGCGGAGGGGCGGGGCGGGGAGCGGGCCCGGGGGCGGGGCCTTCCGCAGCTCCGCGGGCGGCCGGCGCGGGGGCAGCCGAGCCGCAGACCCCGGCCCCTTCCGCGTCCTGCTCGTCGTCGCGGCGTCTGCCGGAGTCGCCAGCAGTGGGCGAAGCTCCACCCTCCCGCCCCCCGACCCGAATGCGCACCTCCGAGGGCCCCCTCACCGCCCCCTAATCCAGAGTGTGGCGTCTACACCGACAGCTGATATATTTACGCGCCTCTTCTTAAGTTATAAAAGTTCATGGTCATGGTTAACAATGTAAATAGAACAGCGGTGTTTTAAGCAGCGAGTGGAAGCCCAGGCGTCCCGTTCTCCCAGACAAACCCCCGGGGTCCCGCCGGCCCTTCTTAGTACGAGTCGGAATGGGGCCCCGCCCACAGACCCCTGGCGCGGCGCTTCCTTTCCTCCACCTCTCCCGGCGGCCTGGAGGTGGTCAGTCCGCAGCTCCTTCCTCCGGCCAGCTCCTGTGGCAAGGAGCCCAGCCTGGCGCCAGATCCACCCCGTCCGGCCCCGCCCTGCAGGACGGAGGTGTCCCTGGAAGTCCCACAGGTGGAGTCTGTCCCTGTCCCTCGAGCCGGCGGTTCTGGGGCACTGGCTACCTCCCTCATTCCTCCCTTGGGCCCTGGCTACTGCCCCGGCTGACCAAGGGGTGATGGCAGCGTCCCTCTCCCAGAAAGAGGGGGCAGGGGAAGAGTGGGGAGGAGAAAAGTCAAAGGTGCCTGTCTCTGGTGGCAGGAAGCCCACCCTTTGTGTCCGAGGGGGGCCTGGGGCTTGCACCCCATCTCATTTCCTTCACCACTGGGACAGTTGAGGAACAGGCTCAGAGCGGTGAGGTGGCTGCATGAGGTCATCCAGCCAGAATCAGTCCCCTTGGGTTTGGCTCCAAAGTCCTTGCTTTTCCCACTGCTCTGCACACGCGCGAGGGCTGGAGTGTGAGGAAGTGGAAGCGGGAAGGCAGGAACACAGCCTCTCGCTCCACTGACTCCCCGGCAACAGCCAGAGGGGCTGTCTAAAGCCCAGCCAGATGCTGTCACTCTCCTACCCTCAGCCCTCCCTCTGACTCCTCATGGTCCCACTTGAAATAAAATCCACAGCCCCCCATCCCTCCACCCCTCACCCCTGCCTCCCTGCCTGTCTGACCCCTGCCCCCCACCCCTTTATCACCTACCCATGTCCTCTGCCCGCATGTGCCCCAGTGACACTGACCCCCTGTCCACCTTCATTCCCACCCCAGGGCCTGGGCACTTCCTGTTCCCTCCATCTGGAAGCTCCTCCCCCAGATCTTAGGAAGGCTCCATCCCTCATTCTTCCAGGTCTACACAGAAAACTCACCTCCTCCTACAGCCCTCCCTGACCACCCCTTTCACCCAGCCACTGTCTGGCCCTTCCTTGTTCCTACTGCATTATTCTTAGTCACCCCCTGATGGGACATTATATGTGATGTCACATTATGTGCTGATTTGCATGTCTGCTTCGCATCTGCCCCACCCCACTAGGATGTTGGCAGATTGAGGGAAGGACCCTGTCCCGCTTCCCACTGTATTCTCACCACCAAGAACAAGATTTAGCACGTGGGATGGGACCAAGTAACGTGTGCTGAATGAATGCATGAACAGCAGCACTGCGTGCAGGATTGAAAGATGTTCATAATCACAACTTACAGTTGTGCTGGTCCCTGTGAAGGAGGGGGAGGGGTGCCTGTCACCTGGAGAGGGAGGGAGTCTCCCAGAGGGCAACAGGAGCCCAGCCCCGGGATGTGTTAGGGGCGAGGTGGGGGCTGTGGAATGTCTTGGGGGTGAGCCCTCTTTCATACCCATTTTCTCTAACACAAAACCCTCCTCTGTGGGCCACCAGAACTCCTCTTTATCCTGCAAAACCCTGCAGGCATTGTTCTTTTTTCTGGATAGAAATCATCCATTATGGGTGGAATTCCCCTCGGAGGTGGGGCTGTTCCACTGGAGTGTGGACCGAAGTGGAAGGCAGGTGTCTGGTCCTGAGGTTTTAGTCCCTGATCTGCCTGCTGTGCTGTTTGGCTTGGGCAGCTCTGCCCAGAAAAAGGGATAGGGGCACCGAAGTCCAGGCCCTGTGCTCAGAGTGTGCAAACTTGGGCAGGGTGGGGAGGGAGAAGGGGGCAGTGTGGGGGGGAGCACAATTCCTGGTGGGCAGATGACCTGCCACGTGGGCTCTGGCCTGTGGCTCAGTATTGGTCCCAGGCCTGAGGAGGCCTGGGGGTGCCCAGTGGCGTAATGTAATTAATGGCCAGCAGTTACCAAGCACTTACTCTGTGCCAGGCAAGGATCCAAGTACTTCACAGGGTGGCAATCAGGCCTGGCTCATGCTCCTGGGAGATGGGCACCATTATTGCGATCCTCATCTTATAGGTGAGGAAACTGAGCCCGAAAGAGGCCAAGAGCTTTGTTGACGGTCACATGGACTTGTGCAGGCAGGATTCAAACAACCCCAGAGGGGCCCCAGAGAGCACACGCTTAGCCTTACCCATGTGTCTCCAAACTGGAAGGCTGGCCAGAAACCTAGCAAGTGCTCCATAAATATTTGTTGGGTGAGTAAATTCAACAAGTTTCCAGAGAGTTCCAGAAATCTCTCTCCCACCTGCCTCAGTGCCCACAATTCCATCACTAAGAAATGCTGCGATTGTGTTTCTAGTATCACCCCCACTAACCCAGTGTGCTTCCCGTCCCGGGCTCAGAACTGCCAGCCCTCCAAGGAGAACACTGTCAGCCATCTTACAGAGGAGAAACTGAGGCTGAAGGTGAGCTAGGCATCAGAACCCAGATGGGACTGCACTGCTCCAGGTGGCCTGCACAGCCTGCTTCCTTTCTGAAATGCAAGCCTCTCTGGGAAGGGTGGCACTTGGAACATCGCTGTCACTTACACCTGCTGGCAAGGGCCCCTCTCGGTTGCTGGAGGTCACGATGCTGAGCTAGCGGGAGTGGGAGGGAGAAGAGCGGGAAGGGGCCTGGCTTTGGAACACTGGGGCTTGGGAGAAAGCTGGGTGGGGTGGGTCCCAGGAGGGTGACGGGGGTGAAAAGGGAAGCGGGCTGGGTGGAAAGACAGACCTTTAGCACTTCCTAGATTTTTCTGTGGTGTCTGCAGCCTGAGAGGGAAAAGTTGCTTCTGCCCCAGAGATGCTGTGGTCCTACAGGAGCCTTTGCCCTTTCTGGAACCCAGAGCTCTCTGTGCTCGGACAGCCTCCCACCTGTGCCCTTGGGCACTCTGTCCCTGAGCCCCCACACAGTCTTTGTGCAGCCCTCCATGGGGGGCTGAGGGGCAGGCGGTGCTAGTTGAACCCTTAAATGGAGTCAGATTTTAAAGTCCTCTGGAGCCCCCCTCCCGAGGCACAGAGGCAGCCCCGTGCTCTCCCAGGCCACCTGGGTGTCCGCAGCACAGACTGGTCACAGCATCCCAGATGCTCAGGCCAGGTGGTGGCCCTCCCACCTGCCTCCCCCATCCCTCCCTGTAGGCCAGGGAAGGAAAAGAACATCTGTTCACTGACCCTCTACTGTGTGTCAGGCTCTTGTTGGGCACCTCACACACTTTCTCATTTAATCCTCACAACAGCAGATGACATGGGAGCTCCGAAGATGAAGTAGCTTGTCCAGAGTCACCCAGCTGGGATGTGGCAGAGTGGGATCTGAATCCAGGCTAGAGAGCTCTTGCCTCTTCTCCTGCTGCCTTGCTGAGGGAGGTCCTGCCCCAGCCTCACTGCCTGTTGGGGGCAGGGGCCTGGTGGAGAGGGCTTGGCCATGCCAGGCCAGCTTGTGGGCCACTAGGGCCTCAGGCTCCTGCTTGGGGCTGCTGGCTTCTGGAAGCCTCTCTTGTCTGCAGGGACTATTATGTTAGGCATCCTTATGTCCAGGCTGAAGGACAGGACAGGGAGGAGGAGAGGGAGGGAAGGGTCAAAGGGAGGTCAGACAAAGCCCAGGGAAAGTACCTCTTGCTGTCTTCTTCCAGCAGGACCGGGGCAGAGGGGAACCTGTCAGTGGGGTCTGGGGGTGTTGGAGGATGCCATTAGCTGTGGCTCAGGAGGCTGCTAGGCAACCCCAGGGTGTGTCAGGGGTGACTGTGGAAGAGCTTGGTGGGACGGGGTAGGGGACGCTCCCAACAGTCTAAGGCTCTGGGCTGCTGACTTCACCTCCCCCAAGTCCCTCCATGATCAAGGGACTCCGTGGGGTTTTCCAGGGTGACATTCCCCACGGCGACCATCTCTCAGACTGGCTGGTTCCTGTCTCAACCTGGCTCTTCCACTGCCCTGGTGGCCTGGGCTTTCCCGGACCGTCACGTGGCACCCTCGCTGGGGGCCGCCTCTGGCGGGGCAGTGCTGGGGCTTCCTCCCTCAGAGGCAGGAGGTGTGGCTGGGTTCTCAGGGGCCCCTGGGGTGGGGTCTGAGGATGGGGCAGGGGCGGCTTCGTCACAGGGACTGGGGGCTGAGTTGGCAGTGGGCCCAGGGGCCTGGGCCTCAGCATCCGACCGTGGCTGGGCCGTGGGGTTTGGCTGAGGCGGGGCCACAGCTGTTGGCCCTGGCGGAGTCGGAGCCTCAGAGTCCACTTGGGTCTGCGGCTCGGCCGGCCTGAAGCTGCCCGGCTGCTGCTCACAGAGGGCGGCGGCAAAGGAGGCGAGCACCGTGCGCAGCAGGGCCCGGAGGTCGGCGCTGGCCGTGAGGCAGAGGAAGGGACTGAGGCAGCTGTTGAGCAGGATCAGGTAGTCAGAGTAGACCAGGGCCTCCCAGAGCAGGTAGCCGGGGTAGACGTCCCACAGGAAGGCCAGGTAGAGCAGCTGCGCCAGCTGGTAGGGCAGCCGCAGGACCACGTAGGCCGACAGAATGGTCTTGGCCACACTGGCAAAGCCCTGGCGGGCTGCGGGCCAAGGCTGGCGGTGGCGGCAGGTCCGGCAGGCCGAGGCCTGGGTGAGCACGTGGCAGACGAGGAGCAGGAGGAAAGGCAGGAAGCCCCCCAGGATTTCAAGCATCCGCAGCGGCAGCTCCTCACTGTCCCAGAAGTCCAGGCAGATGACCAGGTCGTACCACCAGACGGCGGCCTCGGGGAACACGAGCCAGGGCACGCTAAAGAGCGTGGCCAGCACCCAGACCCCGGCGCAGACCCAGAGGGGCAGGCGGGCCGGGCGGTGCCCAGGGTACCAGCGTGGGCACAGCGCCAGCAGGCAGCGGTCCAGGCTGAGGGCGGCCAGCAGGAAGAGGCCGGAGGAGTAGGACACACCCCACAGGAAGTAGTAGAAGCGGCAGGCGGCTGTCCCCAGTGGCCAGTGCCCTCCATGCTGGATCTCCAGGATCTGGAAGACTGCAGCCGCCAGGAACAAAAAGTCAGAGAGGGCCAGACTGAGCAGAAGCAGGGCCAGCCGTGTGCCCGCTCCGTGCCGGGCCTGGGAGCCGGCCAGCCACGCCATTAGCCCGTTGGCTGGCAGCCCCAGGAGCAACAGGGCCACCAGGAAGACTGTGTCCCAGCCACCCTGGGGGTAGTAGTCCTCGTCATCGAGCTCTGTGCGGGGCCTGTGGCCAGCGACGCCCATGTTGGCTTCCATAACAGTGTCCATTTGGGGTCCTCAGAGTACTGCTGGACATGAAGTGGGTGCCTGGGGAGTCAACGATTGTGTCAATGACTGAGTATGACAGAGAGGTTGAGACCAGTCTGGGCAACAGAGCAAGACCCCATCTCCACCAGACGTGGTGGCGCACACCTGTAGTCCCAGATACTCGGGAGGCTGAGGCAGGAGGATCGTTCGAGCCTAGGAGTTGGAGGCTGCAGTGAGCTATGATGACACCACTGCTTTCTAGCCTGGGGGATGGAGTGAGACCCTGTCTCTAAAAAAAGAGAAAAACGAGAAAAAGAGAGAGAGAGAGAGAGAAGGAGAGAGAGAGGAGAGTTGCGCATCTCCAGGCAAGTCACTGTCCCTCTCCCAGGCCATCATCCTCATGTTTTGGGTAGTTAGCCTACAGCAGGGACTTTGAACAGATGACCTGCTGTCCTCATGCATTCCATTTCATAGATGAGGAGAGGAAGGTTCAGAGAATCAGTGACTTGCCCAAGGTCATAGATTACAAGGGGAGCCCAGGACTCAAACCCAGACTTACTCTTTCTGACATGTGGAATCCCAGTGTGTCCAAGTGGACCAAACCAGAGACTTTCAAACTTACTGTTAAAGCTGTTGAACCTTGTCTGTAAATAAAGTGTTACAGTGGAGCTCCTGAGTGAACTAGAGCAGTGCTCGGATGAAAGGAGGAAGAACACTCCCCTAAGGCTCCAGGGGATACAGTTGGAAAACCACTTGGTCAGCTCATCTCAAGACCCCTTTATGCCTCATACCCTGTGGTTCGAGTGTTTAAAATTCCAAGATGGGGGCCGGGCGCGGTGGCTCATGCCTGTAATCCTAGCACTCTGGGAGGCCGAGGCGGGAGGATCCTTTGAGCTCAGGAGTTCGAGACCAGCCTGAGCAAGAGCAAGACCCCGTATCTACTAAAAATAGAAAGAAATTAGCTGGAAAACTAAAAATGTATAGAAAAAATTAGCTGGGCATGGTGGCACATGCCTGTAGTCTCAGCTACTCGGGAGGCTGAGGCAGAAGGATTGCTTGAGCCCAGGAGTTTGAGGTTGCTGTGAGCTAGGCTGACGCCACAGCACTCTAGCCTGGGCAGCAGAGTGAGACACTGTCTCAAAAAAGAAAAAAAAAAAATTCCAAGATGGAAGGGCTCTGGGTCCCACAGGCCCATAGGCGCCCAAGGTGAACAGGGAGGCAGGTAGTAGGAGCCCATGCCACAAGCGTCCCACAGCTCAGGCAGAAAGTGGCCTCCATTTGTCTCTTGGAGCTACTCAGTAGAGAAGGGGACAGGGGCTCTGCAGTGTGACGGGGTGAGGTGGGCTGTGGCACCCAACGCTGGGACCCAAGAGGCTCACCCTCCCCACCTCACCTTCCCCAGCAGGCGGAGGGCAGGGAGTTTCCCGCTGAGGATGGAGAAAGGCCTGGTGGCAGTGCAGCTAGGGGAGGGACCACATGCCCCTGAAGGCCACTTGGCTTTAGCCTGGTGGCCTCCCCCAGCCCAGGACTCTGCCTCAGGCTGACCCTGCTCTGTAAGCTCAGTCCCTGTTGGATCAGAGCCCTGGGCACCCCCACCCCAGGCCCCACCAGCGAGGCCCCACTTACCCGTGAGGTGCAGGCCGGTGGTGGGAGGAGCAGGGTGTGCCTGCCCGCCCAGCGGTCCAGCTGTCCACACGGCCCCTCACTGGGGCCCGCTGCATGGTGCCCGGCGGCACTAAGGCGGGCGGGCAGGAAACCCAAGCTGAGAGGACATCAATCATTCATGGGGCTGCTCACTGGGAAACCCTAACCCCGGCCCAGCAGGGCCAAGTGATCAGCCAGACCCCCCACCCCCGACAGGGCCAGATGCCTGAACCCCCTTCTCACCCTGGGCCCTTCCAGACCAGGACAGGCTCAAGGATCCCCAGGAGCCACCTCCTCTGACATCACCCCTGTGCCCCTCAATCTGGCATTCGAGGCCTCTGTGATCTGGCCTCTCTTCCTCAATTTCACTTGCCCTGTGCTCTGGCCAGGATGTCACCCCACGGGGGGCCCCAGTAGGCGACTTGTCCTTCCCCCTTCCCAGCCTTTGCCCACATGCTTCCTCCTGCCTGAAATGCCCTCCCTGGTCCCCCGCTCTGCTTGGCTAGTCCTCTGCCCATGGCACACCGCCGGCAGGTCCTCCCGCCTCAGCAATCTTCTCCGCATTTTATGCACAAGGGAACAGACTTGAGGGGGGACTTTGCTGGGTCTCCCAGCCAGTATGTGGCAGAGCTGCAGTCTGAAGCTCATGGCAGCCACCACATCCTGGTGCCCCTTGCTGCTGACTGAGGCCAGTTCTCTCGATCCATCTGGCTCTGCCCGGGGCAGAGGGCTGGGATTAGGGCCTGGGCTGCCTACCTCACTTACCCTAATCCCCCTCCGAGCCCGATCCCAGGCCATGAGCTCTAAGAGTGTGGGTGCATAAGCAGCTTTGCGGGTCCCAAGAGCCGAGGGTGCTTGGGGTGCGGCATCTCTGAGCCCTGTTGTCCCTCCCACATGGCCACAGAGCAGGTAAGGGGGCAGCATGGACCAGACCCAGCCACTGGCCCCCAGGAGCCCCCTGCAGGGGCTGTGGTTCCCAGGAGTGGTGCCGAGGGGCCCCCCTTGACCAAGAGGAGGAGCAGGACGGAGAGGGGGTTTCAAGGGTCCCGGAAGGGCACTGGCAGCTCTGGGGAGCAGACCCCTGTCCAGGGCCCCAAGGCCAGGGACAGCAGCAAGAACCCCTCCAGGATGGGAGAGGGGCAGGCAGGGCCCCCTGCTGAAGCCCCTGGGCCAGCCTCTCGTCGCCAGTCCCACCGGCATCGTCCTGATCCCCAGCGCGATGCTGCTCACAGGACATACGGGCCCCTGCTTGACCGAATCTTCGGGAAGGTCAGGTGGGGCCTGGGCAGGGCTGGGGCGCAGGGGGTGGGGGTGGAGACTCATGCTACCCTGCCCCTCAGTACCAGGCCTCCTGCCTCTCCTGCCCGAGACCAGGGAGCCTGGGCTGTGGGGCAGGGTTGCCGCAGTCTGGGGAAGGGTTGGTGGTCTCAGGTGGGCCTGGGCAGTGGGCAGAGCCGGCACTTGCACCCAGGGCTCTGTGGGAGCTCGAGGCCCTGGAGCGCGAAGTGGGCTCTCTCCTCCGGGGGCCCACGGGACTCCAGATGCCCTCTCCTGCCCTGGCGGGGCTGGCCTGCCGAGGCCAGTGTGGGCGGGGGCTGGAGGTGAAGGATGGACAGACCTTGGCTGGCCCTGGGGACATGCTGGACTTCCTCCTGCAGGACCGTGAGCTGGGCCCCGAGGAGCTGGACGGTGAGTGGCTCTTGCTGCTGGCGGGGGCAGGAGGTTCCTTGAGCCTGGCCGCCTGGGCCTGAGTCGCCTCCCTTCCCCACAGAGCTTCAGGCCGCCTTCGAGGAGTTCGACACTGACCGTGACGGCTACATCGGTTACCGGGACCTGGGCGACTGCATGCGGACCCTGGGCTACATGCCCACCGAGATGGAGCTGCTGGAGGTCTCCCAGCACGTCAAGATGCGCAGTCAGTGACGGCGCCGCCTGCGGGGTCTTCTCTGAGCCTCAGGGTGCAGGGGGATTAGGCGGGGTTGGCAGGAGGTGGCCTGTGGGCGTTGCATCAGGGGTGTTAGTGGGAGTGAGGGAGGGTGACAGTGTCCAGGACCACATCGGCTCCATCAGAGGCAGGGACAACAGGTCCAAGCTCTGCCTCTTGGTGTGGTGAGGCAGGCAAGCAGGGCTGCCCGAGGACCCAGGAGGGACCCTACCTGGCCTTGGGGTCTCCACCCGGACACTGTCTACTCTCAGTCCTCCCACAGGGCCCTTCCTGCCTCCCTGGACAAAGTGCTCTCTGCTGGCATTGGCCACCTGGTGCTCCTCTCGCTCTCTCTCTGTGACCCTGCCCCACCCCCTCTGCCCTGGTGGCAGCTGCCTGAATCGAGGTCACCCTGGCCTGAGAGGACCCTGGCCACTCTTTGTGACCAAGTGTCTGATGGGCAGCCACTGTGTGCTTGTCACTCACTGGTTTGTCCTCAGGCAAATACTATATTCCCTTCATTCCAGGACACCTGCATTTTTTTCCTTGCAATTCCCCAAATGGGGGCGTGACTTACAATTGATGTGAACAGTCAGTCGGTACCACCACTTCTTTTCTTCCCCCAGAGCAGCTGTTTGAATCTTGGTGCTTTGTATCTGTGGTCCCCAACCTCTGGCCTGTTAGGGATCCGGCCACAGAGCTCCACTGTCTCCCCAGCCCCCCACCCCTGTCCATGGAAAAATTAGGAAGGGGGCACAGCAGGAGGTGAGCAGGGGACCCGCCAGCTGGAAGCTGCATTTGTGTCCACAGCTGCTCCCCATCGCTCGCATCACCTCGACCCCTACCGCCCCAACTGTCTTCCATGAAACTGGTCCCTGGTGCCAAAAAGGTTGGGGACTGCTGCTTTACATGACTGATGGCGTCTTAGCACTGAGGCCCTGACTACATGGTGTGCCCAGAAGGTGTTTATTGCCACCTACTGGGCCCTGGCACTTTGTAGCCATGAACTCGAACTCCGGCAGCACCCCCACGGAGCAGGTTCTCTGGTCTGCATCCCAGGATGAGGAAGGAAGGGTTAGTAAGTCACCCGACACCATGCACACCATGGGCAGAGCCAGGATCTGAAGCCGGGACCTCTGGCTCCAAAGCCTGGTCTCCTTCTCCCACACTGCAGTTCTTCACTAAGAGCAGAAGCAGCCCTGGCCCCTCAGTACCCCAGAAAACAGGGTTCCAGCCTCCTACCGCTGCAGGCATGGACACAGGTGTCCTGTCTTGGGTGCAAACCCTGGGGGTGGGTGGTCCCTAGTCCTCATGACATCCCTTCTTGGGCCACAGCCCTCACCATCGTGACAGTCTGCCTGGGTCCACAGTGGGTGGCCGTGTGGACTTCGAGGAGTTTGTGGAACTGATAAGCCCGAAGCTGAGGGAGGAGACGGCGCACATGCTGGGGGTGCGAGAGCTGCGCATCGCCTTCCGAGAGGTGTGGAGCACGGTCGCGGTGCGCAGTGGGTGGCGGGCTGGATGGTGTCCTTGCCGGCTTCTCAGGCCGGAGAGACTGGGGGCCCCAGCCTTGTGAAGACCTAGAGCCCTGCGGGCGGTGGGACTAGGGCCTGGGATGGGTCAGAGAGGGTTCAGCTGGCTTCCAGCTGGGGGACCCATCTGGGGAGACGTCCTGGAGCAGGAGGCACGCTCTCGTGGCAGGGGGCGATGGGGAAGGTTTGGATGGGTGAAGATGTGGGAAGGGGAGCATTTGGGCAGTGGCAAGCATGGAGCTGGGTGCAGGCTGAGGCCGTTTTGGGTGGGAGGGGTTGATCCCTGCCGGGACCCTAGTTTGACAGGGACAGGGATGGACGAATCACTGTGGCGGAGCTGCGGCAGGCAGCACCGGCTCTGCTGGGGGAGCCGTTGGCCGGTCCTGAGCTGGATGAGATGCTCCGAGAAGTGGACCTCAATGGGGATGGCACTGTAGACTTTGACGGTGAGTCTCCCTCCCAGATAACACTCCTGTCCCTCTGGTGCCCAGGCTGAGCCCAGCACCTCCTGGGATCCGCCCCCCCATGGACCCGCCCAAGCCCTGCCCTCCTTTCCTGCAGAGTTTGTGATGATGCTGTCGACTCACTGAGGCTGCAAGAGGGGAGGATCCGTTGCCTGTGGGGCCCCGGACCCCAACAGGAGCGAGGGTGCACACCCTACCCCAAGAGGTTCCAGGATGGGAGAGACCCAGCAGCCCCAGACTTCTAACACCTGGTAACATCTGACAACACCTGGCCTGAGAGTCTGCTTCTTATGCCATCCGCCCACCTGCATCTTCACCTCTCCCTCCTCAGGCTGCCAGGAGAACCCGCTCACAACTGCCTGCCATTCTCCACAGGAGCAAGATTAGGGTCTCTCCAGTCCCTTGGAGGTAGGGAGTTCCCTGGCACTGGCAGCTTCAAAGGTGGGCAGTGTTGCGGGGAACCCGAGTAACGTGGGGAATTGAGAGGGTGGCTGGACCCCTCCCACCTCTTAGGCGGATAGAATGATTTTTTTTTTTTTTTTTTTGAGACAGAGTCTCGCTCTGTCTGTTGCCTGGGCTAGAGTGCCGTGGTGTCAGCCTAGCTCACAGCAACCTCAAACTCCTGGGCTTAAGCGATCCTACTGCCTCAGCCTCCCGAGTAGCTGGGACTACAGGCATGTGCCACTATGCCCAGCTAATTTTTTCTATATATTTTTAGTTGGCCAGATAATTTCTTTCTATTTTTAGTAGAGATAGGGGCTTGCTCTTGCTCAGGCTGGTCTCGAACTCCTGACCTCGAGTGGATTCCACCCGCTTCGGCCTGCCAGAGTGCTAGGATTATAGGCTAGGTGTGAGCCACCGCACCTGGCCTAGAATGATTTTTTTAAAAAGTAAATTTGAAAGATAGAAAGCAATGACCCCAGGGACCAAAGAAAGAGAAATCAAAACTTGGGTTGTAGGAAGGAGCTGACCCTGTGGTTTCAGACTTGGACAGAGGCATGGGCACCTGGGCTCTGACACCCACGAGTGACAGAAGACCCATATGAGTCTGGAGAGCAAGAAATGAACCTCCTGGGTACATTCCGGGGTCTCAAAGGGCTATCCTGTTCTTGAAACAGGGACTAAAATATATCTTCACTGAGCAGCCTGAGAAAGTGGCAAGGAGGTAGACGCTCAGGGCCTTCAGTTACCCTGGAGAACCTGACCTGCACTTCAAGCAGGAGTGTGGTCTGTCTCCAGGGTGTGAAAAGCTGCAAAAAAAAAAAAAAAAAAAAGGGAAAAAAAAAAAACTGCTGAGAAGGGGCACTCTTTCAATCCACAATGGACACATGGAACTTCTAAAAATGCAAACAGAAAACCCTGCTGCTCCCAAAGATGAACTCATGATAAAAATTACAGGTTAAACAAGGAAACAAACCACCATGAGGAGGCTAGACAGATGCAAAAACAGATTTGGCGTCTCAAAGTGTAAATAATAGAACAATCTAAAAAAGACCACAAAATAGATGCAAAAAAAAAAAAAAGCAATAAGAGAAGGAAAAGAGAGCAATATGCAGTAATATCATGGTATGAAAATAGAACAGGAAGATTTTTAAAATAACCCAACAGCACTTCTAGAAATATAAAGTATAGCCATTAGAATGAAAAAATAAATGGATAAGTTAAAACAGCAGATTAAACACAGATTTAAAAGATTAATGAACTGGAAGCTGTATCTGAGAAATTCACCTATAATGTAGCACTGAGAGACATAAAGATGGAAAGTGTTGAAAGGTAGTTAAAAGTCATCGAGAGCCTCAGAATGCGGAAATATAGAGAATGGGCATGAGGCTATGATCAAAGAGATGATGGCTGAAAAATTTCCATAAAGACTTCCAGAGGCATTAAGTGCCCAGATTGAAGGAGCAAACTGAAGCCTGAATAGGATGAATAAAAATCAACGTATATCTAGATACATCCCAGTGAAACTGCAGGATACAAAACTAAAATCTCAAGAGAAAAGTCAGATTGCTCACCAAACACTTTTCATTGGCAACAATAGATGCCAGAAAACAATGGATAAATTGTTCAATATGCAGAGAAAAAATAATTGTCAGCCAAGAAACCCATACCTAGTTCAATCATTATTCAAGGATGAAGGTGAAATATAAACTTTTTTAATAAACAAAGGCTGTTGCCCACCCACACACCCTGCTGGAAGGAATAGTTTCCATAAGAAGGAAATTGAATCCAGAATGAAGGCAGAGTAAGTGCTACACAGTGGTCAGGAAAGAAATCAGTAAACATATTGATAGATCTAGAGAAGCAATAACTGTAAGCAAAAATTGACTTGGGGGATTAAAATCAAGAAGTGACTAGAATAATAAAACCATAATATGGGAAAGGATGCTTTAGGAATGCTGAAATACTTTGTGTTGTTGTTCTAGAGGAGGATAGACTCATTGATTAGCTTTAGATCTTGTTAACCACTTAAGGGCAACTATTAATATAATAGAAATAGAACAGACCATTCAATAGTCAGATCAATAGAGGAGGAGAAGGGGGAAATGAAGAATTCTTGATTAAGCCAGTAGAAGGCCAAGAAAGAAAAAAAAAAGCAGAGAAAAACAAGGTACATAGAAAACATTAAAACAGAAGGTAGAAACAATCCTTCAAAAAAAAAAAATCAATAATTACAATAAATATAAGCAGACTAAATTTGTCAGTTAAAAGTGAGAGTCCCAGTCACAAAAGAAAGTATCAATATTAGATTGGGTTCCCTGTAACAAAGGACAAAAATAACAATGCCTTAACCTGGATAGAAATTTATTTCCCCCTGAAGAAAAGTCTGTAGGTGGGATCCAGCTGTACAGAGTCATCAAGGACCCAGGCTGCTTCTGGCTGCCTGGGCTGCCATCCCTAGGGTGTGCCCACATTTGCTTGTTTTCCCTACGGCAGGAGGGAGGCAGGAACAAACAAGAAAGGGGTAACAAGTATGCACCACTTATATCTGCTTAGGCAGACCTTATCACATGGTACACCTACAGGCAAAAGATGCTGGCAAGTGCCATCTTCATTTGGGTGGTCAAATGCCCAGCTAAAAACCAGGATTCCTCTAGTATGAGGGCACAGAGCAGATACAGATATCAGGGGCAGATATCAGGCTCTTCCCCACAGCTGAGTGCAGGATATAGGAGATGTACTCAAAACATAATGACAAACGGAAGGCTGAAAGTGATGGCTTGGAGAAAAGACTTCCAAAGAGGAAATTAACTAAAAGAAAGTGTAACTACAGGAATATCAGACAAAAATGGGCTACCAGGCAAAAGCATTAAGGATAAATTGAGTCATAATTCACTAAGGAAATCTAATGTTCCTAATCTGTATGCTCCTATTCATGTCTTCAAACTAGAGAAAAATTATATATATTTAGATTTAAATCTTCATTATTCCCTGAGAAGCGTGGCTGTCAATCCAACCTGGGTTAGACAAATTAACCAGCAAAAATCAAGTTCATTGGTCACATTAAAACTTTAAACATCGATATTCACAGTGTTCTGTCAAAGCATTTACATAGACTAAGGGTAGGCAAACTTTTTATGTAAAGGCTGAATGGTAATTAATTTAGGGTTTGAGGGCCACATGGTCTCTGTTGCAGCTGTTCACTCAAATCTGCCTTTGTAGTGTCAGTCAGTGTATAAGCAGATGAGGGTGGCTGTGTTGGAAACTTAATTAATAAAACTTTATTGACACTGAAATTTGAATTTTATATAATTTTATGTCATGAAATCTTATTATTCTTTAACTTCTCCCAACCATTACAAAATATAAAAACCATCTTGTATTCATGCTGTTTTAAAGGAGTAAAAATAAAATAAAATAAAATAAAAACATTCTGTGGACCATACCTTGGTGATTCCTGATACAGACTTACGGGAGTCATCACTTCTAGAATAACTTTCTGTTAAGGCTGTAGAATGATAAAAAGTTTTAAGTGTAGTAGCGACTATTTGTTAATTGCCTATATGCTCACTTTCAATGAATAGTTTTTATCATTTTTCTTTTTCCTATGTTCTACTTATTGAAATGTAATTTTTCTGATTAATCTGATAAATTGTAGGCTTGTATTCTGTATATCTTTTTAATTTCATTTTTCTGGTTTTTATCTTACAAATGTATTAGTCCATGATGGATTAGAAATGAAAACTGGTCCTTTGCCACAGCTAGTATGGGAACACTGGTTTAGGAGTTCCTGTATCCCGTGGGTGCTCCCAACTAAAGTGTCTTGACTGGGGGCTGTGGGTGGGAGGTCTGGGTGGGCCCGGGGAGTAGGAACGAGAGCAGGGGCCTGGGTGTTCATGCAACGTCCCAGAACTCTGGAGGCGCCTGCGGTGCCGGCTGCTGCAGACAGTGGGGAGTGGGACTCGTGTTTTAGAGAGGGGGGACATACTGCAAACAGGTCGATAAACCAACCCTGCCTCTCCTGCCCACGCTAATTCGGCAGCCCCTCCACTGGCTGGTGGGGGACCATACCAGGTCAGCTTCTGGCTCCTCCCTCTCCCCCAGTGTCACGGAAAGGGCCCTGGAGCCCTAGGTTCTGTTCTTAACTCTGCCTACCACCCACTGGCTGTCCTTGGATGAGTCAGTCGTCCTCTGTAAAATGGGCTGAGGTAGGGAGGATCACAAACCATAACCTGTGGTAAGTGCTCAGCACATGGCCTGGCGTTCACTGGTAGATATTATGATCTCACATTTCAGGGTTCTCAAAGATTCTGTTTCTTGGTTACTAAGATTCTGAGATGCTCTGATTTTCCAAAATTCTGAGATGGTCAGTTTCTAACATTCTGTGGTTCTAAGAGTCTTGGACCACCGAGGCTCTCTGTCACGCAGGCCCTGCTTCCCCTGCCCTCTGCCTCTGGGCTTGTCCCAACCTCTGTGCCTGGGAAGGAGGGCAGTGGGTGGAGGAGACATGGCCCACATTCAGGGCTGGCTGTGGCAGCCCAGGGCCCCAGAGCCAGGCTGGAACTAGGGTACGAGCCTCCAGGCCCCACGTCTGCGTCACATGAGTGCTCCCGGCCAGGTCCACCAGACAGAGACAGGGACAGGCGGAGCCCAAGGGCTGGGGCTGGGACAGGCTGTTCCGGCCTCCTCTAGGGTCAAGGCAGAAGAGCCCCAGGCCCGGTTCTGGCCCAAACAGGCCACATGATCTCGGGCAAGACTCAGAGCATCAGGGCGGTCACGCCTGGCTACCGTGGGGAGATCGGCGTTCTGGAAGCCCTCAGCCCCTGCTCAGTCCTTTTCTCAGCCTTTGTGGGGGGGGGCGTGGTCAGGTCGGTGGGCCCGGCCGAGGGTGACGTGACAGAACAGAGCAATTGTCTCTGCCGGAATTACCCTTTTATTAGCACAAAACAACACCAGCCTAGCAGTCCCAGGGCCCGAGAATAAGTTAAGGCACTGAGCGGGCGAGGGGTGACTTGCCCAGGGCCAGGCCTAACCCCAGACTTCCCGAGCAACCTCCCGACGGGGCTGGGCCGGTGCTGGCGGAAGAGGGAACGGAACGGCCGCGCCGCGCTGCTCACTTCTCGAAGTAGGGCAGGTAGAAGAACTGGAAGCCCCGGTGGCCCTTGACGGCGCAGTAGATGAAGATCACGTGGTAGACTGCGGGGCGGGGCCTGTCAGCGCCGAAGCCCCGCCCCGCCCGCGGCCCGGCCCGGCCCGGCCCACCCCGCCCCGGCGCCCGCTCGCACCTCCCGGGACCAGCAACAGGAAGCCCGGCACGAAGAAGATGGCGCTGGACACACCTGCGCGGGAGGAGGGCCGGGTCAGGGCGGGGGGCGGCTGCGAGTCCCTCCGGCCCTGCCAAGCCTCACTATCAGCCGAAAAAGGGGCCCTTTCCTGCGGGAGGTGGACGGGCTTGCCAAGCACCCACAGGCACCAGACCGGGGTGACCGCTGCCTGCGGGGGTTCGAGGGGGCGCTCACCTGCAGAGGGGGCCACCTCCAGTCCCACGCCGACCAGGATCAGCACTGCGCACAGATGGAGCCGCGGGGGTGAGGGCAGGAGCAGGGGTGAGGGCGGAGACTTCTACCACCCACACGGCTCAGCCCTAAGGGAGGTGTCCCCCACCTAAGCCAGAGGCCCCCTGGGCAGAGACCCTCCCCAGGAAGCTCACCAAGCTCTGTGTTTTCAGAGCAGGGCACTTGGCAGGCCCTGGGAAATGTCTGTGAGATGAGAGATTTTTGATTGCTCCTCAGTGTGGCCTTTCAGTCATTCGGCAAACATTTATGGAACACCTACTGCGCGCCTGTACTGGGAATCCGTGGTGAAAGGCACATGAGGTCCCTGCCCTTATCGCCCTGCCTTAGTGGAAGGACCAGGAACCTGAAAGCTACAACCCAGGTGATCAGGATATGGGGGTGGGGGGTAAGAACAGGGCGGTGTGGGAGCTTAGGGGAGTGGCCTGGACCAGCCTGGGGGACCAAGGAGGGGCTTCTTGGAGGCAGTGACATCTAAGCCCAGGAGGAGCAGCAGGAGCAACAGCAGTTAATATTTATTGACCACCTGCCAGGCACTGGGCTAAGCGTGTTATGTGCACGGCCTTATTTGTCACCTTGACCAAATGAGACAGGTATTATCACCATCCCTAATTCACCAGAGATGAAAGTGAGGCACAGAGAGGGTGAGCAACTTGCCCACACACCTGCAGGTGGAAGGTGAGGCTGCCTGACTCTAGAGGCTGTGCTATGGGCATCGCCCAGGCAGAGAGAAAGAGGGGAGTTCCAGACAGGGAAACGCACGGCAAAGATCCAGAGTCTGGAGGGAACAGGGGGCTTTCTGAGAGCGTCCAGCATTTGGCAAGACCAGAGAGGCAAGAGGCCAGGCAGGAGGAGCTCAGTGGGGCTGTAAGCCCCAGGGAGAGACGTGGGCTTTGGTGGAGCACAGTGGGCGTCGGGGAAGGTGATGAGGTCATGGCTGGATCCACTTTTCAGACCCAGAGTCCTGGGTACCCAGGTTAGAGGAGAGAGGAAGGAAGGTGGGGAGTGGACTTTGGGCTCTGAAAGGGAGGTGGTCCTGGGGGCTTGAGGGGCCACCATGGACCGCTGCTGCCTTGTGCACTGCACAGAACATGTCAAAAAGGGTATGATGGGAGCACAACTCACTCCCTGCACCCTGGCTTAGGGCTGCGGCTTTGTCCTCTCCTGGGACATCCTTTTCTAATTCCTACAAAGGCCCTTTCTGGACCTCTGGTGGCCCCCAGGCCTGGCAGTGTCACAGATGTGGGTTTAAATCACAGCTCATCTACTTTCCAGCTGCAACCTGAGCAAGTCCCTTCACCTGCTTGAGCCTGTGTCCTTATTTCTGGAACTGGATGGTGATAGTGCTTGCCTCGTTGGGTTGTTGAGAATAAAATGAGAGAAAGCCTGTGGCCAGCGCCACCAGTGCCCGCATGCAGTGGTGTGCTGGGAAGTGGTAGCTCCCTTCCCTGCATGCAGAAACCCAGAGCCAAAGCCAGGCTTGCTGGCTGGGGGTCTGGCTGGCTGAGGGGCTTTGGCCTTCCTGGAGAAGAGAGAGGGGAACTGGGGCAGCAGCCACACTTGGTCCCTCCTTATGAGACCCTCCAGACCCCAACCCTGGATCCTTTCTGGGGCCCCTGCCTGCTCAGCCCCATAGAATGAGGAGGCTGGGAGTGAGAAAACATCTGGTTTTGAGATCTGCCTACTCTGGGTCTCAGTTTCCCCATCAGAGCAATGGGGGTGGGAAAGAAGTCCTTGTCAGCTCTCAGACTGCAGAGAAGGGGAAGTCACAGGTGCCCTGTGGATCCAGGCTGGCAGTGTCCCTGCCCATAGGGACAGGCATAGCCCTGAGCCCCTACACAGAGGTGCTGGACTCTACCTCTCACTGCTGTATGACCTGTGTAAGGTGGGGGAATAACCTGCCCTGCACCTGGCCTGAAGTAGACACAGAAAAAATGGTAACTGTTACTCTTCTGTTCCCTGATGGATTAAACAGTTTAAGTCTAAAAAAAAAGGAAAAGTCTTTGGAGTGCTGAACCAGGTTCCATTTTCAGCTACGTGTGATTTCTTGGCCTGCCCCTCTTAAGGCCTCAGTTTCCTCACCTGTAAAATGGGGGTGTTGGCAGCCAGCTGCCTCCACAGGATGCTGAGAGGCCCAGTGTGCCAAAGGGGGGGATGCAGAGCTTGCACAAAAGGAGGGCAGACCCTCCCACAGGGCTAGGCAGGGGACCTCGGGGGCACTCACCCAGCCCCAGCAGCAGAAGCAGGAAGGAAGCCAGCACTACCCGGCGGTTCTTCTGGATCAAAGGGTGCTGGGTCCAGCTGGGTGGCAGGAGAGGAGGGTGGGGTGAAAAGAGATGAAGTGGGGGTATGGGAGGCTTGGGGGTAGAGCCAGGGCTGCCTGTGCTGGGGCAGGGACCACAGGGGCAGCAGGTGGCTCAGAGGCTGGGGGCTGGAGCACGGCCAGGCTCACCTGCAGCAGGCGTTGTAGGAGCGCTGGGTGCTGCTGCTGATGGTGCTAAAGGACCACTGGGAGCTTCGGATGGAGGTTCGGCCAGGATCCCTGTGGGACAGGTTGCCCAGTGAGGGGGAGGAGTGGGCACAGAAGGGGGTCCCTTCTGGACAGGAATCATGAAGAGCGGGGTGGTGCAGGGACTAGGGCTGGTCCCTGCAGGATAGAGGGCCCTGAGAGGGGACTGGGGGTGAGGATGAAGTCAGGGGCTGAGGATTTCTACAGGACTGGGGGTGGGGGAAGGCTGGGGATAAGCACTAGGGGTTACTGCAGGACAGGTGACCTGTGGGAAGGTGGGGGGCAGACCAGGCTGGGGGTTCGTCCAGCCTGGAAGGGTGAGTGAATGAGGCTGAGCACTAGGGTTGGTGACCCTGCCGTATAGTGGACCCCATGAAGGGAGTGGGGGGTCTGGCTAGGAATCCTTACAGGACTGGGCATAAGACAGCTGAGGGAAGTGGGGTGGGGGACTGGATGGGGTCCCTGGGGACATGAGCCAGAGGCATGGGGCTTGGGGTACAGGGGTGGGTCCCCACCTGGCCCTGACCTGGTGCCGACTCCCCCATCCAGCTCTGGAGAGGCCTGGGCTCCATCCTCATCGTTCTCCAAGTTCTGTTCCAGAACACAGGGCTCAGAGGGGTTGCTGGGCTCAGGCCCTCACTGCCCTCCCGGGGAGATGAGAAAAGGAGGCCTACACAGCTGCTCACCTGGCCCTTCGCCCTCCCCGCAGAACGGGTTTGGTGATTCACCGAAACCGAAACCCAGAAAGGAGGTGGGTGGATGCTGGGGGCTTTGGGGAGCAGGAGCCAGCCGGAGTTGGCTGAGGGCTTCCAGTATGGGTCCCAGGGCCAGGTATCTCCCAAGTTCATAAGTCAGGGTGGAGCTCTCAGGATGTTTCAGACGCCTAGAATGGGGGCTCTGGATTTGGGGTACCAGGGAAGGACAGGCCCGGGGTTCCCAGGTTTAGGGTACAGGAATCTGGTCCAGGTCTCCAAGAAAAGGATCCTAAGGTTGGTGGAGGTTCTCTGGGAAAATGGGGATTTCCGGTTTAGTGGGAGTCAAGGGGGGCAAGGACTAGTCATGTGAGTGGGGGCCTCCAGCTCTAAGGGGGAGAGTGAGAACAGAAGAGGGCGCAGGTTCCTGTTGGCTGGCCTGGGGCTGAGCGCTCGGCTCCTGCGTACGGGGGAGGTCTGGTTCAGATACAGAGGACCTTCCCAAACCCAGTGGGGGCGAGAGGGCAGTACCCAGGATGGGTGGGTTCTCCAGCTGGGGCTGAGGGATGAGATCCCAGGTCTGGCTCCCCAGTGCTGACTGGGGACCCAGATCAGAGCTGAGAGAGTCTGGGCAGGGCTGTGGATCAGGGGTCATGTTGGGGCTTATCTCCCGCTCCGCCTGGGTCCTCTAGGCAGATTCTCCCGAGTTGGGGTTCCCAGGCCCGGCCTGGGGTCCCGCCCGGCCTGGGGCAGGGGGTGAGGTGGGCCGGGCCGTTCACCTGGTAGCGCAGCCGGGACTGCTTGTCCTCGTCAGCCACCTCGAACCGGGCCCGGCGCTCGAAATGCAGCGGCCCAAAGCGGGCGACCCCGCTGGACTCGGGCCCAGGGCCCGCGTCCTCCAGGGACAGCTCGAAGGCGTCATCGATGCTGAACTGGGGCCGGGCGGCGCTCATGGCCCCCGCCCGCTCAGACGCCCTGCGCCGCCGCCATCTGCTCCCGCCACCCGGCGTCGCCGCGGCCCCGCCCCCCGAGGCCCCGCCCCGCGCCGTCGCCCTGGGAGCTCGACCGGCCCGAGGCCCCGCCCCCACATAACGGCCCCGCCCCCGGCCGCCCTAGCAGGCCAGCGCTGCCAAGCGCCGAGCGAACTGGTGGGTGGGAGGGACCTCTTCTTGACGGAGGGCCCCAGGCCCGTGGCGCCGCCCAGCGGCCGCCTCGGCAAGCGACAGCCAGCACCACGCTCGGAGGCTATCCCTGGGTTGGATTTTGGAGGGTCTTCCTCGCCTCAGCCGTCTGGCCCTTCTGCGTCCCAGCCAGCTCCTCAGGTGCCAAGGAGAGGCCTGGGAACTGTTTCCTGGCCTTACTCATCACAGCCCTGCATGGGAGGGATATTCTTGCCACTTTGCAGATGTGGAAACTGAGGCTCAGAGAGCTTATGTGGCTTCCACTTTCCTCCAGTACGGTCCCACGGAGCAGCCAAAGTGATCTTTTAAAACATACCTTTTTCTCTGCGTATATTATTGTTAAATAAAACTTTTTTTAAAAAAGTATGCTGCTAAGTCTGATTCAAACCTTCCCTTGGTTTTCCATTGTACTTAGAATAAAATCTGAATTCTTGACTAAGGTCCATAAAGGTCTGAAGGCGCTGGTGCCTGCCCGCCTCTTCGTCAAGTCCCTCTTTTGCCCCCTTTTCACCCTGCTCAGCCACGTTGGCTTTCTTACAGTCTTCCTTCACAGGCCAAGTCATCCCACCTCAGGGCCTTTGCATATGCTGTTCCCTATGCCTGGAAAACACTTAACCTTGCTATTCTGGCAGCTGGCTCCTTTCATTATCTTCATCTCTGCTCAAATGTCACCTTTCAGAGAGGCCATCCCTGAATATGCAATCTAAAGTCAGTTTGGGGCTGGGCCAGTGGTTTACGCCTGTAATCCCAGCAGCTTGGGATGCCAAGGCAGCAGGATCGCTTGAACCCAGGAGTTTGAGACCAGCCTGGGCAACATAGTGAGACCCTGCCTCTACAAAAAAATAAAAACAAAAAAATTAGCCAGGCCAGGCGCCGGTGGCTCACGCCTGTAATCCTAGCACTCTGGGAGGCCGAGGCGGGAGGATTACTCGAGGTCAGGAGTTTGAGACTAGCCTGAGCAAGAGCGAGACCCCGTCTCTACTAAAAAAAATAGAAAGAAATTATCTGGACAACTAAAAATATTTAGAAAAAATTAGCTGGGCATGGTGGTGCATGCCTGTAGTCCCAGCTACTCGGGAGGCTGAGGCAGGAGGATCGCTTAACCCCAGGAGTTTGAGGTTGCTGTGAGCTAGGCTGACGCCACGGCACTCTAGCCAGGGCAAAAGAGAGAGACTCTGTCTCAAAAAAAAAAAAAAAATTAGCCAGGCATGGTGGCATGTGCCTGTAGTTGTAGCTACTTGGGAGGCTGAGGCAGGAGTTGGAGGTTGTGGTGAGCTATGATCACGCCACTGCACTGCAGCCAGCCTGGGCAACAGAGAAAGACCTTGTTTGAAAAAAAAAAAAAAGTCAGTTTTGCATCACACAACACTTACCTGAAATTATCTTATTTTAGGCTGTTTTATTCACCACTGTATCTATTAATATAGTGCCCAGAACAGTGTTTGACGCTAAATAGATGCTCAGTAAATATTTGGAATAGATAATATTTGGTAAGTGGTTTGCCAAAGTCCCAAATGCTTGCAAGTGGTGGAACTGGGATTTGAACACAGGTCCACCTAGTTCCCAGAGTACTTGTCTTCCTCCACCTCCACCCTCCCTCTGCATTTCATTTTATGACCTCATGTACACAGTTGAGTCAATCCTACTTCTCAGTTAGTGACACATTATCACTATGCGCAAGGCCCCTTTTGAGTTACATGAATTCATTTCCCCTTCTTCACATCCCATCTTCCCTCCTCACCCCTTTCTTCTATCAGACAAATGAGGAAACTGAGGCACAGAGAGGTTATGTAACCAGCTCAAGGCAGGGCTGGGACTAGACCCAAAGCAAGGGAGGTGAGTCATGCAACGTCAAATTCTGTCTTTATTTAAAATTTTAATATTTTGTTCCTCATGAATTTTTGTTTAAATGTGATTTTTAAAAAAAATGCATAAAAATATTTTTTGAGACACCCTTAAAATTTTCAACCAGAGGGAGTACCTCACCCCTCTCGCCCCAGTCCTGGCCCTCCAAGTCCCCAAAGCTAGTAAGGGGGCAGTTTGGCTCCAGAGCCAGGTTCTCAACTACTTCGTTGCAACACTTTTCTAGATAGTAAAACTATAAACTTTATAGTGTAAAGCCAATAGATAAGATGCTGGAGGATATCTATGTGACTTGAAGTGAGGAAAGCAAGACTCAAAAAGCACAAACCTGATGGATTTGAGTATGTGAAGAGGAGTGGTGGTTCTTTAACGAAGGGCACGTCAGACGAAGGAGAGAAAGACAGGGAGGAAATATGTGCAAGATCAAAACCATCAGGGGATTAATGATCACATATGTACAGACTTGCAAATCAGCAAAAAAAGAGAAAAAAAAATCGGCCAGAAACCCAACAGGAAAAAGGAGAAAAGATATGAGCAGGCAATTCACGGAAGGGGAAACCCAGTGGCTGACAAATGCATACAGAGCTCCAGAACTCAGCAGTCGGCAGAGAACCCAGGAGAAAAGGAGGCAGCACTTTAGATTCAACAGACTGGCAAGCCGGTCTGCGGCTGGACGATGCCAAGTGCCGAGGGAAAACCAGACGCCCCAAGGTGGGGTGTTAACTCGTACAGCCAGGAGAGCACCTATGGTACTTTGTGAAGTCATGGGTACCTGTGCCCATGGCCTGGAACTACCTACCCAATGACAGACTCTTTTTCCCTCTGAACTGTTCCGCTTACCACATATCAACTGTACAGTTGCATATATATATACACACACATACATATCTCTGTTCTAACCTCTCTTTTTTATTCCTTTGGTCTCCTTGACTACTCGCAGTATCATATGTTTTTTATTATTACAGTTTGTGGTGTGGTTTAATGTGGGAGGGCAAGTGCCCTCTCTTTGGTCATCTTTTTGAAACCTGACCTAGCTTTTCATGGACCTTTATGCTTCTATAGAAATATTATTAAAAAAAGTTTTCAAATTCTTCAAAAATTCTCTCAATTTCTACTGGGATTTAATGGAATTTCTAGATTAATTTCAGGAGAAATCACATCTTTAAGTGTTAAATTGTTCTATTCAGAACAATTTCAGTTGTCCACGTCTTCTTTTATGTCATAAAATTGTTTTTTCTCCAGAAATTTCTGGGTTGGGTTTTTATTTTCTAATTCATGGGTTTTTATTGCTGTTGTGAATGATATCTTATTTTCTATTGTATTTTTGAGTTGGTTATTGCTGGTGGGAAGAGTGCTAATTTTTGTTAGCTTACCTTTTATCCCCTGAAACATTGCTGAACTTTCTAATCCATTAGAGTACCCTGTAGATTGCGTTGGATTTTCTATGTCTATATAATCTACCAATGACAGTTCACTCTCATTTCTTTTTCTCGGCTTATTGTTTTGGCTAGGGCTTCTAAGGCTATGTTAAACAGCGTCAGGATAGGGGGCATCTTTGTCTTGTTCCTGATCTTGAAGAGAATGTGAATAGTTATTCCATCATACTTAATTGTGTATGATTTTTATCAACCTGAGAAAGTTCCTCTTTGTTCCTGTGAGTTTTTATCATGAATAGTCATAGAAGTTCATCAGATGGTTTTTCTGCATGTTTTGAGATAATCATATCCATTTTCCTCCTTTAGTCCACCGATGTGGTGAATTACAGGAACAGATGTTTCTAATGTCAATCCATTCTTACATTCTTGGAATAGACTCTACTTGATCTTCATGCATTTTTTTGGGAAAAAAATTTATTCTTAATTGTGGTAAAATACACGTAACATAAAATTTATGTGTCCCTACACATTTTTAAGTGTGTAGTTTAGTAGTGTTAAGTATATTCACATTGTTTTGCAACCCAATCTCCAGACCTTTTACATCTTTCAAAACTGAAACTCTATTTAAAAATTTTTTTTAAATTTACAGTACATCACGATATTCAATCAAAACTGAAACTCTACACTCATTAGAGAACAACTCTCCATTCCTCCTCCCCCGCAACCACCATTTTACTTTCTGTCTCTATGAATTTGGCTGCTCTAGATACCTTGTGTAAGTGGACTCATACAGTCTTTGTCTTTCTGTGACTGATATTTCACTCAGCACACTGATGCATTTTATATACACTAGTGAATTCAATTAGCTTAATATTTTATTTAGAAGTTTTCACATCTATATTCATTAGTAAAACAGGTGTATACTTTTCTTGCCTTGTGGTGCACTTATCTGGCTTATTTAAGAAGATTAAACTAGCCTCACGTTGGTCGACCTTCTCTCTTTTTCCATTTTCTGCAAAAATATATCTAAGAAACAGGAAACAGACTACTTGTTGCTTCAAAATTGGGTAGAACTTGCCTGTAAATTTTCTGCGTTGCTAAAAAAAGAAAAAAGAACCAAGCATGTTTCCCCTTCACCTCAGAGGTGCTATCCCTCTCAGAGAACTTCTTGTTGGAAAATTAATCGGTATAAATATGTGAGACACTTAGCACCTGGGTCACATGGGAAAGACAATAATCCTCCACGGTTGCTAGAACAGGAGCCCCAAAAGCTTGAAAGTGGGAGCTGAAGACTCTCACAGCTGTTGTTCACAGAGGTTTGTAGAGCTGAAGAGAAACGCTGTTTTAGCTCCCAAAGTACCTCATTTGTATCCTTCATCTATTACTCCCTAACATGGATCGGGCACCTACTACGTGCCAGCCACTCTGGACTCGGCGGTGACGACAGGCTCACCCCTTTTGCGGAGCGTACGGCTCCCACAGGGATACACAAAACTTCCTTCTCCTTTCCCTCCCGCAGCCTCCTCTTTTTATTTTTTGAAAGAGAAAAATCCAGGATGCAAAATCACGCCAATCGCACTAGATATGCAAAAGAAAAAGCCAGAAGGGAATACACAAAGTACTAGTAGTTTTAGGGTGTGGCATTACAGGTGGGCTTCTTGTTTTCATTTTCCTAACTGTAATGCTGTTACATCTACAACTTTAAATGCAGGGCCGCAGTTCCAACCAAGACTGTGACACAATTGCTCGGGACGTGCCCGCCCCGCCCTCCCGGCAGGCTCGGGTTCCTCCCCTAAGACTGACTGCCTCAGGCCCCGCCTCTGGGCCGACCCGCGCGCTCAGCTGCAGTGCAGAGAACCAATCACCATCCGTTCCCATGTTCCTGCCCCTTTTGGCTTCTGCCCTCAACCAAAATGGTGCTAGCTCGGAAGCTGCCGAGGCTCTAGGAGTTGCCGAAGCAGGTCCGGAAGCTACCGAGCAAGTCCGGAAGTTGCCGAAAGAGAGCAGCGGGGAAGGAGGATGGCGGATATCATCGCAAGACTCCGCGAGGATGGCATCCGAAAGCGCGTGTTACAAGAGGGCCGAGGAGACCTCCCTGGCTTTCAGGATGGAACCAAGGTTCGTGTCTACCCCCACCGCGGCGCGGTGCGCATGCGAGGCGGGACGAGGCCTTAGGCGAGAGGTTGCGCATGCCCAGATAGCAGCGGCCAGTGACCCTACCGCTCACATGCGGAGCTCGACGCTGATTGGTCTGAATTTAAGTAGGGGGTGAATTCGTGTGCGTCCGCCCGGTTCCCAGGCTTGGCCTTGTAGCTGCATTGGTCGGGGAGGCCGTCAGTCATCACAGGCAGATTTGGGGGGTGGTTTGATCTCAGCGCTTGCACAGACCCGGTGCTGGGGAAACCTGGGACCCGAGTGGTTCTGAGGCCTCTGGTTATCAAGGTTCATGATCTTTTGTACATGGAAGGGCCTTGGGACGCGCAAACCCGGAGTATAGGTCCAGAGGACAGGTCTGCCAGATGCAGAATCCTTTGGTGGCTTTCCTACTGCCACCAAAATGGCTTGCTTGGGACAGATGAAGACTGGGAAGTAAAGCGCCTCCTGCCTTCTTCCTTTTTACATCCAGACCCCGGGCTCCCCCCTCTCTGGCTCCCTCCCCACGACCTCCGTCTCCAGGCTTCCCTGCTTCTGCTCCTGTCCTTCCCTCCTCCCGAGTGCCTTTCCCAGTTGCCACTTGTCTGCAGAGTAGGGGGCTTCCCAGGGGCAGCCCCTGCCACCAGCAGAGCAGTGACACAGGACATGGATATTGAGCAAATGAATAAAGATCCTCACTGGTCTGGTACCAGACACTCCAAAGGAAAGAGCTGCTGGGAATGAGTGTATCCTCTCTGGCCAGCGCCGTGCCAAGTCGGGCAGCTAAAGATCCCAGCCCAGTGCAGCGTGAGTGCGCACAGCAGAGGGCAGATATGTGGCTCAGCTATCTGCTATATGAAAAGGGATTGTCTCTACATAAAGCTATTGTGTATCTATAATAATTCAAGCAAAACGAAAAGAGATCTTCTCTAAGGCTGGGGGGTTGGTGGCCTTGGGAGATTCTGGCAAGGGAGATTCTGGAGGGCACAGGCACCAGAAGTAGAGAGTATTGTAAAGGTAGTGTAGATCTGTGAACAGTGGCACCCAAAGAACAGGAACGGGTAGTATTAAATAACCAATCAACAGCATTGATTGAGTGCTCACCATGTGAGCATTGTGCTGCACGCTCCCACAATGTGCTACATGTCCCACAATGCGAGATAGGTGCTACCGGGTTTTTTTTTTTTTTTGAGACAGAGTCTCGCTCTGTCTGTTGCCTGGGCTAGAGTCCCGTGGCGTCAGCCTAGCTCACAGCAACCTCAAACTCCTGGGCTCAAGCAATCCTCCTGCCTCAGCCTCCCGAGTAGCTGGGACTATAGGCGTGCGCCACCATGCCCGGCTAATTTTTTTATATATATTTTTAGTTGTCCATATAGCGTCTTTCTTTTTTTTTTTTTTTTTTGAGACAGAGTCACTCTGTTGTCCAGGCTAGAGTGCCGTGGCGTCAGCCTAGCTCACAGCAACCTCAAACTCCTGGGCTCAGGTGATCCTTCTGCCTCAGCCTCCCGAGTAGCTGGGACTAGAGGCATGCAGGACCATGCCTGGCTAATTTTTTTGTATATATTTTAGTTGTTTGGCTAATTTCTTTCTATTTTTAGTAGAGACGGAGTCTCGCTCTTGCTCAGGCTGGTCTCGAACTCCTGAGCTCAAACAATCCGCCCGCCTCGGCCTCCCAGAGTGCTAGGATTACAGGCGTGAGCCACTGAGACCGGCCAGGTGCTACTGTTGATTCCATTTTACTGATGTGGGAACTGAGTTCAGAGGAGCAGCGTGGTGCAGCAGTTAAGAGCGTGGGCTGCTCTAACCATATCCTGTCGAGGGTTCAGTCTTCAGAGCTCTTCTCTCTGCAGTCACCCCAGTGTCATTTCTTTAAAAACTCTTCATGCCTGGTTACTCCCAGATGCATATCTCTAGCCTTTACCTCTCCCTTAAACTTGACATACAGCTCCCTACTCACCATCTCCACCTGGATGTCTGGTTGGCAACTCCAACTTACCCTGCCCCACCCAAGCCTTCTCCCTCTCAGTTAGGGGCACCGTCCACCTTCTGGTTGCTCAGGCCAAAGAACCTGGGGTTTCCCTGGTCCTCCCATTCTCTCATGGCCGACAACAAATCCTCAAAATCCATCCCAGATCTGACCTGCCACTTCTGCCATTACCACTGGTGTAGGCCACCCTTGTCTCTGCCCTGGGTTGTTGCAGTGACCTCCTAACTGTCCTCCCTGCTTCTGTTCTTTTCCCATGTAGTCTGTTCTCATCCCAGCAGCAGAACCCACGTCAGATTCTATCCCTGTTCTGCTTTGAGCCGCCCAGTGGCTTCTGTCTCAGAGTCAAGAAGAAAGTCCTCACCACAGCCTACAGACCCTGTGGGACCCCCAATGACGTGTGACCCATGGTGCACCCCTCCCTGTTGTTCACTCTGCCCTGCCCCACGGGCCTTAGTGCTGGGACACACCACTCTGCAAGGCTTTTGTACCTGCCCTTCTTTTGGCCTAGAAAGTTCCGACCCCAGTTTTGCCTGGCGTGCTTTCTTCCTTACTCCCTTCTGGTCTCTGCTTAATGTTGCCTCCTCAGAGAGGCCTCCCAACCCCACTACTCAGTTTAAACTAGCCCTCCCTTGCCCCAGTGTTTGTTTTGTGATCCAAAGCGCTTAGCTTCACCTGACACAGCACATTATTTTGTCTGAGGCCCATCTCCTTCCTCCACAGGTTCCATGTCAGCTCTGTGTGGGCAGGGACTTTGTTTTGTTCACTGCTGTGTTCTGGTGTCTAGCACAGAGCTTGGGCACATACCAGGTGCTCAGGAAGTATCTGTTGAGGAGTGATTGGAGCCAGACTGCTTGGGCTCTTGTCCCTGCCCAGCCACCCACTGGCCATGTGACTTGGGCCCCTTACTTCCCTCTCTGTGACTTAGTTTCCTCACCGTGCAATGGGGTAAAGCCAGGTGTAAGGTCACCCTTGACCCTGGGTAAGCCTTGTCCCTTGTGCCATCTGCACACTGGGGGCTGGATTTGCCCTTGGGGGTCAGGTGAAGGTTTGTGCCCTTGTCTAATCTTGCATGTGGCCCACAGGCCACGTTCCACTACCGGACGCTGCGCAGCGATGACGAGGGCACCGTGCTGGATGACAGCCGGGCGCGAGGCAAGCCCATGGAGCTCATCATTGGCAAGAAGTTCAAGCTGCCCGTGTGGGAGACCATCGTGTGCACCATGCGCGAAGGGGAGGTCGCCCAGTTCCTCTGTGACATCAAGGTATCTGTCCTGCACCCATCTGCAGTATCTGTCCAGCCACCCATCCTCAGTGCCCCTGTCCTGACTAGGCCACCAGCTCTCTCCAGACCACCACACTCACCTCCTGACCAGGATCCCGGCCTCCATTCTGCCCTGTCCTGTCCACTAGCCAGACTGCAGCCAGGGGACTTGTTCTCAAATGCAAATGACCTGTACGTCCCTTTGCTTCAAACCTCTATGGCTCCTGGTCACCCTCAGGATATAGCACAGTAATTCCTCACTTAACATGGTCGATAGGTTCTTGGAAACTGTGACTTTAAGTTAAACAATGTATAGCAGGTCCTTGATTATGTCAATTTGTTAAAATGTTAATGAGGAGAGAAATGGTTTCATTATGCAGTGTACAATGAATCAGTAGTGAGGATTTGCTGAGTAAGCTATAGCTGCTGGCCCTTTGGGGTCTGGCCTCTGCCCCCTACTCAACCTCCCAGCCTTTCCTTCCCATTCCCCTTCTTAGTCAAGATCCTTCCTCATCCTTCAAAGTTAATTCCTGGGTTGTCACCCCCAGGAAGCCCTCCCTGACTGCCAGTGGTTGGCCTGAATCCTTTCCCTGGGTCCTCCAACCCTCATGTCCTGCTTGGCCAGGATCTAGTTTTCTGCCTGGTCCTAAGCTACTGCAGGGCAGGAATCAGGCCTGTTTACCTCTAACTTTGAAATGCTGAGCATGGGGCAGCCCAGAACTGAGACTCAGGAAATGTCCCCTGGGTTAATGTTAGCCCAGCAGTCAGCCCTGTGCTAACAGCAGGGGTGGGAGAGGAGTGGGTTACACTGGAGTGGGAGTAGTCTGATTCCCAGCATCCCAGCGGCTTCTCCAGGTGAAGGGTCAGAGGGTAGGTCCCCTGTGCGTGTCTCTCCCCTCCCCTGAGGGTTTTTTTTTTTTTTTTTTTTTTGGAGACAAGGTCTTGCTCTGTTGCCCAGGCTGGAGTGCAGTGGCGTCATCATAGCTCACTGCAACCTCAAACCCCTGGGCTCAAGCAATCCTCCTGCCTCAGCCTCCCAAGTAGCTGAGACTACAGGCATGCGCCACCACGCCTGGCTGATTTTTCTATTTTTTGTAGAGACAGGGGTCTCTTGTACTGGCCTCAAGCGATCCTCCCGAGTTGGCCTCCCAAAGTGATAGGATTATAGGCATGAGCACCCAGCCTCCTGAGGGTTTTGAAGTTGCCATCCTGGGCCCAGTTCCTAGATAGGTCCTGAATTGGGTAGGGGTGGGGCAGGGGCAGGAGGAAGAGATGCTGGGAGCAGGATGTGCTGGGGCCCCAGTAATGGTGCGGAGTCCAGCTGGAGGGAGAGGAGGAGGCGAAGACAAGAATTTCCCTGGGCCTCTAAGGACAGGGTGACAGGGTTTGATGGTGGGAGTGTGTGTGAGCGGTGGAGGTCAGGTGGTCAGAGTGTGGCAGAAGCTGGAGCTGCTGAGGGAGAGAGGGCTGAGAGGCGGGGGAGGCCTGAGGGAAAGTCCTCTTGCGTTTCAGTGGGGCGGGGGGGCCCTGGGCCAGTTGCTGCCCCTCTTTGGGCCTTGGTGTCCCTTCTCATGGTGTTGGGAAAGGGGGCTGGGCCTCTTGGACCTGGTGCCCAGCCAACCCACACTGATAGAGCCTCTGGTGCCCACTTGCCCTCCTGCAGCACGTGGTTCTGTATCCGCTGGTGGCCAAGAGTCTCCGTAACATCGCCGCGGGCAAGGACCCCCTGGAGGGGCAGCGGCACTGCTGTGGCATCGCTCAGATGCACGAGCACAGCTCCCTGGGCCATGCCGACCTGGATGCCCTGCAGCAGAACCCCCAGCCTCTCATCTTCCACATCGAGATGCTTAAGGTGAGGGGCCACCGAGCCCCAGGCATCCCACCACCGCTGCCCTGCCTCAGAGTGGCACTGGCCCTGCCTGCCTGCCTGCCCGCCCCGGGTGGTGGCATCTGGGGATGGACTGATGGGGCAGGTGACGGGTACAAGAACATCTGTGCAGGACCCCTGGCAGTCCCCTGGGTCTCCCTTCCTCCTTCAGGTCTCAAATATCACCTCCTCCAAGAGGCCTGCCCAGCCGTGCTTTGCAGTCCTGTAGGAGGTCACAGCGGTCCCCCCATGGACACGATCTCTGCGAGGGCAGGGTTTTCACTGCCTTGTTCACCGTCTATTCTTAGTACTTGGCACAGTGCTGGGCTCACAGGAGATGCTGTGTAAATGTTTGTTGAATGGTCATTGAGCAAACAAGTGGCTCCGCGGCTGGAATCTGATGTCTGGAGGCGCAGCCAGCCCAGACGCCGGCCGGCTCTGCTGCTATGAAGCTCTGGAGCCCCCAGCCCCCCCATGATTTGGCTCATGCCCCGGCAGGTGGAGAACCCTGGCACATACCAGCAGGACCCGTGGGCAATGACAGATGAGGAGAAGGCAAAGGCGGTGCCACTTATCCACCAGGAGGGCAACCGGCTGTACCGCGAGGGGCAGGTGAAGGAAGCTGCCACCAAGTACTATGACGCCATCGCCTGCCTCAAGAACCTGCAGATGAAGGTGCTGCCCGGAGGCCACGGGGGTGCATGGAGGCGGGTGGGGCAGAGCCGGGGGCCCCAAGGTCTTGACATCTTTTCCCCACGCCATGCCCCATGGCCCCAGGAGCAGCCTGGGTCCCCTGACTGGATCCAGCTGGACCAGCAGATCACACCCCTGCTGCTCAACTACTGCCAGTGCAAGCTGGTGGCCGAGGAGTACTACGAAGTGCTGGACCACTGCTCCTCCATCCTCAACAAGTACGACGGTGAGCACTGGCTGCCAGGGTGGGCCTATGGGCGGCTGGAGAGTGGCCTTCTCCTCCCTGTCACCACTGCGCACTGGGGCTCAAGACTGAGCCTTTGACACCCCCCATTCTGAGCTCCCACAGGAGCCCGACCAGATGCCCCCACCCAGGCAGAGTGTGGGCCCTGTTGTGCCAGTGGAGCATGAACGGTGTCACGGGGGTAGGGGGCGGGGGGCATCCTCAGGTCATGCAGGGTTCTCTCCCCTGCTGGTGCCAGGAGACACGAGGCCAAGCAGCTGGTGCGTGCCTCCCTCATGTCCTGTGTGCCTGCTGCCCCCGGTATTCCCTGCAGACAACGTCAAGGCCTACTTCAAGCGGGGCAAGGCCCATGCGGCCGTGTGGAACACCCAGGAGGCCCAGGCTGACTTTGCCAAAGTGCTGGAGCTGGACCCGGCCCTGGCGCCTGTTGTGAGCCGAGAGCTGCGGGCCCTGGAGGCTCGGATCCGGCAGAAGGACGAGGAGGACAAGGCCCGCTTCCGGGGCATCTTCTCCCACTGATAGGGCCACTCGGCCCTGCCTTACCCGCCAAGTCCAATGTGCTGCTGCCAGCCCACCTGCCCCTGCCACATCACGCTTCTCTGTATATAAAGGCCTTATTTATCTCTCCGGGTCTGCCGAGCTGGTCGGTTGGGAGAGCCAGGTCACCACCTGGCATTTCCTGGTACTTGGGTGGCCCTTGGGAGAAGCCAGAGGATCAAGGTTCTAATCTCAGCTTCCCATCCACCAGCTCTGAGAGCTTGCTGGGCCTCAGTGTCCCTGACAGAGAACCGAAGGTGGTGGGCTCTGTCTCTTGCTGGCCAGGCCTGGGGTGCGCCAGGAGCCTCCGCCCTTAAAGTCGAGATAAAGTGGGCACAAGCCAGGCAGCGCAGTGCCCGAGCAGGTGGTCTCCCGTGCAGCCCCCACCTCTGACCACGGTCCCCTGGCCTCAGCTTCTGGAGGCAGAGGTTTCAGGTGGTGCCACGTCTTGGCTGAGGGTCGGGGTTGGGTGGACTGACTGGCCAGGAAGAGGCCTGGGGACGAGGACAGGACAAGTCTTTTGTTAAAGGATTTTGGCCCAGGCCCGCATCCTGACCCTGCCTCTGACATCCTGTGTGATCTTGAGCATATCTTGGCCCCTCTCTGGACTTCAGTGTCCCCACTGAACTGGAAACTGTGGGCTCAGCTGCCCTGCGGTGCCAGGCAGGCGGGCAACTGGGTGGGATGCAGGTGGCGTTTATTCATAGATTTACATACACCGGAAACATCTCTGGGCCCCTGCCCACACCCTCCTCCCTCCCCCAGGGCTGGGTCCCCCCACATGAAAGGGAAGTGACACCGAGGGGCAGACTAAGATGCAGGGTGTGGGGCTGGGCAGTGAGGACCGGGGCCAAAGTCTGGGCCCCCCAGCCTCCCACACACGGCTGCCCAGGCCCCTCGAGTGTGTCCATAAATAACCCAGGTCCCGTCACAGTTTGGGCCTCACTCTTCACTGTCCAACTTGAGGCTGATGCTTCGGGCCTTGCCCCGTGCCAGGGTGGTGGGTGGTGTTCCCGGGCCCTCGTGCTCCACCTGGCTGGGGCCCCTGGAGCGCAGCAGCTGGCTCTGTTTGCGGAGGAAGTCCACAGGGGCCGCCACGCCGTAGCTGCTCTTGGCCAAGGCAGCCCTCGGGGGGCCCGAGGGGGCGTGAGCGTGGGAGCCCGCCTCCAGCTGGCCCAGATGGGCCACGTAGCCGTCTGACAGGAACTGTGGGTGGGGTGGGCAGGGATGAGGGGTGCTGGCTAGACCCACACGCCACCCTTCCCTGTCCATGAACACCTGAGGCAGGTGGGGGACCTGGCAGTGCTAGCTGGACAGCAGGCCTGGCACGGCCCAACCTGGAGCCGCCTCTGCATAGAGAGGAACCCTATGGGAGTCAGGGCGCCTTGGCTTTACTCCTGCCGGGCCCCTTTCTGGGTCTCAGCCTCTTTGTCTGTAAAATGGGGTCTGGGGGCAGAGCAACAGTGGCCAACATCTAGTGAGCACTTGCTTTGTGCCCAGCCCTGTGCCTGTTGATGTGCCGTCAATGATGCGATCTTTATGATAAGCTGACAGGTCAGTGCCATTATCACTTCCATTTTACAGACAGGAAACTGAGGCTAAGAAAGGTCAAGGCCCATGCTCGAAGCCATGGCAGAGTGGGACCAGCACTCAGGTCTTGAGCCCACTCCAGCTGGGTCATCACCTCTGGTCTGCACAGCAGCTGGGCGGTTCCACACTGCTCATGGCCCTTATCCTAGAAGCCCAGGTTCCCTGCGGCCAGTGAGGCCTTCTCCCAGCTGCCCGCAGTGGGTATTCCTTGGCTGGGACTCAGGCTCTGGTCCCCTCCTTCACATGGCCCTCACCTGGCACTGCGCCTGCAGCTTCCGTACAGCGCGGCCCACGATGTAGGTCTGGCTGGGGGACAGGCCCAGCGCTGCATACACAGCCACATCTTTGGGGGATCCATAGCCGGCCACGATGTTCAGTTCTACCTATGGCCCAGAGGAGGGTCAGCCACGGGAGGGGTTGGGACTGTGCAGCTGTGGGTGGGGTCTGGTGGGCTTCCTCAGTCACATTGATTCAGGGGCAGGGCTAGTTGGGGGAAGGCGGGGACATTCGGGCCTAATGGTCCTAGTCACTGACCCGGACTGGGGCGAGGCCAGCCGAATCTCCCTAGTTAGAACTGGGAGGGCAGGACCATAGGGAACCCTCCAGTCAGTTAGGACCAGGGGGTGGGGTGGAGGGGCTGGGGACTTAGGGGTGGGACCAGACGCCGCTCTGCTGTTCTAGGGCAGGGCGAGGGCAGGGTCAGGACCACCACCCTCCGCAGCAGCCGCACCTCCTGCACCAGGCTCTGCAGGAACATTGCTTTCTGGCGCAGAGGGTCGTGGGTGAGGCCGTCGCAGAAGGAGACGACCCCATGGGGGAAGTTGTGCTGTGATAGCCAGGCCACCACGCGGTGCTTCTGCATATCGGGCCGGCCGGTTACATACACAATCAGGTAACCGGCGTCCTGCCAGTGCCTGCAGGGTAGGGGTGGTGGTCAGCTCCACCGGCCAGGGGTACCGGCCGTGGGGAGCCCCGGGGGCGGGGTAGGGGGGGTTGCGGCTCCTACCTGACTACGTCCACAGCGCCAGCGCGCACCTTGGGGTCGCTGCCCATGATGGAGACGCTGGCGGTGAAGGAGCCGTCGATGCTGAAGACCACGGCCTCCGTGCCGCGGGCCACCACCGTCAGGCAGCACTCAGCGTATGTGTGGTCACCCCTGCGGCCCGTGGGTGCAGGGAGGGGCGGTGAGTGGTTTAGGGGCCAGGCCTGGGGCAGCCCACCCTGCACAGGCCCGCCCTGCCCCGTGCTCACCTGACCACCATGCGCACCGGGTACACGCCGATGCCCAGCACACGCTCTGGGGGCACTGGGAAGGTGAGGCGGCCCGAGCTGTTGGTGACCTCGGTGCCAAAGTGGATCCATTTGCCCGACAGCGGCTGTGTCATGATATAGACGTCCACCTGGCGGGGAGAGGTGGCGGGAAGGTCCATGGTGGCAGAGCCGCCAGGTTCCCCCTGGCCCGCAGTGGAGAAGAGCAGAGGAGGGTCTGTTGTCTGGGGCAGGTGGGCTGGGGGACCAGGAGCTGTTCCGGAAACAGGAGGCGGGGCTGTGAGACCAAGGGCTGGGGCCCGGGGTCCTGACCTTCTCTCCCGTGAGTGTGACCACGTCCAAGGGCCCGTACATGAAGCGACCGCTCAGCACCTGGGGGCGGCCCTCGCACACCACCGTGTCGCTGGCCCGGTGGTTGGAAGTGACATTCTGGTAGGAGGAGATGGCATGAGCTAGGCCAGCACGAGGATGCTGGGGGCAGCAGGCGAGCGGCACCCCGCACACTTGGGGCGGAGCCTGGGGGAGGCAGGGCCGCAGAGGGAGAGGGGCGTGCGCCGTTGTGGACCCCTGTGACCTCAGTGCTGCGTACGGACCGCGGCTCTGAGGGGCAGAGCCATGCCAGGACGCGAGGCGGAGGATGAAGCCGGGTGGATGAGCGCAGATCCGGACCCGAGTTGCGCAGAGCGGCGAGGAGACCCGCGGTTCCCAGGGGCGGGGCCGAGGCCACGAGGAGGGGCCGGGACCATGGGGGCGGGGCAGGACTGGGAAAGAGTCAGGTCTGCGGCTGTGAGGGGCGGGATGCCCGGGACAGGGCACATACCCGGATCTTGACCTGGGTGCGTTTGCGCTGCCACTTCTCCCTGGGGAAGGCAGGGCTATAGATGGACGGCTCCTCGCACTCTGCCAGGTGTGGCCGCTCCTTCTCGATCACCTGTGCGAGACACACGCCTGTGAGGCCACGTGAGTGCGAGGGGTCTGCCCCTCTCCCGGCTCCCACTTCTTGTCGTGTTCTCTTTTCTTCGTCTCCAGCCCACGTCCCCAGGCCCACCTGGCGCAGGATGAAGGCAACCACATCTGCGGACTCCCAGTAGCTGGCGTGGAAGAGGTGGGGCAACGTGACGGTGGGAAAGGCGGTGAGCGCCTCGGGGCAGTACAGCGAGTAGTCGATCCGCTTGGTCCCCCACCATCGCTCCAGGACTGCGTGGCAGGGCGGGCAGCGAGTCAGGAGGGCCTCCTGCCCGGCGCCCATCTGCCTGGGTGCCCTTCCCTCCCGCTTTTCCACCGCGTCTGCTCTTGGCCAAACCCAGGCAGCGTGCAGGGGGGCAGGGTCCAGAGCCAATGCTGGGGAAGGGGATTTCAGCTGGGCTGTGGAGATGGAATAGGGCCCTCTCTCCCGCCTTCCAGGCTGGCTTGCCCAGGCGGGTGGCTGGCTGACTTACTCTTCACCACCTCACTGGTGGTGCTGGGGGCGGCTGGCTGGGCTGGGGGCTCAGTGCCTAACTCACTGCCCTTCCAGAAGGCACCACTGGCTGAGGTGGGCGTTGAGGGCACCATCTCCAGCTCCTCCAGAAAGAGGCCTGAGTGGGCCTGCAGAGTGTCGGCTGGGGGAGGAGGGGCAGCCTCAGCCACCGCTGGGCTAGGCTGCCCTTCTGTCCTTTCACCCAAGGGCCCCAGGACAGCTCAGCCCTGCCCCTCCACCATCTTCCCTGCCAGCCCACCCTGGTGGGGTCCTGACTGGGGCTGCACTACCCCATATCTGGGTGGAAGTGAAGTGGAAGGCATGCTCTCCTCTAAGCTCACCCCAGCAGCCAGCTGTA
Organism: Lemur catta; assembly: GCF_020740605.2. NCBI lineage: Eukaryota > Metazoa > Chordata > Mammalia > Primates > Lemuridae > Lemur > Lemur catta. The sequence goes on along the minus strand of NC_059134.1, from coordinate 104,758,191 downwards.
TTCCTGCCAGAATGCCATCGCCACCTGCCCAAACACATGCACACCTATGCCTGGCACAGGCCCACTTGTGCCATGGGGCCAGTGGGTCCCCAACTGCATGCATATCTGCACATGCCCCCCACCAATACACGCACACAGTGCGCCCCTCCACACACACACACTGGCTGCTTTCAGACACCAGCACACCCGCATCACTCTGCCTCCCTCCCTAGCTTAGTCTCTCTCTAGCATAGCTTAGCTAACCTGCCTCCCCACTCACTGCTGGGCTCAGAAGGTCAGGGGGTCCTGGGGATTCAGACCCCCCCAAGGGGCTAGGGTAGGGCTCCCTGGTCCTGGGAGTGGTGACAAGAGAGGTTTCCCATGACATGGGAAGCACCTCATGCCTTCTGCTGTCCCCTCCCTCCCTGTCAGTGTGCCCTCTCTTCCCCTCTATCTTGGTTGGAGCATACCCAGCAGCAGGGATGAGCCGTCTCCCAGGGGGAACTTCTGGTAGCGGGGCACAGCCAGTGGAGCGATGGCCTGGAACTTTGGGGCCAGCAGGGGCTCGAGGCGCGAGGCACAGGGATCCGCCGCATGGAAGAGATTGTAGATCTGCTCACAGGCTGGCCGCATCTGGGCCACTGGGTACCCGGAAAATAGAGAGAGGTGGGGAGGGGCTTCAGCTGGGCATTCTGGGAGCTGCGGGTGTGGAAGCCACACCAGACATGCACTGTGACCCTGAATCAGAACTTCCCTGGGAAGTCACTAGGGTCCGACATAAAGTGAGACCGGTCTCTTGGCTAAGAGGAGATCAGAGCCTTCCATCCACTGTTGGGGTTCAGGATGAAGCAGCTGCCGGGCCTGGTGGACTGTGCATGTGGAACATGGCGTGGGGCGAAGCTCCTCCCAGTGCACTCTGGGAGAGCGAACCCTGGCAAGCCCCTTCTTTCTGGGCCTCAGGTTCTACTTTCTGGCCAGGCCTTTTAATGTGCACAGTGAGGAATGGCCAGGATAATGCCAGCTGCTCAGGTGAGATGAGAGGCCACAGGAAATGGCAGGGAGGGGCAGACAAAAGATGAGAGGCGACCCCCACCCCAACCTAGATGGCTCACCCTCCAAGGCGGGCATCACGGTTTTGCGCAGAGCCAGCACCAGGCCCAGTGGGGAGCCGAAGAGGAAGAAGCCAGAGACCTTGAAGTCGAGGCGGGCAGCGCTAGTGGGGCCGTCGGGAGCCTCGGAACTGGCAGCAGGCGTGCAGGAGGCTGTGCTTGCCCGCCGGGGCTCCCCAGAGGAGGCCATTGGGAGGGCTGCCTGGAGGCTGTGGGGGAGGAGGGGTGCTCAGCGCTGCAGCCTCTGTAGTCCAGCCGTGCCCAGGGCGGGGATGATGGGGCAGGGACATCACCTGTTCTGAGAGCCCTCAGGCTCAGCACTGGCCACGTCACTGGGGGTGCGCTGGGCAGGCAGGGCTGAGGGTTCTGGGCTGGCCCGACCCAGCCCTTCCACCCCCTCTGCCAGGGGGTCCCGTACTGAGCCGACCTCTGGGGAGAGCAGCTCATTGTTCTAGATGGAACAGGGGACAGAAACATCCTTAGGCCTGGAGACCATTCGATTTCTACTTATTTAGAAGTGAGGAGAGGGGTTTGGGGGTTGGGTGGGGCAGAGTCCCAGAGGAGACTGGAAAAGAAGGCAGCAGGGGACCTGCCGTTCGCAGAGAGGTCTTATTTCAGGGGGCAGAGACCTAGGGACGGAGAGAGGCAACCCTCCTCTTGAGGAGGCCAAGTTCAGTCATACTGACCATGCTCCCCCGGCGGCTGCTGCCCCGACTCCCGGTGCTCACGTTGGCGCTGTGGCAGAGCGCGTCAAAGCCCAGGATGCCACCAACACCATCTCCAATCAGCACGACCTGGGTGAGAGGGTGGGCACCGTCAGGAGAGGCCTGTCCTCACCCAGGCCAGGCCCCTCTGGGCTGCATGAAGGGCAGCAGATGGACTGCTTCGCAGGAATGTCCCTAGTTGCTGACCTGCCCGCAGAAGCCGGTGCCCTCTGGTGAGCGCAGGAAGGCGGAGTAGGCCTGGTTGGTGCGGGCAATGACAGTGGCCACGGCACCCTGGTAGCGGGACGATGAGGTGGCCAGCAGTGGCAGGGCGGCCAGTGGAATATGGTCTTGGGAACGGGATAGGCTGTCGCCATCATGGCTGTAGGGGCTCAGGCTGCAGGAGGGGGTGTGGTGGGTGGGTGGGGGGCCTGCAGTCACACTGCTACCGCCCACGTTCCCTTGGCCTGCTGGCAAGCCCTGGCTCTGCACGTCCTTTTTGGGGAGTGTCAGTACCCACGAGGCATTTGAAATGGAGCCATTCCCCAGAAAGAGGTCCAGCCGTGTCAATGACTGTCCCCCATGACTGACGTCCCTCCCCCCATGGGGCCTTCCTGATCCTAGGAGTCTGTGCCTTGGGGACCCTGTGTGTTCCCTGCCCTTCCACCCCTGGCCAGTACTTGGAGACAAGGGCATAGGCAGCAGCGCAGATGGGCGGGCAGGGCACCAGTCGCAATGCCACGTGGCCCAGGGCCTCAGGGAAGTGGATGCGGGTGACAGCCTCAAAGGCCGAGCTCAGCGTCTGCACATCCGCCTGCTTGGAGTTGGCGTCTCCAGGTCCCGAGTCCAGGATGTTGCCGCTGTGCAGGATGAGGAAGAGGGCGTGGACTGCGCATGCCTCAGCTCCCAGCTCCCCAGTTCCGTCTGGGCCCTGCAGGGTGCAATGGGTGCCAGGGGTGTCAGCAGTGGCTGGGCCAGCAGGTGGGCAGAACTCCACATGGGGTGGGTGGCCATACTTGCCTCTGAGTCCCTGGGTGCTCGGGCCCTGTCCTCGATGCCTTTAGCAGCCTCAGTTCCAGGGTCTGTAGGGCAAGGGAGACCCAGTGAAGGGGACCAAGGGGACCATAGGATCCTCTCATCCAGCACTTCAGGTATCCCAGTCTGGTGTCAGCCCTCTCCTCTGACTCTCCCACGTCGTTTTGCATTTCCAGGCCTTTGCCCATGCCAGTCCTACGTGCCTGTTTGGCAAACATCTAATCGTGCCATGTCCAGTGTGGTGGCCACTAGCCACAGGTGGCTATTTAAATTTAAATAAATTCACATATAATACAACAAAAACTTCAATTCTTCAGGCACACTGGCCCCATTTCAAGTGCCTGAGAGCCACATGTGGCTGGTGGCTACCATATTGGGCAGCACAGATCTAGAACATTTCCATCACAAAAAGTTCTGCTGGCCAGCTCTGGTCCTATCCAAAACCCAGCACAGACATCACCTTCCATGTGAAGCCATCAGGGACTCCAAATTAATTCCTGTCTTCTGTGTGCTCTGTCTGAACTGTGGCTACATTCTAATCATCCATCCATCCATCATCCATTTCCTTCATCTGTATATTTAATGAGCACCCTCTCTAGACTGACTTTCATCTTAGGACCCCATTAAACTTAGGACTGAGTTGTTCCCTGAGTCCCCACTGCATACCAGGTGCTGTTGGCCGGTGTCCTGAGGTGGGGTCTTTACCTGGTGCCCCCTCAGCCTCTGTTGGGGAGGCAAAGGCATCAATGAAGTCATTGGAGTTCCACTTGGTCATCTCCTTGGGGAAGACCTCATCACTGTCGGAGAAGCCTTCTGTGGAGACAGGAAGCTGTGTCATGGGGTGGGCGAAGCTGCTCAGAGACACCCGCCTCCCCAACAGGGCCTCAGTGCTGACCGTGGGCATCAAAGAACTCCTCCTCGGAGCTGTTCTCGGAGTCTCGGGCGATGTTCTGCATGCGCCACTCGGACAAGCTCTGGGGAGACACGCCCCCTGCGGGGCGGCTCAGCCTCAGCCTGGGTGCCCAGCCTGGGAGGGTCACTCCCTCCTGTCCTGTCCCATGCCCAGCCTCACCTCCATGTTGGGACGAGTAGGAGGAACGCGAGGACGAGGACCACTGCTTCCCAAAGCTGGCATCGGGGGAGGCATCGGGGCCGGGGGGAGCCTCAGGCCCATCATGGGTGACAGCATTGCTGGCCCCTGACCGGGCCTCGGTGTTTGGTTTCCCGGGGGGCTGGGCCTCGGGCCCCTCACTGCCCATGTTGCACTTAGCCATGCGCTGGGCCAGCATGCGGGCGGTCTCCTCCTCCAGTGCCCGGATGTCGGCCATGCTCAGCTCTGTCCACTCATCCTGCCAGCACCAGGCCTGGCGGTGGGCCCGCAGCATCACCCGACGTAGACCTGTAGGTGCCTAGGCATCAGAGCCATGCCCCCTACTGCCTTTCCCTGCCACCACAGCCGCGTACCCAGCCATCGGGGTTGGGTAATGGCTCCCCTGGGTATACCACCCACCCAGAACCACAAAGTGGGGCAGGGCCAGTGCTGTCTAGGGGAAGGGAGTGGAAACTGGGGTGTTTGTCTTCCTGCCCCAAATCCCTCCTTGCCCACCGCCTCATCTGTCTCTCTGGACACCTTGACTCTGAGTACTGGCCCCACCCCATCACTGTAGAAGCTGGGACCACTGCTTGCTCATTTTCAGCTGGCTTCCTGCTGATTTCTCAGGAATTAACAGTTAATTAAGGTGTTAACAGTTAATGAAATTGTTGATGGTTAATGAAGGTGTTAATAGTTAATGGAAGTGTTGGCACTCAATGAAGGTTGTAGGCGAAAGATGATACCCATTCTGGGATATTTTTATCTTAAGCAGAGGAATAAAGTTAGAAACTCTTAAATGTCTAAGAAATAAAGCAATAATGGTTCAATTATAATTACAAACTTCTAGAAGGAGATAGATCAGAACCTCAATTGTGCTTATATGTGGGTGACTTTAATTTTCTTATTTGTGCTTTTGGGTATTTTTTCTAAATGCAAGACAAAGAGTCTGCATCACTGTCTGAGCTCAATTTCCTCATCTGTAAAATGGGACCAGTAATCATCCTTGCCTCGCAGGGTGTTGTGGGTGTTAAAGGAGATCTTGTACAAAAAGTGATTAGCAAAGGGTCTGGTGGGTTATGATCACTCAGTCAATATCAGCTCTTAATATCTGGCCCAACTTCTTCCTCATTTACAGAAGAGAAAGTTAAGGGACAGAGCTAGCCAGTGGCTTCCTGGGGGTGCCATGGCGGGGTCAGTGGTGGAGCAGAAGCCAGGTCGCTGGGCTGCCCCACCCGAGGATCGTCCATCTATGTGCAGCGTCCCTCTGTGTGCCTCAGACCTGGGCAGCGAGGCAGGGCTGACCTGCAGGAGCTGCAGGGGTTAGGTTGAGGGGAGGTGTGGGACAGGGGCACCTGGACACCAGGGCCAGAGGCTGGGACTTGGATCTGGGTATGGGACGGTACCCCAGAGAGAATGACATCAGAGTCACAGCCTCCCAACCTGCATTTTTTATCGTGCTGCCGGTTGGGGCTGGCGACCCTCCCAAGATTCCCTAAGTCTCTTGACTCAGAGGACGATGGAGAATCTTAGAATCTTGATGGATGAAGCAGCATCTTGAAATGTCAGAGACAGCGTGGATCTCAGAGATCATGTCAGCTTCTTGCTTCCCTGACCCCCCAACTAGGCTGTGCCCCTCCCCTGCCTCTGTGCCCCCACCTCAAATGGAAGTGGTGGCTTTCTGCTTCTGTGTCCTCAGCAGACGGGGAGCATCCTTGGCTGCAAACACAGGGTACGGTGCATGCTGGGTGAGCAGAACCTCCCACACCGGGTGCTCACCAACATCGTGGATGAACTGCTCAATCTTGGCCTGCATGCCCCAGTAGCGGAACTCCACCTTGCACAGCTTATAAGCACACATGAGGGGCCCTGTCTGGGCTGCTGTCCGCACCCAGTCGTCAGCCAGTGGCCCTCGGCCTGTCTTGACCGAGCGGTACAGCCGGGGGTCCTCTTCTGCTTTGTATTCGCCTGGGGCCACTGCATCCCGCACGATGTCGATGGTGTCTGGGGCAGGGGGTTCCAGCAAGCACTGAGCAACGCCAGCTGCTTCAAGCCCCCACCCCCTTCCCCCTTGGGATTGGGAAGACAGCCTTTCACAGATAGGATCTGAGCCCTGAGAAGAGCTGGGACTTGTCAGAGGCAGCACACTGAGGCAGCAGGGGGCCTGAGAGGGGGTCCAGGGTCCCTCCACAGTGCCAGGCCTCACCCAGGATGCGCTGTCTCCTCTCAGCCCCACTCAGGTTGAAGACATTCGGCTGCTGGCCCCCATCAGGCAGGTAATAAGTCTCTATTTCAATGGAGAATTTCTCCACAAAGGGGCAGGTATACCTGGGCAAAGGGCAGGACTGGGGCTCACTACTGTGCCCATCAGGACTGTCCCCTCATAGCATGACCTGTGCCCGCCCCACCCACTCACCGGGTTCGGGTGTAGGGGTAAGCATTCCAGGATTCCTCCTCTACCTGCAGGGCAGCCTTGGGCAGCAGTGCCCGGAACCAGCCTGGGATGTGGGAGCCCACGTGGTACACCTTGTGTGTGTACTGCCCGCTGCCTCCAGGCCCATCCGTGTAGGGCCGGTTGGCCAGGATCTCCACGCCGCTGCCCTCACCGCTAGACTCCTCCCGGCTCTTTTTCTGCGGCCCAAGGCAGAGCAGAACAGGGAGCTTGGCCCTCGCTCAGCTTCTGGAATCCCCAGCTCAGCCCTGTGCCCTACACAGCTCTGGGGCTCTGGTCCTGGCCTTTTCAACTCCCTGAAATCCAAGCCTGGCCCCCCACAGCTCTCTGGGATCAGGGTCACAGATCCTGCCCAGTCCCCCATGGGGTTCTGTAACCCAGCACTCAGGTCAGTCATTCAAGTATTTACTGACTGCCCCACTCCAGGCATTGTTTGAGATTATTAATTGGGATCTACTGATGACTAGAACAAAGACCCCTGGCTTTGTAGAACTTAGGTTCTAGTTTAGGGAGACAGACAACAGGAAAAAGCAAATTATATGGTATTTATGAAGGTGCTAAGTGTTCTGGGAAAGACAGCACAGAAAAGAAAGTGGGGATCAAGGTTTGGGGACTGCAACTTTGATGTGACAGTCAGGGAAGGCCTCACTGAGAAGATAATGTGACCCTGACTTGACCAAGACTTGAAGAAGGCGAGGGAGGGCCCAGCGGATGTGGGGTGGGGGAGTATTCCAGGCAGAGGGGAAGCCAGTGCGAGCCCCCAGGTGGGAGCCAGCTGGATGCGCTCGAGGAGTGGCAAGGAGGCCAGGGAGGCTGGAATGGAAGAACAGACCAGAAGAGGACACGGCACCTCCACCTCTCAGAGGCCCTAAGCCTGGTCCCCTCCCTCTCTGGGACCCCAGTGCCAGCACCTGCCACATCCTTCATAGCTTGAGAGCACCAGATCCTGTCCTTTCATGACTCTGGAGCCCAAACTTGGCCCTCTCACCCCCCTGAGGCTGGATCCCACAGCTCTGGAGAACAGATCTGGAGCAGACTTCCCGGCCCTGCACCAACCCTCTCACCTCCCTGAGAGCCCACCTGGGCCTGGCCCACTCTCCTCACAGTCCATGCCCAGGCCCCTCCCTCACCCCGTCCCCACCTGCCCCGTCCCTGTCTCCCTCTGCACCCTGATCCTCACCCCCTCTCCCTGACCTCCTGGGGTTGCCAAGAGCCTACACCCTCTCCAGACCCCCTCCTGCCCTTCTCTGCACCTAGGTCCCCCTCCTCACCCTTGCCTCCTCATCGGCTGCCTCCCTTCCCCCATGGGATTACAGATTCTGAGGAGGATTAAGAGAGATCGCAGGAGGCTGAGCGGCCAGCACAGGCTGGGCAGTTAGTGGGTGGGGGGCCCCACTCAGCCCGTCTGCCCCTTTCCCCACAGCCCTTACCCACCCCCGCGTCCGAAGAGGGACCTCTCTCTCCTCCCCTGGGCTCCAGCCCTCCGGAGCGGCTGGGGGGGTCAGCTGGGCTCCACCCCTTGCCCCCCGTGCGGCCTGCGCCGCGCTGTCGGCCCCTCTCATCTTCTGCCCACCGTCCTCACCTGGATCATGTACAGTTGGGCCACCTGGTACTCGTCCAGGCTCATGGGCAGCAGAATGTGGTACTCCTTGATGAGCATCCTGAAGGCGCTCGGCGGGCCGCGCGGCCTCCGCTCGGCCTGGCGCAGGGCACGGCGCGGTCGTCAGTGCGGGGCGGCGGCGCGCGGTCCCGAGCCCTGCGCGCCCCCCGAGGGGCTGGTGCGGCGGGACCCCATGGCCCGGCCCGCCGCGGGGGACGCAGAGGCGAGCCCAGCGCTGGCGTCCGCGCCGCCGGGGCCGGGAGCCGCAGCGAGGCTGAGCGCTGACCTCTTTTCCACGCAGCGCCCGCCCCCCGCCCGCCCGTCGCCATGGCAACCGTGCGCTGACGCGGGCCCCCCGGAGCGGCGGGCTCCGGCCCGCGGGCAGGCGGGCCAGCCTCGCCTCTCCCGCCGCGGCCGCGTCCTGAGCCCCTTGGAAGCGGCATCCCTCGGGGGCGCGCCCCCAGGAGCCTCCGGGCCCCTCCTTCCAGGTCCGCCTTCCACGACCGGCCCCTCGGGGGCCCGCCCCCTGCATCCCTTTCCCCGACCCGGCGGCGTCGGTGTCCCCCACTCCGGACGTCCACCGAGAACCTTGTGCCTGGGTGCCTCTGCGCGGAGCGGCCCCTTGTGCCCCTGCACCCGAACCTGCCTCCACTACCAGATATCCCTGTCTTCCCCACCCTGGCTGGCAGCCGGGTCTTAGACCTCCCCGTCCCGAGCATCCTTCCGGGACCCTTGGCCCTCGCCCACTCTCCACTCGCCTATGTGGCCACCCTGTCATCCTTCCCGGCGGTTGACCCCCTCCTCAGCTGAGGCAAGAGCTACTCCCCTTGGTGTCCCCCGGGCCCCCGCCCCGGGAGACCCGCTCCGCCCACCTGCGCCCCGGCCGGCGCCACAGTTCCGCTGCAGGCACCCCTCCCACCTCGCACCCAGCCAGCAGGCCAGAGGCCCCGTCGTCCCCACTTCCCTCTGCTCCCCGGCGTCCCCGTTCCCAGTCGTACTCCTGGCCCGCCTGCCGACGTCCCGGCTCACCTCTAGCTTAGGGCGGGTGCCCCTCACCCGGCCCGGGCCGGGGCAGCCGGCCGGTGGGTCGGAGCCCGGAGCGTCCCCGGCCCCGGCCTCGGGTTCCAGCAGTGGCCGGACTCTTCAGAGGCGCAGCGCCGGCCCATGGCCCCGACCTTCCTTTCCGTCCGCCCGCCGGCGCCCCTGCCGCCCCTCCCAGTCGCCCGCCGCGTCACTGCGGCCGCCCCGCCCCCTTCCTGGGCCCGGCAGGCCCTCCCCACCCCTGCGGGTCCCGGCAGCCCCGCCCGCAGCGGAGGAGGGCAGGCCCCTGCCTTCCTTCCCCAGGGCAGCGGGGGAAGAGGCCATTTCCCAAATGTTGTTGCTTCTTACTCCCTCTGTGCTGTTAGGGGTCCCCAAAGACTCTTGGTTCCTATCTCCACCCTGGCCCAGCCCTCCTATGTGCAATGAGGGGGTGGAGCTTGAGCCGGCAGGGTCCCAGGCGCACTTCCCCAGCTCCTCACCTTAGGCAGCCCCAGAACCGGGGACCCAGGCTAGGGGAAATGCCTCCCCACCAAAGTCCGCTAGAAGCTGGTGGCTCTGACTTGCTTCCACCCAGGGCTGGGGTCCAGGGCCGCAGGCCTCTGGGGTCACAGCTACACAGCCAGGCAGAGGCAGGCCTTCACTGCAAATCCTTGGGCTAGTCCCTGAATGGTGCCACAAGGCCTTCCCTCCTAATGCCTTCCAGGTCTGTAAGTCTGGCCACTGGGCCACCCAGGGTAAAGGCCAAGACACCAAGGGCTGGGCTCATGGGGTCACGCCCAGCCTGCTAGAAGGTGCTGGGGCTGTGGATGGCAGCACAGAGCTGGGTCTCACCCACATTGGAAGCCAGGCCTTTCCCCTTGACCCTGCTGCCGAGTGCTGGCAGAGGAAGTAGCAGTGTCCCCTCCCTCTGAGGGGTCAGAGCCTTTCAGGGCCTATTCAGAGTTTAGGGTGTTGTTAGGTCATTAAGGTGTGTGAGGGAGTGGCTCAAGTGAACTGGCATTTCCACCCCGCCGGGCACCACGGCCAATCCAGAGGAAGAGCCCTCTAGGCCCAGGCTGGCACTGCCTCCAGCTGTGGAGGCAGCCAAGGCCCCGCACTGCCCCCTGGTGGCACCACATGAAGGCGCACAGGGCTCTCAGCCCCTTCCACTACTCACAGCGGAGGGAGGGCCTGAGGGGCAGCGTCCCACCCAAGGCCTGTGGACAGCAGAGTCAAGGCAAAACCAGGCTCAGTCAGCGTCACCCTCCCTGCACCGCCCCACCCCGTCCCCTTCCCTGTCTCTTCTGCCCCACTTTCTGCCTGGTTCACCAGGCTTAGCAGAACCAGACCCAGACCCAGAAAGGCTCAGAACGGAGAGAACAACTCCAAATCATCCTTTATTTATATAAAAAGGGCATATTTAGCAAAAGACACACTGAGAAAAGAGTTGCTATGGCCCAGTAGACAAGGCAGGGAACTTCTGAGCCCTGCTGGGGGAGGAGGCCTGGGACAAAGTGGTGAGAAGTGCTGGGGAAGGGTTGGCGGTGGGGCCACAGAGAGGAGAAAGCCCCAGTTGGATCAACACTGTCAGCAGGTCATGGGTGGGACTCGCAGTGACCTCGCTGCTAAATCTTGGGGGGGACAGTTAGTGCTGCCGACTGGAGTGAGCACCGCCCCCTGGTTCCTGGAGGGCACCCACCAAGGGACACAGGACAGGAAGCTCAGGATGGTTAGTGCAACTTGGGATGAAGGCCAGGGAGAAGCAGGTGCTCTGCAGTGGCCGGGAAAGGTCCAGACGCTCAGGCGCTTCCTGTTACGTGCGGGCGTTCCGCTCTGTCTCTGCCAGGCACTCTCTGACTAGGGCCCGGGCATGGATGATGCCTGGGGTAGGAGTGGGGTGGGGATGGGGTCTCAGCAACCCGCCACAGCCCCATCCCCACCCTTCAAAGGAGTAAGACCCCTCCCTCTCCACCCCCTTTCCTTTCAGCAACAGAAATTCAAATCTAATGACGGGCTGGATGAGATTAGCGGTGTGGCTAATCCTCAGATTCACCCTGTTAAAATACAAATTCCCTGGCTCTTCCCTGGAAATTCACTCAATTTCAATTCAATTCAAAACATCTCTCTGGGTAGTGATACTGGCTCTAGTCTAGGCTTGAGGTGGCCTCCAGGTGTCCTTCCTTTCCTAATGAAGGAGGACTGTCCAGTGTCAGTCTCCTGAGCAGGACAGGGTGGGCCTAGCCTCACTTACCTCTCTTCAGGCGCTCCATGGCGCTCTTGCTGCCAGCATAGGTGGGCCGGATCTCTTTGCCCATCTCCTCTATGACCGACAGCAGGTCCGTGTAGGTGCTCTGGGAGCCCTGGGCGCCGGGTGGCTTCATCGCCTATATCAAAAGAGAACAGGGCGGTGAGCTCAGGCCCCCGGGGATCAGAGGGACTCCAGTCGCCATCCATAAGCAAACCCTTGGCCCCGCTCACCTGCACATAGCCCATGGAGGGCGGTCCAAAGTCGTTAAACAGTGGTCTGAAAGGGGCAGCGGCTCCTGGCACTGAGCCCGACGGTGATGGGACACTTCCGGCTGCAATAGGCGCGAGTTAAGAGGTCAGAGCGAGGAAGCGACGCCTCCTCCCAGCTTTCCAAGCCCCAGACCGGGTTTCCTCCAAAGGATGCTTCATTCCATGTCGACCGACTTCAGGAACAAACCCCTCCCCCTGCGCTCCACCTACAAGCCCTTACGCAACCACGCCCACTTCACAGGCCGGCAAACTGAGGCCCAGCGACTGTGGGCGGCAGGCCGGGTATCGCAGAACTCAGGCCGTCTTCTCTTCGAGACCTAGACCGCCCGAGCAGGCGAGCAGGGGTGGACCTGGATCCTCACCTGTAGGGACCGGGGTGCCCGGCCCAGGGGTGCTGGAGCCAGGGGTGCTGCTGGGGGCGGGGGCGATAGGCTTGTAGGACATCCCCAACTCCTGGGTGCGGCGGACGCCAGCCGGCCGCTCCTCGGGGGTTGGCTGCCGGGCCGCTCAGCCGCGCTCTGATTGGCAAGCGGGCTGCACGCCCCTGGTAAATAGAGCTCTGGCCGGAAGGGCGGGCGGGCACGAACGCTCCCTCACTCCCGATTGGCGCGCAAAGATGTCACTCGAGCCTCCTCATTGGCCGAGACCTGCCCCAACAGGTCGCAACCGCTGCAGATTGGCCTCCGCCTTCCGGACCTCGCACCTGTCTGCTCGGGATTGGGCGGTGGCTGCCGCCCTCCGCAATTGGCGAGTTCGCGGCCCGGTCCGGCGCGCTCTCAATCCGATTAGTCCCAAGGCCCGGGAGGCGGGGCCTCGGGAGCCGGCACCGGGTCTGGGCCGCCGGTAGGCGCCGCAGGGTATTCCCGGGCGCGGACGCCGCCCCCACGCCTCACTCGCGCTGCTTCGCTCGTCAGCTCCGCGCCGCCCGGCCTCGGTCCAGCAGGGGCTGCTGTCGCCGTCGCCAGGCGCGCCTGCTCTCCGCTTCGGGGTCGAAGGACGCAGGGGTTTGACGTGCCGAGCCCTGCGCCCCACCCCGTGCGCTTCTACGTCACCTTTCACCGGTTCAACACCCTCTCCTCCATCTGCGCATGCGCTCGCCCGAGGCCTCCGTTTGTTCCCATGGCAACGGGTCCCTCACCAACGCCACCACCCGGGGCTCCTCCTCTGGATTGGCTGGTCCTCAGGTCTAGGTGATGCTAGGTCCCAGGGCGACCTTAAAGACCCTTCATCCCGTTCCCGAAGGCCCTGCGCCTCTGCCCCAGATAGCGACGAGAGCGTGACGCTGACCTTCATCGAATGCCTATGTGTGCCGGGCCCTGGACCCAACGGGTCGTGCACGAGAGCACCGGCTGGAGCTAACCTGCTGGGTTCGAATCCCAACACCACCACACCACCCTCACTGGCGATTTTCCCCTGGGCAAGTTGCTCACCTCAATATACCTCAATTTCCCCATCTGTAAAATGGGGACAATAATTATCTCATAAGGCTGTTGTGTGGATGAATAGTCCTAAGATGCTTATTGTTTCGTTCCCCTCTTTCCTATCCCTCTCCAGTGCCCCCAAACCTTTCCCTTCCACCACCCAGGCCCCTCACTTCATATCTCATTCCTCACAAACTTAGATCTCAGACCCTCCTCCCCTCCCCCAGGCTCCTTCCCCAAACCTCTCTGGCCTGTGTGCCGTCATGCCCCCAGCTCTGTAGATGTTCTTCGTCCCCGGGACATTCATTCACTTATCCCACAAACATTTTATTATTCACTCCATCTCTTGTGCTGAATGCTGAGGGTACGGCTGGATGTGACCTCTGTCCTCAAGGAGCTGCTAGTCTCTGAGGTAGAGAAGCAATGTCCTACTTGCAGCAGGACAGTGGCCACAGTGGAGACCTGGACTGGGTGCATTGTAACTTAGAGGAAGGGAACTTCCTGGTGGCATCGCAGAAATCTTTCCAGTGGAGGTGGCATTCGAGTAAGTGGGGTAGGAGCAGAGACAGAGGGGGCCCTCCAGGAAGAGGGACTGGCATGTGTGAAAGCTTGGAAGTAGGAGAGCACATGAGTTTGGAGAAGAGGTCATTTTTTGGCTGCAGAGTTCGCGGGGAAGCGAGGGCAGAGCAGTAAAGAGAACTGCAGGGACAGGAGGGAACCCCAGGTGCCCCTGATGTAAGGCAGTGAGTTAGCCGCCGAATCCAGGGCTTCCCTAACTTCAGCCCGTTGTGGAACTCCTTCATCAGTCTTGCCATCTATTTAATATTTACTGTAAATCAATTCACTTTTTAAAAACTTCAAATAAAAAGAAAAAGTAATAATGTCCATTTAATCATGTGCTCAATATACTTTATAGTTTTCTAATACATATTCAAACTTAACTAATGTTAAAACTAAAGTGTTAATCAAGGCATTCAGGGTCTCCTGCTCCCTACCGGTGGCACTGAGACTGTGCTCTGGAGAAGTCTGCTGTGAATAGTGGGCGGAGGGGAGCTGCTGAGTGTTACTCCTCCTTTGGGGTCAACACCCTACTCCTCCTTCCAAACTTTAGATCTTCCTACTTTCTCTACCGCCCATTGTATTAGTCTACTCTGGCTAATACTTTTTTTTCTAAGAGACAGGGTCTCACTCTGTTGCCCAGGCTGGGATGTGGTGGCTTTAGTCATAGCTCACTGTAGCCGCGAACTTCTGGGTTCAAGTGATCTTTCTGCCTCAGCCTCCAGAGTCGCTGGGACTACAGGCATGTGCCACCTTACCCAGCTAATTTTTCTTATTTTTTGTAGATATGGGGTCTTGCTATGTTGTCCAGACTGGTCTCAAATTCCTGGCTTCAAGTGATCCTCCTGCCTTGGCCTCCCAGAGTGCTGGGATGACAGGCATGAGCCACTGCGCCCGGCCACAGGCTGCCGAATACTACACAGAGAAAACACAATACCACAGACTGGGTGGCTTTAAACAACCAAAACTTATTTTCTCATAGTTCTGGAGACTGAAAGTTCAAGATCAGGGTGCATATTGGTTTCTGGTGAGGGCTCTCTTCATGGCTTGTAGATGGCCACCTTCTGGCTATGTCTTCATGTGGCCTTCTTGGTGCAGGGAGAAAAAATGAGCTTTCTGGTGTCTCTTCTTATATTCAGATCAGAGTCCCATCCTTATGACTTCATTTAACCTTAATTATTTCCTTAGAGGCCCATCTCAAAATACAGCCACATTGGGGGTTAGGGCTTCAGCATATGAATTTTGGGGGGACACAAACATTCAGTCCATAATGCCCATGTTTGGGAGAGGAGTATGGTTGGAGTAACTGTGGGACTGAACCTTGTACTAAAGCAGTTTTAGATGTCCCTCCTTGGAGCAGTGGGCTGTGGCAGGAGGAACACAGAGTTCCTTGAAGGCGGTTGGAGGTGACAAATGTGGCCTGTCCTAGGAGAGGACCCTGTCCACCGGGGGGGAAGATAGCACAGGTCTCTTGGTAGAATGCTTTGGTGGCTCCCCTCTCCTCTCAGTCCCCAGACCTGGAGCTCACCTCCAGGATTTTAGAGCCTTTCAACATTTACAGCTTCCAAATCAGAAGTTGAAAAGTAGGGCCCACAGGCTCAGTTCAGCCCACAGATGGGCTTGTTGGCCTGCCTAATGATTTAAATCTTTGTATTCATGGCCAACATTGTGTTTCTATACGATTCTTACAACTTTACCATATGTTTGAAAGGTTCTATAATAAAATGTTGAAAAATAAATGGACGAACAAAAAGGAGATACCACTACACACTTGTTAGAATGGCTAAAATAAAAAAACCGACAATGTCACTGCTGGCAAGGATGTGGAGCAACAGGAACTCTCATTCAGTATTGGTGGGAATGCGGAATGGTACCACCACTTTAGATGACAGTTTGGTGGCTTTCCTAGCAGTTGTGTTCCTGGGTATTGACCCAACTGATTTGAAAATTTATGTCCACACAAAAACATGTGCATGTGAATGTTTATAAGAGTCTTATAATCTCCCAAACTGGAGGCAACAGAGATGCCCTTCAATAGGTGAATGGATAAACAAACTGTGATACATCTATACAAGGAAATATTATTGAGCAATAAAAGTAAATCACCTATCCAGTCATGAAAAGACATAGATAAATCTTAAATGCATGTTGCTAAGTGAAAGAAACCAGTCTTGAAAAGCCAACACACTATATGATTACAATTGTATGACATTCTGGAAAAGGGAAAAAAAATTTTTTTAAAGAGATTTTATTCTTCAAATCAGAACTTGCATTTTTTTTTTTTTGACAGAGTCTCACTCTGTTCCCCAGGCTAGAGTGCCATGGCATCAGCCTAGCTCACAGCAACCTCACACTCCTGGGTTCAAGCAGTCCTCCTGCCTCAGCCTCCCGAGTAGCTGGGACTACAGGTGTGCGCCACCATGCCCGGCTAAAAAAGGGAAAATTATATAGAAGGTTAACAGATTACTGATTGCCAGGGGTGCAGGAAGGAGTTGAATTGAATAGGTGAAGCATAGGGAATTTTTTTACTCCAAAAAAGAGGAGTAAAACTATTTTGTATGGTACTGTAATGGTGAATAGAAGACATTAAGTATTTGTCAGTGAGTAAACTTTGATGTATGCAAATAAAAATATCATCTAGGAGGTCAGTTGTTCCCAGGCTGAATGCAGAATGTGACCAAGGAATCTAGCTGCATTACAGAAGCAGGAAACCACCTCACTGAACGGGGTGAGGGGATAAGGTGTTGACCTAGAAATGAGTGGAGTCCGTTAGACTAAAGGCAAAAGGAACGGCATATAAGCAGTGTACTCTAGTCGATAAAATTGTGTCCCATGGGAGTATGGGTTAACAATTCTGAAACCACTACTCATGTACACTGAAATTGAACAATTAAGTAAACGGAGGATGGATGTTGGGAGTCAGGTTTCTCACTGTTGGAGTGAGACGTTAGATAAGCAAGGCGAGAAGCAAGAACGATCCATGTGGTAATAGATTGGAGCCGGAGGCTTCAGTGTGAACTCATGCAGCTTCCTATAGATCAGTTGCTTACATACAGATGATCTATAAATGTGTATAGACACAGGTTAGTACACACACATACATCTCCTTGCTTTATCAGCTGAGAGGGCCTAGAAACAACCCCCATCCCCACACGTGCCCAGCTGCAACAACCAACTAGTGTAGCACCCAGATCTTGGTTTCTAATACCATTCTCCAATAAAATGAGCCAGAGCTCCTTGGAGAAACGGCTGATTCTAGGACTGGGGCAGGAAATATATAAGATGATCATGGAGCTTCTCGTAGAAAGTAAGAAAGTGCTAAAAACCAAACAAAACAAACACAGTGATGAAGGTATGTCAAAGGGATACAGAGCTAACTGCAAGAGCTCCCAATGGATATCTGTCTATCTTCCTATTGATCGATCGATCGATCGATGTATGTAGATATCCTACTGGTTCTGTTTTTCTGGAGAGCCCTGACTGATATGTAGGGGAAGCTGGGTGTGGCATATAAGTGCATATTTCATTTCAAGGAATACCTGGACTTAGGTGATGGTTACCTGTATGCCCACACATGTAAAAATTCGTTGAGCTGTACATTTAAGGTTTATACACCTGACTGAATGCATGTTATATTCAAAATATTTAAAGTGATTTAATGTAAAAATCTGAATTTACAGCTTCTCTTGGAAAATCAGAAGATCCTGTAGCTCAGGCCTGCTCTGACTGCTGCTAGCCAGTGGAGCTGGGCAGCAGGTGCCCCCTTTAGTTGGGGAGGGGCTCCGAGCTCACGGCAGTCTCATCCTGCTACTGCTCCTTCCCTGGCCCTGACCCCTGCTCCAGCTGTTATCTGTTGGGAACTTCTGGACTAGAATCCCTTTTGGGGTAAGGGGATGTTTGTGAGATTTGGAGGAGCTGTGGGCATTTCTGGTGCCCGCAGACATACTGTGGCTAATTAGGACCATCCCACCAGCCACTCCCAATGCCCCAATCGTAGAGCCTACCAGGCTGAGGGCTGGGAGGCCGACCTTGAGTGGGGTTCTTCTGGTTTCCCCTGGCTCATGTCTTTTGCAGCAGGGACAGGCATTTCTCAGGCAGCAATGCCATCTGTGTCAGCTGTGAGGGTGGTGGGAGAGAGGGTGGACCATGGCTTGCAGAGAAGCCCCTGGGGCTGGCGCAACTCATCCTCATGCCCAGGCCTGCCAGATTGGCAGGAGAGATCACCTAATTGAGGATTAAGGATTAATTGAGATCTGCAAGGCGAGTGGCACTGAGGCTGCTGCCGCCAGCCCTAGCACCTCTGCATCCAGGCTTCAGACTGGGCAGGGCACAGGCGGCTGCCGGTCTGCTCTGTCCCAGGGCCTCCTACTTGGCAGGAGTGGATCAGGCGTGGGTGTTGAGAGCTCCCACCCCTTCTTGACCAGGTAGGTCAGGGCTCATTCTCCCCCTTGGCAGCCAGGAGCTGCAGCCCAGGCCCTCACTGTAGCTAGAAGAGACTGACCCCGAGGCACCCTCTCTGGTTGGCACTGTGGTTTAGAGTCTCCGGGCCTGAATGCAAGTCCCACCTTCCTTCATCCCAATTGTGTGTGACTTTAGGCCAGTCCCTTGTCCTCCTGGAGCCTTCGGGTACCAGGCAAAAGGGCTAGATTGACCTAGAGGCCATGGGAAGTCATGGCCAGTTCCTGAACGGGAGTGTGACAAAAAGCAAGTAGCATTTTAGGAAGAAAATTCCAGCAATGTGTGGGGAAAGAGGGCAGTGAGGTTGCATGGCTTCTAGCAAGTCACTCAGACTCGGTGCTATGGCTTGAGTGTTCATGTCTCCTCCACAATTCATGTTGAAACTCACTCCCCAGTGTGCAGTATTGAGAGGTGGGGCTTTCAGGGGGTGATTAGGCCATGAGGGCTCTGTCCTTCTGGATGGGGTTAGAGCCCCACAAATGGGCTGAGGGAAGTAGGCAGGCCCTTTTGCCCTTCAGCCTTCCATCCTGTGAGGACGTGTCTGGAGGAAGCCGCTCAAGGCGCTGACTTGGGAGGCAGACACTGAGAGAAATTAGGGTGCAAGGAAGAAGCGGGATCGAGTGGCAGAGCCTCCGATTCGAGGCGGTTCTGAGTGGGCTTAGCTGACCCAAAGGGGAGCTCAGAGCAAAGACCATTATGAGAGGAGCCTCGGGTTAGGCAGAAACGTCCAGGTCCTCACTCCCCCCACTATGGTCCGTCAGGGGCTGGGGGGTCCCCAGAGGAATGAAGTGCCAGCCCCAAAGCCGCGGTGTCTCCTGAAGGGGCCAAGAGCCGAGCCCTTCAGCTAACTCTGTCACCCCTTGAGTCAAACAGGAAGTTCTGGAAGGGAGCTTCGATGTGCACCTCTGGGGCTGCTACAGGAGCGAGTGAGGTCAGGCCGGGAAAAGCCCCGGCCAGCACTTGCTCCACCCTCTACTGGAATCAGGATAAGCGGCAGAACCGTGGAGGACGGCACACACCTGAGCCCTGGGAGAAGTCGTCGGCTTTGCTCCTGGGACGTTTCCTGACACTGCCCTGGGTTGGGCCCAGATCCAGAGAGCAAGAGGAGAAGGTCTCCACCCACCTGGGGCTCACAATCAAAGGGGCTTGTGGTCCAAGAGGATAGCCCCAAGACTTGACTTTTGGGGGCCAAATATTGGGGTCTCCAGAATAAGCAAGTGGGAGGCAGAACCCATCTCCCCAGCTTGCAGATACTTTATTCCCAGAGAATCAGCGATGATGCAGAGGGCTTTACTGGAGCAACAGTGCTGGGGGTGACGGCAGGCAAGGGTGTTGCACACAGGTGGGGACAGGCAGGAGGGGAGCAGGGTCCCAGCTGGAGGTGGTGAGCTTCAAGGAACGTGCTGGTGGGCAGAGGCTGTGGCTGTCCTCAAGTTCTGTCTGCTGCCTCCAGTTTCTGTACAGGTTCACCGAGACATCATTCGCACAAACTCTGCCAGGACAAAGCCAAGGTTTGGGGTATGCTCTCTGGACCCCACTAGGGGTGAGGCCAATCTGCCAGGCTTCAGGAAGGTGGGAGTGTGGTTGAGGGGGAGGGCCTTCAATGGCATTCCCTGGATCTGATACAGAATAGGCCTGAGGACTAGGAAGAGGAGGCTTTGTCTTATGGAGAAACAAACAAACAATCAAGCCCTTGTAACTGAACTTATTTTCTGTTTTGCTTTGACCACTAGGAAGCTTAGGAGCAACTTTGGGGCCTACTTTAGGGAATGCTTTCTAGTTTTCTTTTCTTTTCTTTTTTTTGTCCAAGGACTTGCTCTGTTGCCCACACTAGAGTGCAGTGGTGTCATCATAGCTCACTGCAACCTTGACCTCCTAGGCTCAAGTGATCCTTCTGCCTCAGCCTCCTAAAGAGCTGGGACTTCAGGTGTGTGCCATCATGCCTGGCTACTTTTTTCTATTTTTAGTTTTCCAGCTAGTTTCTTTCTATTTTTAATAGAGATGAGGTCTCACTATTGCCCAGGTGGGGCTTGAACGCCTGTCCTCAAGTGATCCTCCCACCTCAGCCTCCCAAAGTGCTGGGATTACAGGCACCAGCCAGCGCGCCCAGCCAGCCCTTCTACATATTAATTTTCCTTGGCTTCCTGTTATTATTTAATCCTTGTTTTCCCGCATGGGAGTGCAGCGCAGGGGAAGAGCTGCGTTCTGGCTGGGGCTGCCCAGGTTCATAGGTTGGCTCCAGGCACCTCCTTTTGCTAAGCGAGCGCCTAGCTTTCCCCAGGACCCTGCCTCCCGGGTTCTCGGCGACCACTGCCTAGGAAAGGCGCCCGGTGCTTAGCGCAGGGTAGGGCTCGCAGTGACAATGCCCTCTTTGTCCTTTCCTTAGCTGTTAAGAACCTTCCAGGGTGTGTGCTGCGGCGCGGCAGGAGGTACCTTCGAAGTCCACCAGGCCGTCCCCGTTGAGGTCGATGTCCTGCAGGATCTCGTCCACCTCCCGCTGGCTGAGGCGCTCCCCCAGCAGGGCCTTGAGGGCCGCCCGGAGCTCGCCCACGCTGATGCAGCCGTCCCCGTTGGTGTCGAACTGTGGCGGCGTCGGTGGTGGAGTCGGGTCACCGACGGCCATCATCCGCTCGGCCCCCCACTCGCCGCAGACACGCAGCCCCCCGCCCGCGCCCCCTGGCCGCACCTCCCGGAAGGCGTCGCGCAGCTCCCGCACGCCGATCATGTCCGCCGTCTCCGCCAGCAGCTTGGGGCCCATCAGCTCCACAAAGTCTTCAAAGTCCACCTTCCCGCCACCTGGGGGGGCCCCTCCGTTAGACCCCTGCCCGGCCCCTGGCGCGCCCTGCTCTGCCCTCCGCCCTCCCTTCGGAAGTGGGCCCGCCCCTCCCGGCGCCCCAAGGCTGGGCCGTCCTATCTCCCCACGCGAATCACGCTCCCAACAAGCCACAGCTTTGGCCAAAGGTGAAAGGAAAACCACTCTTAAAACTTCTTGGAGCTTTCCTTAATTTTCCTGAAGAGTGCAGTGGGGTTTGAGTCCTGGCACCATGAACTTCCTGTGTGACCTTAGACAAGTCACTTATTCAGAAACTCAGTTTCCTCATCTGTAAAATGGGGATCATGGTCCTTGCTCCGCCCACCTCAGAGAGGATGGTGAGATTCTGCAGAGTGACCAGGGTCCTGGGCTCTGGGGACAGCCTGTGCAGTCAACTCTGTGCCTGGGCTGCTGCTTCCCTGGTGCTGGTCAGGGCACGGGGAGGACTGGGCAGTGGGGTGGGTCTGAGGCACATACTGATTTGCTGCGAGATCTCGATGAGCTCCATCTCCGTGGGCATGTAGCCCAGGGTCCGCATGCAGGCGCCCAGCTCCCGGCAGCCGATGTAGCCGTCCCGGTCTCGGTCAAACTCCTGGAAGGCGACCTGCAGCTCTGCCAGGTGGGGTGGGGTCAGCCCTTCCCCCACGGCCCCCTGGATCCCGGCCTGGACCAGCTACCCTTCCTTCTCCCCTTGGTCCAGTCATTCCCTCCTTGTAAACACCAGTTTGTCTTTGCTGCCTCAGGGCCTTTTCACATGCTGTTCCTTCTATTTGTTCTTTCAGCAGATATTTAAGGAGCAGCTACTGTGTGCCAAGCTCTGCTCTAGGCACTGGGGATATAGCAGTGAATTTTAAAAGACAGAAAGGAAGAGGAAGGAACAAATCCTTGACCTCATGGAGCTTGCATTCTGGAACATTTCCCCTCCTCTTTGGTCCTATGTCACTGACTAAAGAAAGGCTTCCCTCTCAGTTTGTCCTGTGCCAGCCTGTTCGTTCATTTCCTGGAGAGTACTTGGCACCGTTGGTACGCGTGGCTGACTTACTGACGTCGGTCTCCAAAGGGCATGGACTGTGTCTGTCCAGTCTGCCAAGTTTCCTGG